>NC_056735.1:407132893-407277893 GCF_019279795.1 Protopterus annectens | reverse complement strand
CAGTGAATATGGACAGTGACACAAAGTGCTGGTTTCACAGAGAAGGTATTGTAAGACTTGGCTTGGACACTCGGCTGAGGACATAACCCTACAGCTGTTCCAGTGGGGAGTCTTACTGGGGAATTGGAGGGAGACAGATAGAGACACCCAGACCAGAGGCTAAGTCTGTGCCCTGTGTGCTGTTAAGGAAAATTGTGCTTGGTGCAGAGAGGTCTACATCTGGAAAAACTTAGTGCATCCACTTGTATCCCAAGAGAAAATCTCTCTGCAGTGTCGGTGGTGAGGATTCAGGCTCCTTGATTACTGGCCCAGCACGGGGACGTCACACTGTCCATATGCATTTAACATGTCTAGAACTGCTCAAATGCATGGTCCATCTTTGTGAATGTGTAAGTATAAATAGGAAGTCATACTTAACTGCTAAATACATTAAATCTACTGAGCCATTAGGAAATTCTTAAGATGAACAAAGCCACTCACTTTTCATGTTTTCTCTCTTTTGACCTTCATTACAAGTATCAGGCTCTCCCTTTTCTTAACTTCTTCTGCAACTCCTAAATCAGGAACAACCAAACAGTATCCAGTCTGCATGGGAAGTAAAACTGCAAGAAAAACCTAGCCAAGCTAGATTTTCCAATGTGTGATTCCTTAAAACCTCTTGTATTATAGATAACATTATATATATGCAAATGGCCCATTAAGGACATCAGGAGTTTCAGCTATATGGCAGTTCTGAATGCCCATGACTTTTTTTTCCCCTTTCAAGTCTGTTATGGACAAATTTGGGCCAATAAAGCCAAACCCCACTAGCTGTGGACATGCATGTTTCAGCCTTCTTATGGCCTCATCAGCACATCATAAGTGGACTGTTTGGCTAACATTTGGAAACACAGGGTTGTTGTAGCCAGATGATGTCCATTATCATTAGGGTGCCTGCAAAATATCCCAACTAACAAACTAAAACAATGAGTAACAAGGTCACACAGACAAACCAACAAGTAAAACTACAAGAAAATCCTAGCCAACCTAGACTTTCCACTGTGTGATTCCTTAAAACCTCTTGTATTAGAGGTAGCATGTGATATATGCAAATGACCCCTTATGGACATCAGGCATTTCAGCTATATGGTAGTTCTGAATGCCCATGACTTTTTTTTCCTTTTTAAGTCTGTTATGAACAAATTCAGGCTAGTAACATCAACCCCACTCTCTGTGGGCATGCATCTTTCAGCCTTCTTATGGCCTCGTCAGCACAGCATAAGTAGACTGTTTGGCTAACATTTGGAAACACAGGATTGTTGTACCCAGCTGATGTCCATAACCATTAGGGTGCTTGCAAAATATCCCAACTAACAAACAAACAATGAGTAACAAGGTCACACAGACAAACCAATCAGTTAAACTACAAGAAAATCCTAGCCAAGCTAGATTTTCCACTCTGTGATCCCTTAAAACCTTTTGCATTAGAGGTAACATCTCAATATGCTACTACTAACTGTGTTACTTATCACTCTACACAAAACAACTTATCACTGTACCTCCTTTCACCACCTTCAAGTTCTGCATACAATCAAGCCTAATACTCCTGTCAACCCTCCTACATCTTACCTGCTCATCTACATCAACATATCACCACAACTGTTCAATAACACACCCACCCAGCTATTCACACTAAAATACTCTTCTAATCATATACCCCAACACATCCTATGCAAATACTAGACTCACTGTCAAACCCTCAGTCAGCCTCTTACTCAAATCCTGTCTACTTTATCTCAGTGGTGACATTCATCTGAATGCAGGCCCTAACCCATACATTCAGTCACCCCACCTACAACATAACCTTGCCCTGCTAAACTCCTCACCCTTAACATGCACTTCCTCTGACATATTAATCCTAAAAAATAACCTCAGAAGTGTTCTAAACAAAATACCTGACTTCCAAGCTGCCCTGTCACTATACTCCTCAGACATTGCAACAATTACTGAAACTTGACTAAAGAACCATAATAAAGATGAAGAATTCTTGCCCCAAGGATATACTATCCATAGAGCTGACAGAATACACAAGTGTGGCTGCAGCATAGCAATCATATACAAGAGTGACCTTAACCTACAACAACTATACACTACCTCACCCCAAGCTACAGACTCTGAAATACTCATCTTATGTCTTCAACTTAACATAAAGAAATCCATCATCATCATAGCTGAAATACCTGATGTCCTTAAGGGGTCATTTGCATATATCCCATGTTACCTCTAATACAAGAGGTTTTAAGGAATCACACAGTGGAAAATCTAGCTTGGCTAGGTTTTTCTTGTAGTTTTACTGACTGGTTTGTCTGTGTGACCTTGTCACTCATTGTTTTAGTCTCCATGGGAATTTCAAAATGGCCATGTACTATAATTTTACCACCCTATTGTGTACATTACAATGAAATTATTAATACTTATGTACATAGAAACTTGTCATGAATGAGTATATAAAACTGTATTACTCTTATGAATTTTTGGCATTGTGATTCAGAAATGCAGACTGAAAGACACACAGACATGAACATAGAAACACACACAAAAATGCATGCACACGTTTACAGTTCAGATGCCTCACTGTCAGCAGATGAATGAAAGAAATCCCATACTGCAAAACACTGCAGCTCCCTCCCACTCTTCTTAACTGTCCCTTATTTTGCCATGTAGTTCTGCTCTGTCAATGTTATGATGCTTAATTTACTGGTGAATCACTCAGGATTAAGATCAGTCAATAATGAGAGATTTTGCAATTTCATACTTGCTTTTTTCTAAGGAATGAGTCGTAATGGACTGTATGTTGCAGTTAAAGGATGTTGGTACATATTGTCTCTGTGAATCTCACTCTCTCCCAACTTTTCTGGTTTTCATTCTTTTTCTCTCATACACACACATAGATGTGTGCACACACATTTCTTGTTTTTTTTTTCTTTTTGTTTATTTATTTACTCTTTGTTTAATTTTATGCTTGCTAAGCAGCAAAACCACATTTAGTGAGCATAACAATGGTGGTAATTTGCTTTTTTTCTGTTCAAGCTTCACTACAGCTGCCATGAAGCAGTGAACTTGATTTTTACTAGGCATTTCCTGTACATTAACACCTTGCTGGAGAACTTCTCTAGTCAGGGTGAAGATGTACAGTTGGTCCATTTTCTGCAATAATTTAAAGCATGGTCAGTTTTATTCTGGGGAAAAAACAAGTTAATGCATAATTACACTTTATTCAGTTGCTTTTATTTCTGTCTCTTCCTACTTTATTACTTTATTTTGCTTTTGCTGCTTGTTCTTAAAAGTGTCCAATGGCATTTAGTCTGCTGCATTTATTACTGTTTGTTAGTAGCCTAGAAAAGAAATTGCACTTTATTCAGCTACTTTTACTATATTTGTCCCTCTTCCTACTTTATTACTTTATTTTGCTTTTGCTGCTTTTTCTTAAAGTGTTCAATTGCATATCTTTTGCTGCATTTATTACTGCCTGATAGTAGCCTGATTAAATTATATTTGTTACTCTAAGTCTCTCAGTTTTCATTTAAGGACTTGAGCTTCAGGCCGGTTATTTTACATTAAGAAGTTTTGTGGTCTGCACCCTTGTGTGATGAGCCTCTACCCTTCTGTGCTGGGAATTGCTGGGTGAAGGCTTATTGTGCCTGTTGTTCTAATTTATGCAGTTGGATTCTAAATCAGTTATTTTACATTAAACTTTGTGGTCTAAACTCGTGTGGCAGGGGAGGATAGCCTATACCATTCTAAGCTGGGAATTGCTGGTTGAAGGCTTATTGTGTCTGTTATTCTGAAAGTGTCTTAGTTCTGGTTTAAGAACTTGGGCTCCAAATCAGTTATTTTACACTGGGAGGGTTGTAGTCTAGACTCTTATGGTGGGAGAGTGTGGCCTATACCCTTCTAAGCTGGGAATTGTTGGTGAAGGCTTATTGTACCTGTTATTCTAAGTGTATTTATTCTGGTTTAAGCACTTGGGTTCCAAACCAGTTACTTTACATTAGCCGGCTTTGTGGTATAAACTCTTTTGGCAGAAGAGGTTTGCCTACACCCTCCTAAGCTGGAAATTCCTGTTCGAAGGCCTATTGTGTCTGTTTTTGAAGTATCTTAATTCAGGCTTAAGCACTTGGGCTCTAAAACCAGTTGTTTTAAATTAGGAAGGTTTGTGGTCTAGACTCTTGTGGTGGGAGAGTGTGGCCTACATCCTTGTGAGCTGGGAATTGCTGGTGAATTGCTGCTTTATTTAAACTGTTTTTTGATGGTGAGACTGTAATTTTAGGCACTTTGAATTTCTAGTACTACTGCATTATATATCATAGGCTAGAGTCTGACTTCTTGAATCAAGAGTGTTTGATATCACCTGAGCACTAGAACCACCTCTTCACTGTGATACTGAAAGATCTGTGGCATCTGTTGCTTCCAACTAACTATAAATACCTGTTTCTGCTCTTGTATTGCACTTTTAATTTGTATTTGCATTCTACTATTCTACTAGTTTTGTCTGTTTTTGAAAAATTATGTGTCGACAAATTATACAAAATGTTTGATAATACTAGGATTCCTTTATAAGGAGCCTATAGAAATTTTAGAAATTTGAGTAGAGCTGAGTTTCAAGCATTGATTGGTTTGCAGAATGATGACTCCATAGTGTTACTCTCCGCTGACAAAGGGGGCTCTTTAGTGGTTATGGACAGTAGCCACTATCTCAATAGCATGAAGTTGATGCTGAATGATGAAACTGTTTATGCTATGACACTGTGTATAAAATGATTGATAGAGTACATAAAGTATTAGAAGAATGTTTATTGTCTCATAATATTGAATATGCCATGTATGAGTTTTTGAAGATTAATGAGCCACTGACACTGATTATACAGGGATTACCAAAAGTACAAAAGGGCTGGAAGAACCCCCTTTGAGACCTATTGTCTCAGGGAGGAATTTGTGAACTGAGTCAATTTCTATCTTCTTGGAAAAACATCTTAGACTCCTACTGGACAGCAATTGGGTAGTCCTACGGGATTCTAAGCAGTTTTTAGAACATCTGTATATGTTTTTGAATGCTAGGACAAATGTAACAAGATATGTCTTTGTTACACTAGATGTGCAGTTTCTGTTCATCAGCATACCCAATGAGAAAGGAGTCACATCATTACAAGAATATCTGTGGACCCACAATGACTTTGACCATAAATTCGTAGATTTGCTGTGTTTATTCATGGAAGTTGTTTTGGAGAACAATATTTTTATTTTTCAAAGTGATATCTTTCTTCAGAAGGATGGCGTAACTATGGGCACTTTTTGTGCAAATAGCTGCACCGACATTGTAATGGCAGCATAGGAAGAGTATGCTCTAATTAAGGGTCCTTTCAAGAAGTCCATAGGTTTTAATCAACACTGTCGATTACCTGTTTTTGATTCGGGATGGTACTTTGGAAGAACTTAAGTTGTTCCATCAGCTGATTAACAATACTACTGATTTTTTTAAGTTTACCATGAATTTTTCTTTTCTTGAGATTGACTTCTTAGATATTAGAGTGAGGAAGAATGAGAGAGGTGAGGTTAGTATGATGATACATAGGAAGGATTGCAGTGCTAATAGTTTACTACACAGGAGAAGCATGTGCCCCCCACATATTTTTGATAATGTAGTTAAGGAGCAAGACATGAGGGTCTTCAGGTTATGTGTTGATGATGAAGTGTTTAGAAAGGAGTTGGCAGACCTAGAGACTAGATTTGTGGGTAGAGGTTACAATTGTACAAGAGTAAATGGCATCCTTATGCAAGTTGGGGGAACGAGGCAAAGTGTAGCTAAACCCTATGTTTCAGAAAATAAAGCTATTGGTAACAATGAGGGGAAGATACGAATGAGTGATAGGACTACTAGGATGCCTGTTCTGTTCTCCAGTGATGTGAGACCAGTTTTAGAAGTCTACAAAACATTTTGACCTATTCTCATTGCTGATGAGGACGTCGGTAAGATTGAAGGACCTACTCCCACATTTGTATATAAGAATATGAAATCCCTTAAAACATTATTATGTTACCCTAAGAGACTTCAAGACAGGCATAATGTGAATGTTATGAAAGTTACTACACTGTGCTTGAAATGCAAGTACTGTGATTATATTGATACATCTGGGGAGTTTTATCACCCAGATTTGAACAGGAATTTTGTCTTTAGGGTAGATGCCAAATGTGACACCAAACACATTGTTTACCTGGCTCACTGTGTGGTGTGCAGTTCATTCTATGTAGGTAAAACAGACATGAGATTAAGGGACAGAATACGGGAACATTCGTGTTAGATCAGGAACAAAATGGTAAATGGTGTCTTAGCCAAGCATGTACTTGATACTGACCTTACACATCAGTTCAAGTTTTTGGGCAAGGACCTTAATGATAAGGCTCCATTGAAACCTATGTTAAAAGCTAGACTTCCATTACAGATTTATGCTACTTCCATCTCTATGCCTGTATAATATGCTTTCTATGTGTTTCTACTGGTCTCTTAGCTTCCAAGGTATGTATAGTTTGAAAATTGATTGTATTATTAATACATTATTGCTATATTTGGTATATATGCTTTTTAAATATATATATATATATATATATATATATGTGTGTGTGTGTGTGTGTGTGTGTGTGTGTGTGTGTGTGTGTGTGTGTGTGTGTGTGTGTGTGTGTGTATTTTCATATTTCCATGATTTTATTTTTAGGAACATTTAACATTTTTTATTTAGGTGCTGACACTATCTTGCATGTGTCCATTAGGACTGCATTTCTTTACCTCTTTGGTTTTACATTGATGTTAATTGTTATCAATTAATTTTATTTTTTAATTGGAGGGGTTGTGCTTTTTTGCTATATAAAGCATGGTTTGTACACTTTGTATTGAATGTCTGAGGAAGCAGTACTTGAATTGTGAAAGTGCTTATGTTTTTATCAATAAATGATTTAACCTGGCTTTGGCATTGTTTTGCACTGCTCTTTTTTGGATTATTGGACTTTTCTTCATTCAGGGCAGAGCATTCATCTGGTGTTATCTGTTTCTCCTTGGTGTTACACTTTTTGTTTTGCATTCTACTGTCTGTTTTAATTGTTGGAACTGTTTTTTTTTTTGTCAGATTTTACTGTATACTGTACTAGTTCAGCTGTAGCATAAGCCAGTTCCAGCTTTGCTGTTTCTGGGTCTGTTTTATAACTTCTGAGCATTAAATTGAAGCAATCTTTGTTGGTGAAGGCCCTTCTGCACCCTTGTGTGAGGAGAGTGCTGTCTGGGTCCCATCTAATCAAGGGTGGTTGGACCAGAGCTCAGAAAGAGCATCCTTATTGCCTAGTTTCAGTAAAAAGTATTTCTTGTTTTATTTAAGCCATGTGTTTGCACTTGTTTGCATGTAGCACACCATCGTACACAGCCACATAGCTGTGGTCACCATTGGTGGTTATAGACACAAATGTTTTGCTTGTTAAATTTTCTCTTAGCACTTTGCTTGTGGTCCTCCAGAGGTTTTTTGTGGCCTTGATCTACTGTCAGGTGGAACACAAATCCTAGCCTCAGAGGTAGCAACACACCTTTCACCCACTAGCCATTCCTAAGTGTAACCTCTTTTCCTGGCCATATAAATTTACCTAACACTATGGATGGACAATTTCTCACAGTTTCTCTGGCCAGCTTGGTTGACATGGGCATCCTGAGGCAGTGTAGCAATGGCTTCATCTTCACTCTCAACCCACTACTCCTAGTTCACACAAACTCAACATGTGAGAGATGCAACTATATCAAGAACCTTGAATCCATGCTATCTCTCACACCAGTCAGTACATATGACAATGAGCAGGTTGTCAGCATGCACATCTCACCTCCTACTCCACCCAAACCCACATCACACATACCTACATATGTGGAGGTCCTCACCAGAAACATACCTAAACAACAGAGACCTCACAAACACAAACACAAGCACACTACACATAATACTTCCTCTGCAGAACACAATACACATAATAACTCTCACACCAGTGTCTCATCTGTCAAGCCCTTAAGGCAAACCACAAAAACAAACAAGTCATGGGTGATTCCATCATGAGATACACAGATGTCCATCTCACCAGGCTGGATAAGGAAAAGGTCATGGTCACCTGCTTGTCAGGTGCCAGGATACACCATATCACACAAGCATTCATGTCTCTCAACAACAAATACTATTATCACACTGTCATAGCCCATGTTGGTGAGAACGACTTGAGATGTACCTCTCTGGACTATATGAAGAGAGACATGACTGAGCTCTTGGGCTATGTGTTTGAAGCAGGTATGTTCCTAGTCTTATGCAGCATTTTACCTTCACCTAGGATGTTGCCAAAATATAAACAGAAAATGATTAACTTCAACAATTGGCTTAGTGTCTGATGTCATTTTAAGGTGATCCAGTATCCGTCACCCTAGCATGACATGATCAACAGACCTCAATGCTTTTCCAGAACTTGTCTTCATCTATCACCCCTGGGATTTTGGCTACTGGTTAAGGCTCTTGCCACCCCCATAGCGCCTTTTTAGCCGGTGCCGCAAGGACAAAACTCCCAACATAAAAACTCCATCTAAAAACAACCTCAAGGTTATGCTGCTAAACACTAGGAGTCTTAACACAACACTGCATTATCTGGAAGCAGTCCTCACCTTGGGAGATGCAGACATTTGTGCAGTCAAGGAAACCTGGTTACCATACGAGGTTACACATCTTTCTGCATGTTCACACCACTAACTAAAGGTGTGAAAACTAAAGGAGGCTGTGTATCAATATTCATTAAAGATAAATACACTTCCAGATTGGTTAAACTTTATGAATCCTTGGAGATATTTCAGATGCAATTAACTGTTGGTAGGATACCTATTCAAGTCATTGCCAGCTCCATAACAACCTCCATAAATCAGGACAAACACTCTGCCTATTTGGAGCTACTTGAGTCTATCAAGATACATCCAAACACCAAGGTTTTGGGTGACTTTAACTACCCTTTCCATTGACTGAGTAAATTACTCTTGCTCAAACTTACTTGCCCAAAGGTCCCTCGACTTTGTTAACTCCAATGCCCTGGACTAGCTGGTTGCCACCTCCACAAGGGATGTAAACATCCTGGATCTGGTGCTTACTAATATGGGGGACCACGGTAGCACCCCTACTGTGAGGTCTTCCCTGGTGAGATCTGATCACAAATCAGTCTTATTTGAAGTAACCATCAGGCCTGACCCCCCCCCCCACCCCCCAACCCCAGCGGCATCTAAACTAAAAAACTTCTCCAAAGCAGATTAGAATCTGTTACGGGATGGTATAAATAGCTCCACTGCACCTTCCCCTCAGATGGAACTGACAGCTATGCCATGTTCTACCCCAATATTTTATACAAACACATATATAACTGCATTGACTTGGTTGTACCTGATAGGACCAAAACAAGCTTCTCAAGGAGTAAACCTGCCTGGTGGACAACTGCCATTGACAGGCTTTACAATAAGAGGAAGAAATTGCTCTCTAAGAGTAATAGGGAGCGATCCCTAAACTGGAAACACTCTCTCCTCAACTTAAACAAGTGAATAAGACTTCCTGTGAAGTCCTCCAAAGCAAACTATGAATCCAAATTAGCTTTCTCAACTAAAAACAACCATAAGGAATTCTCTAGCTACATCCATAACCTAAAAGGAAAGGCCCAGATTTCTGCTGAACTGTTAGTTAATGATACCACATATACTGAGCCTGTAGACATAGCTAACCTCTTGTCTGACAGATTCTGTGAAAACTTCAGTCTCCTGTCCCCACCACATGTACTCCATAACATTCCTAACACCTATCCCCTACCTTGTATTTCTAAAGAGCAGGTTGTAAACGCCCTCTCTAAGGCCAAAAACACAGTATTTATGAGACCTGATAACATCCCACGCTGCATCTGTGTACTCTTTTCAATCATAATCTAAGCATTGGGTTCATCTCAGCTGAATGGAAAACAGCCACCATTATTCCCTTGCACAAAGGTGGTGCTTGCTTCCACTGAGTCCAGGAACTATATCCCTATATAGCTATCCCAACGAGCCTTATCTGCAAGGCCAAGAAGCGAATCATCATGGACCTTATCAACAAAGATATAGGTAATCTCTAAACACTTTTCCTACTCAGTTTGGATTTGTCAAAAGGAGATCATGCCTGTTAAACCTGGTGGAATTCTTCGGGACAGTCACCAAGGCCCTGGAGGAGGGGAAATCTGTGCATACAGCCTATCTAGACTTAGCCAATGCATTTGATACTGTCCCCCATTCAGGCATCATTGACAAACTTGCCCAGCTAGGTATCAACCCTTATATTTTTAGATGGGCTGCTAACTAGCTCACTGATAGAACTCATATAGTCAAAATAGGGGAATCCACCTACAACAGTAGACCTGTAACCAGTGGTGTTTCACATGGATCTGACCTGGGACCTCTACTGTTTGGAATCTATTTCTCCAAAGTACAAGCAAAAATTAAAGGTGTGTGGCTGACAAAGTTTGCTGATGACTGAAAACTAGGAGCAGTCATAGAATCTCCTAATGATGTCAACATCCTACAAGAGGGTCTTACACAAACAAATGATTTGTGCCAAAGTCATGGCCTTAAATTCAATGCAAAAAAAATGTATTATCATCCCTTTCAGTAAGGGCAATGTTTCTGCTAACTACTACATCAATAGCAACACCTTAAGTACACACTCAGTGGTGAGAGACCTGGGCACACAGGTTGACAGCAACCTGACCTTTGACCACCATGTCTCCACTCAGTGGTAAAATGGGTATTATATATGGCTCATCTCAAGTAAGGGCATTGCCTCCAGAAAAAAAACAAGTTATAACCTCCCTGTACTCTTCCCTCATTAGGCCAACAATTGAGTACAACACCCCTTTTGGCATGTACCTTTCCATGGACCTGCAGCAATTGGAGGGACCATAAAGGTTTATCACAAAGAAAATTCAAAGTCTTTGGCATCCGTCCTATGTGGATTGTCTGAAATCACTGTCACTTTTTTCTGTTTCATACAGACTGCTCAGAGGTGATCTCTGACTTGCATATAGGGCAATCTCTGACTCTACTTTACACTCTGCTTGTGCTGTGCTGATGAGGTCATAACAAGGCCAAAATATGCATATCCACAGCTAGTGGGGTTTGCCTTTATTGGCCTTAAATTTTCCATTAAAACGACGAAACAAGTTATGGGCATTCCGAATCGTGAATTAGCTGAAACACCTGATGTTCATAAGGATCATTTGCATATATCCCATGTGCCTTCGATACAAGAGGTTTGGGAGGTCACTCAGTGGAAGTTCTAGCTTTGCTGGAGTTTTCATTTTGATTTTACTGATTGACTCTACTTTATTGTAAATGCTGCATCTCCATAAGTCAAATGGTACACTGGTTACTCACTCTAAGGACCTTAACCTGGTATGTGACATTAATAGAACCTGCTGGAGGGACAGATTTGTCTCCCAGAGGTTACCATGCCTTTGGAACAGACTCCCACTTCATGTCAAACATGGCACCTCATTGGCCCTCTTCAAGCGCAATCTGGACGATTGGATGGGTAACTGTAACTTCATCTTGGGTGCTCCACCTGTGTCCCTCATGGACAAGGGGAATAGGTGTTGATCATGGAAATAACAGTAGAACTTGGCAGGCTTGTAAGGGCCCTAGATCTATTAGCCTAGTAACTTCCTATGATCCTATGGAAAAAGACACCTAGGAAAAAGTGTATATAGAGTGAGTGTGTGTGTGTGTGTGTGTGTGTGTGTGTGTGTGTGTGTGTGTGTGTGTGTGTGTGTGTGTGTGTGTGTGTGTGTGTGTGAGTGTATGTGTGTGCTTGGTGGGGCAGTTCTATTAGAAAAAAATTAGAACTGCACATAGAAGCAGTCATATAAGGTGAACTATAGGTAAGCAAGTAATGTGACAATGATGTTGGGGAAAAGCTGATACATACATAATGAAACATCATCTACAGAAAATGAAACAATATTATTGCTTTTTAAGGACAGTTGGTGAGACCAATCCAAAGTGAAGGATACAGTTCTGAGACATCATCAGTATAATAAAACACATAAGATAGCATCAGCAGTTCTGAAGAGTGTAGTACAGATGGATGCATGGTCTGCTTCAGAAGTTAAGAAACAAGACTAACACTGTTTAGCATGTTCAGTCTTTAAGGAAAACAAAATCAGAGGGAATGTGGGGTCAAAACTTTTAGATATAGCATGGAAATTGACATATTCTTTGAGAGGACTGTCTCTATAAAAAGATACATGGCAAAAAACAGACTCAGTCTGAGGATGCAGGGGTGGACAGCTGAAGGAGGATATACAGAAGTATTATTTCAGAGAAAAGGCGACACTTTGAGTGACTGAATTTAGGAATGTATTGGGAGGGTATAATACCATCCTCAGAGGAACAGGAGAGAGCAAACTATTAGTAAAACAAGGCTTGCAGTTTCTTCAATTAATAATGGTCATGCTGGATGTGTGGTCTTCATCTGTCATCAAAAGCTTAATTTCTTTGTTTCAGCTTTTCTGTCCAATCTGCCACTTTCAGTTATCTCCAATTAACATGAAGAAGAGTCATGACCAGACCTGCCATCCCATGAGAAAACATTAAAGATTAAACCATTTCACCTAAGAACAAGTCAACACATCTGTCATTGATGTGCTGCACATCTGTTTTGTGTCACAGTGTTGACACTAGAGATGCCAATATCAAATGTGAACTCCTCAGAAAACTAAGTATAATTGGTGACCTGAAGATCTTTGCAGCAAAAGTAAAAGCACAAACATCTTATGACCATATACTACTACTTTTCTAAATCAATGACTCAAACTCCCAAATCCCATATTTACCAGTGGAGGTGTAGTATAACAGATAAAGCCGCATACATCACTAGTCATTTAAACTAGGATGGTTTTTAAAGCATATCAACATAAAGTCACTTATTTTTTTCCACAGAGTCTGCAAGAAGAACAGAGATGGTTAAAGTTTTCCACACTGGTTTTTAACTAGAAAGGACTTTTCTTTTAACTGAGACCACACTTTCCATTTTTGAGGAGGAAAAAGCACTGTTTGGGAAGAAAACAATGTTACCATAGTGTTAAGGGACCTTGGTGCAGTGTTGTCACAAGCAGTATATCATAAAGTGCCCTACAATCAACTGTAGACTATGTCCATTAATACTCAGACTAGATCAGCAAGTATTTTAAAGGATTTTATTATTATTTTAACAAATTACAGATCTGTATGAAAGACACTGATCAACATACATTAGTTAAAAAATTGGTACAACCACAAAACACAGACTTGTTTTTTTAATATATTTATATCACAAATAAACCATTCAGTGCTGACTTAGTAAATATACTTTAATAGTTTAAATACGCATTTATGTATTTGCTTGGAACCTTCTATTAGCCCTTTCAGTATGCACAACTACTTTGCCCTACGCAATTAATACTAAGATGGTGGTGAATTAAGATAACAGCTTGTATTGCATTTTATCATATGTAATTCAGGACTGAATTACTGCCTTAAAACAAAATGAAAGGCATTACTTAGAGCTGATGAAGAAGTTTAGGGATAGCAACAAACCTAAAGGTCTGAAAATAAATAAGCACTATTTTCTTATTTCTCTTTTGCATGTGAAACAATATAAGGCTATAAAATTCACAAACACACCGTCAATAGCTTACATTAACATTCATTTTAGTATGTAAATTTATTGTGAGCAGTTTAATATTATTCCAATATTATATTGCTTGAGAAAGGAACTTTGGTGCTCGATATGACTCTTGTTTTGTTAGTCTCCATCTGTATTAACATCAGGACACGGACAATACTAAACATTTTATACATTAGTATTGGTTTAGCTAGATACATGGAAATACCTGAACAGCAGTTTTGTTTTATTTAATTTCTTGTGCAGTTATGTTGGATAGTGATATATACTTTTGAAATTAGTAGTTAGACTGTAATATCTCAAATATGGATATGTCTGATATATGTCACTAATGTCTGTAATTACCTTTACGCCACAGTCCTGACTGTAAAGAGATTTTACACTAGCTCACTTGCCTGGTAAACAACATAAATGATTGAATGCATGAATGAAAGAATGAATGAGTGAGTGAATAAATGAATTACTAAACAAACAAAAAACAAACAATTTTTCACCTGCAACAATGGATGGACATCAGAAGCAGTTTCCATAGTAGCCAGGACATATTTGTTGCTTGCACAGGTATTTGGTACAAGAAATGCAACACATTATGCTGCCCATGCCAATGCTTTCCTCAGTGCACTGATACTTTAAACATGCTTCTTTCATTTTTTTTTCTGAATCACTAGCCATTCATTTGCTCACTCATTTACATACATTGTCATCTCTTTTCAAAGTGCTGCCAAAATGATCACCACAGAAATTATGCAGTGACATCTCTGCCTTACATGTAAATGATGCAGCAATTACATTCAGAGTCTGAACAGGAACTTCCGCAAATGAGAGGGGAATGGAATACAACATTGAAGGCACATGGGATGAAACTGAGTACAGACACAGCAGCAAATAGGAGAAATCAGATGAAGCTGAGAACTGAGACAGAAGGGGAAAATAGTGAAGCAGTGATTGAGAGAATGGAAGTCTGAATGAGGAGGTCAAAGCTAGAATCAGAGTAGGTTCAGCCAACTGGCACAGAGTGTCAGGGATAGTGGACAGAGGAATGCCAAAGAAGCTTGACGTAAGGTGTACAAAACCGTGTTGTGAAAAGTACACTGTATGGTACAGAAACTAGTTCAGTAAAGACAGAGATGTACTAATAACAATCAAAGACTAGCCTCGTAGATTACACATCTGTAAACTGAAGAAAGAAGAAATGACAATCAGTATCTTCTGCCCTCCACCAGCCCAGCTCAAAATACTGGGACACTTTCTCACTTTATGCCCAATATTTTACAAAGTGTTATATTTAATTTCCAGTCAGAACTGCACAGTAAATCTCGGATGAAGATTTACAATTTGTAAAACAAAGCGCTTATCAAATTAAATACTTTTGTTTTTTAGTGGACAAGTCTCAAGTAGTTTGGTGTTTTTTCCTTTTTTTGAACAATCTCATGCACCACAAAACTAGCATGTTTGAACCAGAGGATTTTCCAACCCTTACCAGAAGGTAGAAGCACAAAAAGGTGGGAGCTGACAGAAGGAGACATGGAGGAAAAGAACCTAGTCAGGTTCAAGACTCAGTAATAGACTGAAGAAGGGCAGGTAACATCACTGCACTTTGTACCTAGCATATAAATATGTGCTATGACTGAAGGTAAGCACTGATTTTTAAACAGAGGCTTAATAATCAATTCTGTTGGCATATAAACACATGCTATGACTGAAAAACTATCACTTTTAAACAGAGGATTAATCATCGCTCCTGTTGTTCTTGGGAATTTAGTGGAGTCAATGTCTGAACTTAGACTTTTTCTGAGAAATTTACACCTGCATCTGTTGTTTTCAGTATCTAGTTTGGCTGACATCTGCCTGTAAAAATGCAGCAGTACCTTCATACCCACCCTTCCTCCACTAGCAGTTGCATTTTATTGCCTCATGAGTGCAACACATTAAAAAGTTTATAATCAAGCTAAAGGTGAAATGTTTTCCAGAGTAACTATTGTAGAAGAGCAATGCCTAATGGCTCGAAATGAAACCTGAGTATTATGATTATATAACTGACTGAAAAAGGAGGGTCAGTGCTCATTATGGATAGAAAAAGACAACTTTTTTATTTTATTTTATTTTACATTTGTTTACCCGGGTGGTACACTGATCACAAATGACCATTTGCAAATACTGCCTGTGTGAAATAATTCGCAAAGAAGAAAAAAGGAGAGAGGCAGTAAGCTTTACATATCAAAATGGAATAGAAAGTAATACATAAAATCTGTAAAATAGCGATTAATAGGTGTAGAAAAAGTTATTAGAGAAATGCATATTTACAATTCACATGATTATATGTCAGGTTTATATCATGATGGAAAATACTGTGCGGTAATGAAAGTCAGGGCAGGGGAAGGCAGGGAGAGTTGGGAAGTATTAATAGTGGGCAGTCCATTGAATGATGAGCACAGTTTGCATTAATTACAAGGGTCAATATTGAGAAACTAGTAAAGTGAGTTAACTATGCTTTATGTAGGCGTCATCTATCTAATGACTTAATAACCATGATCTCTGACTACTTTTATGTGCACTTCCTTATTATTCCATTAATAAATAGACTGACAAAGATTGACAGGAAAAAGCCCATCTTACACCTATGAGACCCATAGTGTCAGGAATGGTTGGATTACAGAGCCAATATCATTATAACTCAAACATATATTGAATCCCCATCTTAAACATGTTATAAGTTACACACATGACAATGGTAGCTTCCTAGAATAGTTATGTGACTGGTCTAGGCAGAATGTACACGAGAGCAACATGTTGGTCACACTAAATATTGATTCCCCTTTTACAGAAATTCATAATGATATAGCCATTGAACCATTATGTAATCACTTATGTGAGTTTTATTAACTATTAAATATGTATGATAGAAACAGTATGCACATTATTTAAACTTGTTTTAAAAAATAACATTTTCGTGTATGGAGACAGAATTTTCCACGAAGTTCTAGGAAGGGCCATGGTGTACAGAAGGCAATGCTAAGCTCACATTGTCAAAGTACTTGCATCTACAATAAAAAAAAAACTTTTATATGGAGCACATTTTACTTTCCGAAAGGTTTCTGGATGATATATTTTTCTGGCAGAGAGGCACAGTTGAGAAATTACTTCAATTTGCTGATTGTCAAATGTGACATGATTTGATACATTGCAAATGTAATTATTTGTAAGGAAATGAAAACTTTTGATGCAAACTTACATAGATCACATCAAATTAGATTAATGCAAACATGTAAAGAAGATGTGGATAGGAATGTGTTCCTATATAGAGCTAATGTGCATCCTAAATCAGTTCAGGGGCAGGTGCTACACACTACTAAACTAACTTTTTATGATGCAGCAGCAGGACAAGAAACACATTATGGCAAATTAATTGTATCTCTTATTTTATTTGTATTTGTTTTCAGGAGTATAGCACTAATCTACATCAACCTTTTGGAGACAGTGGAAGTCATGTCTGGTTAAGTGACTTGCTCAGAGTCACACAGTTACATGATTTTATTGAGAAAGGTTGTCCATCACATCTTTTAGCTGAAATTAAAGATATAATACTGCAAGAAAGGGGCAACACTGTGAGACCATGCTTTGTAGACAGCATAACAAAAAGTTATGAGGATGAAACTTTGCATGTATTGGGTACTGTTGCAAGATCTAATTTCCCAGACATGACAGTACAACTTGCACTCTAACAAATGATGTTGTTTCAGTAATGTCTATTTTCCAATTACATATAAAACATATTCCCCTGGATTCAGCAAGCTCTGCATGGAGTGCAGGAATAGTGCAAGAGCTGCTGCATGCAATATAGTAGACGAGCGATCCAGGAACGAGCTCCCGGGATGTGCACGAGCGCTCCTACATTATTACTGCATGGACACCACTGATATATGCTAATTTCCTCATTTGCTGGTGAAAACCATGCAAATTAAGTGAATTAGCAATCCAGGAAGCAGGCAGGCATCTGTGTAGGAATAGTTTAACCTGCAGAAATGTATTCGGTTATTAACCTAATACATTTCTGCAAATTACAAAATGGAGGCATGACAGCTCCAAAGAAAGCATGTATACAATGTAGTAGGCATGCCAATGGCCCAATATATGGCCATTGGCATTAGAAATAGTTGCAAAATTATAAAAAATAACTTTTTTTTTTGGCCAATTTCGGCCGTTTAAGCATAGGGCAGCAGTGCCCAAACGGGATCGGCCTGAAAATAAGAAAAAAGTTGAAAATAAGCTTTTAAACCCAAATCAGCATTTTGCCATAATAGTCAATGGCATGCATAAGAAAACAATACAAGGGAATAATGCTTGCTAAGGGGGAAGGCTGCATGTGAGTGTGGTAACTATGAATTAGCATTCTGTTTTATGCAAATGAGGGGATTGATACTGAATCACAGATTTCCTCTCAGTGTTAGCTTGTACCCAACCATGTAGGTACAGCAACACCATTGTATAAGAGGTAGATAACCTCATAAGGGGGAGTGTCATGCATGCTGTAAGCTTATTAGAGCTCTGTGGTCCGTGTGTGCCTTTAGCTAAGCACAACTAAGGAAGGGGGTGTGTCTGAGGCTGCCTAGCAGTGTTTACATTACCTAAACGGGTGTGCGCACCATGCACCAGGTTTTAAACAAAAACAAAAAAAAAAAACAGGAAATAGCTCTGTTCACATCTGAGCACTGAGTATGTGCACCGTGCCTCGGGGCTTAAATGGAAAGGCAATGCGAAGGGAAAACAGCAGTAGGAAGGCAATCAAGGAGAACTACCATAGCTGGCAGGTGAAATGTATCAGAATCAGCCAATTACACATGGAACAGCCTAGAACACTACTATGAACTATGCAAACACCTTCAACTCTGGTTCACCCCACAAACTCTACATCACAGATGGGGGAAATTTTACCTGACAAAACTAAAAAATGTTAGGGGCTGCTGTCGCTCTCATACATCAATATGTGCAACAGGCTGAGGGTGGTGAGGATGTGAATGCTGATGACCAACCCACTGTGAGGAGAAGGAGAAGACTGTACAGACCCAGGGTAAGCTACCAGGGGCTACATGAGCTGGAGATAGTGGAGCACTACAGGGTGAACAGGAACATTCTACAGCAAACTGTTGAGCTGTGCCGGCCATGCCTCACACACAGAACCAACAGAGGGGAGCCCATCCCAGTGGATACCAAGGTATGTGTAGGCTTAAGAATACTATTCAAAGGTACCTTCCAAAGGGCAACTGGGGATATTATTGGGATCTCACAGTCATCAGCATCCAGGGTACTCCACCATTTCCTGGATGCCATGTCAGCACATGCCGGTGAGCACATATATTTCCTCAACACCCGTAAGGCACTGACCAGCAATATATGGCTCTTCCACCAAATAACATAATACCCTTAGGTAGTGGGTGCTATAGACTGCATGCACATGCACATCAAAGCACCAGCTGGTGAGCGATGTAGGGTCTACATAAACCCCAAAGGCTTCCCCTTCATCAACTGCCAGGTCATGTGTGATGCCCAGGACATTATCCTGAATGTGTGTGCTGGCAGTCCTGGAAGCTATCATGACTCCCACTTCTGGCATATGACACAGCTGTACCAGGAATTTGCCAAGGGGACATCACATATGGCCACCTAGTGGGGGATGCTGTCTACACACTGGAGCCATGGCTGATGACTCTCCTCAGAAATGCACACACACCTGAACAAGAACTCCATAATGAGGCACACACACAAACCAGAATCATAATAGAGTGTGTTTGGGATGCTCAAGTCATGGTTCCACTACTTGGACATATCCGGTGGAGCCTTGCAGTACTCTCCAGCTACATGTGCACAAATGTTCATAGTATGTGCCATGCTACACAATATGATCCTGAAGAAACAGCTGCAGCAGGAAAAGGATGGGGCAAGGTCACACAGCCCCCACCATTACCAAGGCCATCACAGGTGCAGAGGGACTCGGAGAAGGAACTACATGAGCTTGCCCATGTAGGCAGAAGGAGGTGTGCCCAGTATGCCCAGGCCTTGGCAAAGAGACAACCCATACCACATACACTGACACAGTAGGACCCAGGGAATGACACCTCTCTCTGACTCACACATGCAGTAAAAGGGATGCCAAACATGACACTACCTGTGCTTTACCAAGTATAGGGAGTGTACTATGTGCATTCGACATAGTCAGCCCTCCAGCACCATCCTTAATACTGGCATATCCACAAGGTATGTCAGTCTTCCTATCAACTGTTGAATGGAGTAGTATGTTCTGATAGTTGTATCTATGGTATGGACATGAGCATGCAAGGGAATCAGGTGGCTGAATGGGATGGCAGCAGATAGTGGACACCTATATGGGCAGCTTGAAATCCATAACAAATACTGCTGGCAACATAATAGGCAGTACTAGGCAAGGTGACAAATCCCACTGCAGTACAAGTGGTGGCCCAAATGTGTGTCCATAGGACACACAAATGCATGTCAGTGAGGCTCACATAACCACCACCAGCCTCAGCCAGCAGGACAGGTGTAGATGACCATAAAGAAAGGCTGGGCTAAGGCCTCCAATTGATGGCAATGGTTTACAGCCCCCCTTCAAACCTACACAGACAGACTACAACAGGTCTGGCAGTTGTATGTTAGTTCTGAAGGGTAAGAAGTCTGAAACTGAAATGTAGGTCAATAAAACCTAAGAGCTGTACCCTACTGATATGCCTCCAGTCTGCATGATAGGTCAGAATACAAAATGAAATGGAAGCCAAAAGAGTACCTGAAATACTAGTACAGTCATGGCAAATGTTTAAAGTCATCAGGTGTGCCCCCACCCTACAATTTTATGCAGAAATGCAGTAACATGTAAGTGTGAGGTGTAATAACAGTGGAGCACAGATTATCCGAGCTGGCCCAGACTACAGGATAGATTGTTGCATGTATACAATATGCAGGGGTCCATTTTTTAGGTTGTCATGCATTCAATATCATGTGGAAGTGGTCAGCATGTAAGCATGGAGGGTTGTGTCTCAGTGGCCTATGGGCAATACTGTGGATGACAGGGCCATGTTCCAACAACTGCAATGCCAACCACAATGTTTCATAGCAATACCCATGTCAGCAGTCATCCATACTCACTGTCCAGATGTTAATATCTGTCACCCTCTTTAAGATGGATGTGCCATGAATGTGGGCCCATACATACACACAGTACACAGGTGGAAGTACCCCAGACAGAGTGCATAAAATGTAACTGTCAACCGCACACAACTTTGGAAGTGTACATACAGGTTAGCAACACATTAGTTGTCTGTGTAGTATGGAATACTGATGTATTCTGGCCAATCACTGGCAAACCACAAAAGGCATAGATATGAAGTAATGACAGACTGCCTATGTCCCTGCACAAGGCAGCATAAGGGGAATGTCCCAGGTATATCTGTGAGTCAGCTGCAAGTAGCTTCCATATCACACATGCACTCAGCTCACCCCAGCATCAGCCACAGGTTTATCACAGGCCATATCCTTAATGTTGGAAATGAGTACAGTATGACCCCCACTTCTGTATGGGAATACCCACAGAATGCAGCATGCTGAAGAGGTATCCTATGCAGGTGTGTCTCTAGCTGCAAGCAGCACCCTGCCTGCATCCAGACCAATGGGTCAATATGTACAGGAACTATTGCCATTAACACCTTCCACACTTATCCTGTCCCCAGGGGAATCCACTGGCTCGCAGCCTGGGAATGTAGGAGTGACAGAATGCACTGGCCAACTACAGATGGCCTGCATCACTACCAAATGGCCTACAATTTTCTGTCAAAGGCCTGTCCGTCACCAGTAGTGCCACTGTATGGTATCTCATGGGGTCCCAAATAACAAACTAAAACAGTCAACGGAACACAAATGTAAGGCCATGTTGAGAAATCCCAGGAGCATGCCCCCCATGTACTACTGCATGAACTGTGGACCAATCCATAAATATCACTGGGATGAAGGACCAACTATAGGGATACTTCCCAGATATCGCTCACATAATGTTAGGATGAGGATAGAATAACACAGTGGGGGGGGGGTGTAGATGCATGAACGTCATGAAGTGTGTGAAGTCTAAAACTCTGATGTATGCCCATACTACCCCTGCCTGCAAACCCAGTAATGTGTGGCTAAAATGCTGCTCGTAAACCACAATATAAAGGGGAACTGACCAGATATATGAGCCCTGCCTCTGGGTAACCTGGGTGAATCTGTACAGCTGAGAGGTATGGCCACAGCAGGATATGGCCATTCTGTTAAGTTGATATATGTACAAGAAGGGGATCCTCGGCCACCATACTTCTAAGGTGCTGGACCATTTACACAGACCCATCAGCAAGTGTCTGTAGCTACCCCTCCAGAATGACAGAAGTGTACAAGAATGTGTAGGCTGCGGACCACAATACTGGACTCAGCTTCATTCATCTTGTATTTCCCAGTAAATAACTGTGAGCAGATAATTATATCTGTCAGTAGCCAATGACATAATACATCACAGTTTAAAACAGTACGTATGTCTGAATATCTGGGCTAACACCAACCATGTAACACAAGCAGCACAGACAGCAATAGTTACAGTATCCTCTTATCTATTGCCCATTATGACACCATATTGTAAACAGGTTGCTATCTGTAGTTTGAGAGCACCAAACCCTGGACTGGAGTACAACCCTACCTGGAATGGATTCACACACTCAATACAGAAGGTCATACTAGGCATGCTCCTACACTTAGAGAAATGAAGCCCATGTCTGACAACACAGTGGGCTATGCATATCTGTAATTTGTAGATGTCTGTGCACACACGCCAAATTGTACACCATTTATGCTTCACACCACATTGGATAGGAATACTCACACATATCCAAGGCCAACACATTATAATATGTCAGACATACACACACACACACACACACACACACACACAGATTTGGGGAAGAGAGAGACAGACAGTGACAAAATAAATTCCATTATGAGGCCTGTCCCACCAACTACACATCCAATTGACTGATATAACATGATGTGCTGATGTCAAGCACTGTAGACATTGCTTTGGGTAGCCCTCAGCTCTATACCTATAGTGTCTGTGGTGCTTGTGATAACTATGTAACACAATAGTAAAAATCAGTATTTATGTAGTATTTGTATACTCAGTCCTGTGAAATGTAAAGTTTTGTGTGACTGAGTGTGTGTGTGTGTGTGTGTGTGTGTGTGTGTGTGTGTGTGTGTGTGTGTGTGTGTGTGTGTTTCCAGAGGAATGATTTATGGCCCATTCACACACACTGCACTTCCCATTGCCCATGTTAGCACTCCTGTTGATGTTAGTCACCTTGAAATAAACCCTGTGGCACTTGCAATAACTGTGTAATACTGTAGTGTAGCAAACTAGTTAGGTGGGAGTTCTAATCCCAGACATGGCAACTATGTGTGTGCATGGTGGTGAATGAGTTTGAGACCATTCACACTCACTACACCTGCCAGTGCCCACTTTAACATGCCTGCTGATGTCAGTCACCTTGAAATAACCCTTTGGCCAAGACTCAGCTCTATAAGCTCTGTGGCGCTTGCAATAACTGCGTAATACTATAGTGTAGCAAATTACTTAGGTAGGAGTTCTAATCCCTGAGATAGCATCTGTGATAATGTGTGTGTATGTGGAGATGAATTATTCTGAGCACATTCACACTCACTACACCTGCAAGTGCCCAATTTAGCATGCCTGCTAATGTCAGTCACCTTGAAATAAACCTTTGGCCAAGTCACAGCCCTATAAGCTCCATGGCACTTTTGATAACTTTGTAATACTGTAGTGTAGCAAACTAGTTAGGTAAGAGTTCTAATCCTGGCCCTGACAACTGTAATAATGTGCGTGAGAGTGTGTGTCTTTGTTGTCACCTGATTTTGTGGTCATTCACACTTACTACATTTCCCTTACCCCTCCTTTAGCTCTGCAGCTGATGTCACTCACCTTCAAGGATACCCTTGGACAACTCTCCCACATATAAACTCTCTGGTGCTTGCAAAAACTGGATAATACCATAGTGTAGCAAACTAGTTAGTTAGAAGTTATAATCCTTGTAACTGTGATAATTTGTGTGTGAGAACGTGTGTTTTTGTTGACAGCTGATTTTGTGGTCATTCACACTTACTACACTTCTCTCACCCCTCCCTTAGTTTTGCAGCTGATGTCACTCACCTTCAAAGATGCCTTTGGATGATTCTCCAGCATATAAGCTCCATAGCACTTGTGATAGCTGCGTAATACCATAGTGTAGCAAAGTAGTTAGGTATGGGTTCTAATCCTGCTCTGGTAACTGTGATAATGTGTGTGAGTCTTTGTTGACACCTGATTTTTTTGGTCATTCACACTTACTACACTTCCCTTACCCCTCCTTTAGCTCTGCAGCTGATGTCACTCACCTTCAAAAATACCTTTGGGCAACTCTCCAACATATAAGCTCTATGGCAATTGCAGTAACTGTGTAATACCATAGTGTAACAAGCTAGTTAGGTAGGGGTTCTAATCCTGGTCCTGGCAACTGTGATAATGTATGTGAGTTTTTGTTGACACCTGATTTTGTGGTCATTCACACTTACTGCACTTCCTTTACACATCCTTTAGTACTGCAGCTGATTTCACTCACCTTCAAAGATAACATATAAGCTCTGTGGTGCTCATGATAACTGTGTAACACTATAGTACCACTACATAGCTAGGGCAGGGTTTGAAACTCACTACTGGCAAGTGAGTGTGTGTGTCAGCAGTATCATGTGTGGGTGTTGGTATGATTGTGTAAATAACAGGATCCATTGCAGGATGGGTTTTGCTACATTTTCATATTGAGGACCCATATGTCCCATTGTCACATTACAAGGCCAACAGTTGTCAAACACCATAGATGTTGTTATAGACAATCCACAGCCATACATTTATATATAGGCAACCATTATAATACCCAGAGAACTCTTTCCACTCACGTATCATACACAAACACACTTGACTCTTTCTCTTTTCCTTTCTTTCTTTCCCTCTTTCTCTCTCCCTTTCTTTCTTTTTCTCTGTCTCTCTGTCTCCCCCTCTCTGGTAGATGTGGAAAAATGCATCTGTTTTGCATAGGCAGCAGCTTGACTTTGGTAGGCAATGCTCATGATCAGCTGATGGCAAGTGCACAAATTGGAGTCCTCCACTTGCTAATTGTATGTGGAACACCTGTGGTATCATTCCTCAAGCCAGTTGCATGGAAACACACTCCTATAAGCAAGCACTGCAACTGGGTGTTGGCCCTTCTCCTTCACTGTGAGCAGGACTTCATGTGGGTGTGTGATAAACAGCAACACAGAGGGTAGTTGCAAATACCTCTTAAAACAAACACTGTGGAGACAGGCCAACAAACTGGAGGGGATGTTCCAGACATGGGGACAGAATGTTAGTATTGCTGTTCTACATTTGAAGTAATGTTGGTTTAATAGGGTTTGCGTGGATATGGCTGTTCTGCATGATTTAAAGTCTGGCATGACAGTGTTAAGTGGTTGAGAAAACTCTCACCTGTAGGGCTATCTGCAGACTGGCTAGAGTTTGGTGTCTGAGATTTGGTGTGTTACTCACACATTTTCTGCCTTTATAAATGCAGCAGCATACTCTGATGATTGTACTCAGTAAATGGTAACATCCATGTGTATTACTGACTTCATATCCCTCAGAAGAGATATGTCACAACAAACCCTGTTACACCAGCAATGTTCTCGGTTTATAACTGTAATATTGGAATATTGGCCCTGTGTTTGTGCCTCTGTCCCCCAAGTCTGTCACCCTTTGTTCATATGTCATGCAGTAAGAGGTGGATATGTACAGTATACCATTATTTACTGACATAATTCCTGATATCAAGCCAGTGATATATCAGACAGCCAGACATCTAATGTATAGGAGGCCTAATAGTTGAAGACAAAACCTGGACGTTCTGTTGTAGTCTGTACAGTAGTGAGGTCTGCGTACTTATGATTGTTGACAGAGTGTCTGTATTATGTAGCAGTGTATTGTGATCATGTTATTTGGCCTGTGTACAGACTGGGGTAGATATCAGTGTTCTTGGTCCTGTTCTATCTGATGGTACATGCTGCTCCAGTTTCTGATGCTCTATCAGCCTATACGTTTGTAGGGTCAGACTGAGACATTTCCCATACCACAGTCAGGCATCATACTATACTGTGAATTGGGCCAGTATATGTAGGGTTACTGTCTGAGTGGCAAACATGATGATTTTTGTTCACACAGGCCATTGACTCTACTATTACTTAGGCTTACCATTATGTGACTGTGACTGTGTTGAGATTGGTTGTGGGTATGCACTTTCACACTGGTGTCTGTTACTCCATGCTGTTACATGCCTGTAGTGCCTGCTACATTTGCAATTACATGTGTATTCCCCCATAGGTAAATTGGAGTAGTATTGTGGCAGTCTGCCTATAGTGTAGACAGTGCTTGGTGACATGCCTAGCAGCTCAGTGTATTTACCCTAGTGTGGTGTGATGTTATGTGCAGATATTTGTCAGATGTACTGTTGCCTGGCCACCATACATGTTGTGTATTTCTGACAAAGCAGTCGGCTGGTGTGAAGATGTATGTCACTAACTAGTGTGAAGTATGTGGCTTGGGACTTCTGCTCCTCCAGTTAATATGTGTTAGGACAGACAGGAGGGTGTGAATGCATCAACTGTGTGAGCTTATCTAGTCCAGTATTTCTGATATATCCCCATTTTCTTGGCTTTAAACATCCCCTTTGTCAGGCTTGCTCCACATTTCTTGTACTAAGGCTTTCTGTGTATATCTCCTGACAGACCAGATTGTTTCAGACTGTCCATGTTTATTGCTCATATTTATTCTGTATTCCACAGGATCATGACTGTGATTTGTGTGGTACTTCACTATGATGATTTTATGATTTCTATCAGTAACTGATGGTGTACATGTCAGTTTCAGAAGAGCCTTCCTTCACAACATGTATGTTGACACAACCCCTGACACTGTAGCAACATTCTACATTTATAACTGCAATACATACATTCCATTCCCTTGCACTAAGAGGTTGAGAGTTATGGTGCTGAGGTACGACTCCACTACATGTTATGGGCATATGTTTTATATATATATATATATATATATATATATATATATATATATATATATATATATATATATATATATATATATATATATATAGTTATACATATATATATATATATATATATATATATATATATATATATATATATATATAGGTTTACCACTACAATTTCGCCGTGCAATTGCACGGCTATGAAGTATTCGAACAACAGATGTTCGAATACTTCATATTTCGGCAGGTTACATGAGTGAACGGTATTATTGCGAATGGACTGTGCATTCACAATTATAATGTTTGCTCATGTAAGGGGATCGCGGTACAGTGCGGTTAGGGAAATACATCCCTTTCCTCACTGTAGTGCGATCTCGGAGTTGGAATATTAAGTTAGGGGGGTGTGGGGGGTGCAGGGGGGCTTGCCCTGCATAAACGTGAGTTTTAGCTAGTTAGTTAGGGAGTTAAGGGAAGGGTGAGATTGCTGTTAAGTGTCGAAAATTTTGTGAGTGACATTTTTGACATTAACAGCTGTTTTCTGACTTTAGGAATGTTCGGAATTGTGTACTTTTAGCAAAACACTTCACTGATGAGTACACTTTTTTTTATTTTCGAAATAATGATAGTAAACCATATATATATATATATATATATATATATGTATATATATATATATATATATATATATATATATATATATATATCGAGAGAGATAGAAATATATACCAATATATATATATATATATATATATATATATATATATATATATATAGATAGATATATAGCTATATATAGATATGTGTGTATGAATATGTATATATAGATCTACATATGTATAAACATATATCTATATACTTTTATGTGTAAACATGAGTGTTGTATATATCTTCTCAGATATTTCTAACCATATTAATCTGATATGTGTATATTTACATATAAGAACATGACTGATTCAACATTATTTTCACTTACAAGTACTAAACAATTGTAGTAGTCAAAGCAGTTATTCACTACTATTCAGTATGTGTACTGAATGATATATTTGAAAAAAACAACTGACATTTTCACAGCACAGATGTCTTTGTGATTAACTGCTGTGACTATAATGTACAGGGTCCTGGGTTCAAGACATGCAAGTGTGGTTTATTTTGTTGGGTCTATATTAGAACACCAAACATTTAACATGTTGAGTGTTCTAATATCGACCTGTTTTCAGCGAATACTGAAAATATCGAAGAAACAGAAACACAAATTTTTTCCTAGGGAAAGAATTTGGTTGTCCTTTTATGTTGCTTCGGTATTCACAGCACTCTGGTGGAAAGTTACGGGTCGGGTTCAGGTAAGTGTGTGATTGTGTGGACGTGAAGGTTAGGGTGGGTTAGGTGAGTTAATGTTAGGGCGCAGGTCAGGTAAGTGTTCGATTGTGTGGACGTGAGGGTTAGGGCGGGGTAGGTGAGTTAGGATTAGGGTGCGGGTGAGGTGACTGTGCGATAATGACGGACCTTAGGGTTAGGGTTTGGGTTAAGGTAAGTGGATAGATAGTGGTGTATGTATAGTTTAGTGTAGGGTTAGGTGTAAGACTTTAGGTGTATGTGTATGGATTGCTGTTTGTTTGGTGTGCTTGTGCTGTATGTATGTGTTTTGGAACAGCAAATTGTTTCCCTAGGAAAAAATTTGTTGTTCTGAATGTTCGATGTTTAGTATTTTCGATTGGTAGGGTTCAATATTAGAATACTCGACATTTTGAATGTTCAGTGTTCTAATATAGACCCTATTTTGTTGGTAGTCAGAACAAGGAATGTTGGATACAGAGTGGTTAAGGCAGTTTTGAGCTGCTTTAATTGGGTTTGCATGGGTTTGTGTGGTGCTAATGTATGGTTAAATAAATGAATAAGTGCTTACACCATGTAGGCTTCACTTACCAGTGCGCATTTCTGATTAGCGTTTATATTTAAGCAGTGCTTATACCTTCTAAGCATAGCTCAGCCTTGGTAACCAGTGATCACATTCCAGTCTGATAAAATAGCAGGGTAATGACATCTTTAATAATTGTATTTAATTCCATGTACATAACATGCTTCTATGTGCTGTCATTACAGTAGCAAGGGGTTTGAGTATACTGTATGGGACACCTGAGTATATATGGGTAGTGCCACAATCTTTTGTCTTTGTATGTGTTTCATACTTGGGCAGTATCCCAGGTTATATGCAGTCACACTTGCATGTATTGTATCATTACATTACTACTTTTAACAGTGCTTTTCCAAGTAAGAGTAGATTGGAGATTATAGTACTGGAACCATACACCTCTGCATGCAAGGCTGGACTCTGAGTACTGACTATCATATTCTTGGTGTTTGACCTGTATGTTTTTATGCATCTCCTATTGGATATTGATCTGATATGTTGATATGAACTGTAGACTACTATGTTTTTAGGACATGTCATTGAGGACTGCTGTCATGTAGTAATGACATACCTATCAGTTACATACGTCTATCTGTCAAAACATGTTGGATAGCTACTTTCTGTCTGTCCTCTGTACAGATATGCAGATGTCAGGTATTCATCTTGGCTGCTTACAGGCAATCTCTAATTGACTGACACTTTCATGTTTGCCCAGCTGTCTTATGAATGCCACAGCTAGGAATCCCCACTTTGTATGCACCACATGCCATGGATACCTCAATCAGACTACCACAGTCAACAGAACATGTTTGGGTACAGGTCCCTAACCCAGACACTGGCCATGTTATGCAATATATGTTGCATACATGTCAATTGGAGCATCTCACTGGCCCTCTTCAAGAGAAAACAAGATGAGTAGATGTTGAATTTAACCATCACCCTGGGAATCACACAAGTGGCATCAGTTTCATAGTTTCATAGTTTCATAGTTTAGTACTAGGCTATCTGCCCTGGGGCATTTGTAAGCCTAGTCATAGTGATGTGGCTTTCGCCACCCCATGAAATGGTACAAAAATGCACAGAATAGATTTAGAATACTGTGCCTCTGTCTAGTAGTGACACAATGAAGGTCCCCTTATATAATAGAGTTAGTTTACTGTGCCCCTGTCTAGTAGTGACACAGATGTGACCCTGGGTAAACTTACGATCTCCCATCCACTCATCAAGATTTCTCTTGAAGAGAGTCAGTGAGGGACTCTGCCTAACATGAACTGGGATCTTGCTCCAAAGCATGGGAAGCCTCTGGGTTATGAATCTATCCCTCCAGCATGTCCTATTCATACTTGTGCCAAGGTTTAAGTCTTTAGCTCTCGTGGTCCTGATGGATTTGGATTTTTTGAGGTAGAGCATGTCCATCAGTTCCTGATTGGACATGGCCTTGTACGTCAGGCAGAGATCACCTCTGAGCAGGCTGTATGCTACTGAATAGAGCTGGAGTTTCTTTAGTCTGGCAGAATAAGACATATGTTGGAGACCCTTAATCCTCTTGGTGAGGTACTTTTGTGGTCTCTCCAGCTGTTGCAAATGCCGGGTGAGGTACATACCAAATGGGGCATTGTACTCCATCATGGGTCTGATGAGGGAGGAGTATAGGGGTAGAATGACATCCTTGGATCTGGATGTGAATCCCTTCATGATGAAGTGTGCAAGGTAGAATGTTTTTCTAACCACTTTGGCAACATGGGTGTCAAATGAGAGGTTGCTGTCGACTTGGGTCCCTAGGTCTCTGATTACTTTTTCTGTACTCAGTGGGTTGCTGTCTATGTGATAATTTGTGGGTACTTTGTTTTTCTCAAAGGGGATGACTATACATTTTTTGGCATTTAGTTTAAGGCCGTGACTCCGGCACCAGTTGTCCGTTTCTGTTGATAGATGGCCTGCTGACAAATCTCAGGTGGCATGATACCAGTGTACTCACATGCCCTACTCTTCTCATCTCTCCATGAACATTAGCCTGGTACACGCTTAGGAACACCTGCACCTATGGACCTCAGTACTGACAAATGTGTGTGTGCATTATTGAGTATAACAGTGTCTGTGTGTTTGTAAACTTGTAGTTGAAAATCTTCTGAAGGCCTTCTCACCCACTACACACCCTATTGCTATACTTAGAAAGGGCTGCTGCTATAATTCACATTAAATGTACCTTGAGACACTCTTCCTCCTATGGGCTACCTGGAGCTTGCAGTACCAGCATAACACTGTTCTACAAATGGATAGATAGCCATGGATCACCCCCTGAGCCCTTGCAAATGTGTGTGTGTGTGTGTGTGTGTGTGTGTGTGTGTGTGTGTGTGTGTGTGTGTGTGTGTGTGTGTGTGTGTGTGTGTGTGTGTGTAATTGTGTGTGAGTGTGCATATTTGTAGGAGACAGTATTCTGAGGCCACATTCTCCAAATACACTAAACCTTGCCATACATTATGAAGGATGGTGATGTTGCTGACATTAGGAGAGCCATGACAAACCCTCACCCTACTATCCATGTGGCATGTGCAATAAATGCATATCCCTGTAATAGCACTGATTAGCTAGACAAGGGTTTGTATTGCAGTCCTGGTCAGTGTGTGATTGTGGGTACGTCAGACCAGTATCATGGGTTTTAGTGAGTACAATATCCAATGTGGGTGCTGGGTATACAGTCTTTACACCATGGTACCCCCAGTACATGTCCCAAGGTCCACTGTATGAGGACCGCTGTCACCATCAACCATACAGGTAACTGATTACTCTATCCAGCCCAATGATGCATGTGCTGTGTGCAAAATCTCTGTAACAGTATGAACTCACTGACAAGGTAGTTACCACTGCTAAACCCAGGTCTGTCAAATGTGTCTATGACTGTATGTGTCTGTCAATGTGTATATGACAGTATGTCATACTATGTATTGTTCATTAACACCCAGTACATTCCCCATTACCATACTGTACAAGGCCTGGTGATGTTCTTTACTTATTATGAAACTTGGGATACACCTCACCCTAAAAGCTCTGTGGTGTGTGCAATTAAGGCCAAACACATTAGTAGCAATAAGTACCTAGGTAGGGGTTCTACTCTCAGTGTTGACAAATAAGTGTGTGTGTGTGTGTGTGTGTGTGTGTGTGTGTATGTGAAGAAAATATATGTCCCAGTAGGTCTTTTGTCCAAGACCTAACTGGCAAAAGGTAACATTTCAAAGCAATCATCTTGTGGAAATTCATTCCATCAAAATTAGTAGTGGGTGTGTAAATGCCCTCTTCCCCACTGTACATCTGTACAGCAATACTGGAGTTGGTATATATAGTTGGATGTGGTTGTTGTGGGTACAGCCACCCACATTGAGGTTATTGTTGTGTGTATCTGCCCGCTTAGTGTGCTGTTATACTGTACAGTGTATGTTAACAGGTTAAGTAACTGTTAATCACACTATGTGTGGTTCAATGCCACCTCACACCCTCCAAAGTGGGGGCTGTGCCACCCATACCAGCATGCCTATGTTTACCAGAATCCAGGATTGCACTACATTGGGGAAGAGGACATATACCCTGCCAGTACCACTGGTGGACTGATTATTTAGTGATGTGATGTTTTGGCAATTTGGTATTGGTGGAATTACATAGGCCAAAATGAGTTCACTGCAAAATGAAGTACATCCATGTGAACAGTAATATCTGTGTATTGCATCAACACCAAAGCCTCTGTGTGTGTGTGTTATTCACAAACATGTGGTGTGTGCCACCCAGTACACTTACCACTGTCCACTGTAGAAGAGCTGCTTACATCAGCCACCATGCACTCACCTGTATACACCCCTCAGACCTATCAGCCATGTGGCATATACAGTAACTGTTATACAGACATGTTACTTGTATTCAGCTGTACCTGAGATATGACACAGTCAATGTGTCACCACAGTGCCACACCCCTTGTAGGAAAGGACAGCAGACCAACATCTTGCTGACACATAGACATCTAGAACAGAAACAGAATACATTATGGAGACCACAATCAGTCAGTGACAGCTGTAATGCATCATGACTGGACAGCTATACACCCTGACATGTAAGCATTAATCATTCCAGCTGACAGCACGTTAAACAGCATTACATTGCTAAACCTTAGTACATTCACCCTGTGCATCAGAACTATATTAGCATGTCCCTGTATCAATGGTATGGATGACAGGGATGTGGCACGGGTATCATATGTACAGGGTGTGTTGTGTGTTTGCCAGAGGCCTAAGCTGAACCATTTAGTCAACATCATGTGTGTGAGTTAGGGGGTTCTTTATTAAATGGGCTGCGCAGACGTGGTGTGTGTAGGTATGGAGGTGCCCTAGCTGTGTGGGTGATGTGTGTGTGTATGTATGCACATATTTCTGCCATGTGGCTGCCCTATACAGGAGTTTGTTGGACAGCTGCTGATCACACATGGCAGGGTGTATAGTTCATTGTGTCCAACCATGGAACTGTGCCTGCCAGGGGTTGCATGGCACTACCAGGCAGAAGCCCAGATATGGTACTCTCCCCTGATGATGACAATTGTCCACTGGATCAGCATCCCTGTTGGGACTGGCCATGACCACATGCACATATCCTGCTGTGTTGTGGTGTGGACAGCACCCTCCCTTGCAGTGCTGGTGCTGGGACTGCCACTACCGGAGCAGCCATGAGTTGTTGCATGTCCACATAGACCTCCACCTGTTGGTGTTTCTGACCTATGTCCACATGGCCAATGCCCAACTCCCACCACATGCTCTACCACAGACACCACATGGTCTGGGATTCTCACCATCTCACCCGACCATCTATCCATGACCTCTGCAAAATAATGGTGGCCACCTGCAAGGTCACAGATGTTGTCATGTACAGTAGGAAGAGTAGCCCTCTGGAGCCTAAGACTATCTCTGGTATAATGTTCCATACGTGCCTGTGCCTCCATGATGGCACAAAACATGCGTCTGGTGATACCTGCTATGGCACTTCTGCTAGGGGCATGATGGCCAGCAGCCCTCCTATGAGTACCCATGTACATCTGCCTATGTGGTACCTCACCAGTTATCTGGCTATGGCTGCTGTGTACAGACACAATTGCCGTAGTCCCCACACTTTCCTGTGCCATGCCACCACCCACCAACTGTCCCCCATCTAAGGCCACTGGTGATGGGGCATGTATGGGCATTGTGACTGTGTGCGGGGATAAAGTGGATAAAAGTGGGATGTCAACCAATGGCACAGATTCAGCCCCTGACAACCCTTCCTGTACCTCACTATGCCTATCATCATTGTCAGAGTCTGTATGGACACTAACATTAGTTTGCCTGCAGGAGGGACCCTGATCCACCTCACCACCTGTGAGGGGCAGACAAGAAATGTAAATTAAGACCTGTACATTATGGTTTACTTCTGCACACATGCACACTTACAGGTGAGTTGGCAGAAACATATTACACAGATCTCAATACTCAACAATTGACAAGCGTGACATATGGCACTCAATATCAGGCAGCGCAGCCATTCTAAATCTTGCTTACAAACAATATACATATGTGGGATGCATGAGTCATGTTAATAGGTATGCCCCTTCCCCTGGGACACACTGCACCCATGTACACATTAATGCTGTGCACCTGTACAGCACACTGGCATGCACTGTACACCATACCTCACAACTATACAAATCATTGCTGAATGTGTTAGATGTGTAGCAGTTATTGCTCTGTTCTTCACAATCCCTATGTGTTTGTCTGACACATGACTAGAATGATATGAGGATGGATGTCATGAATGAATGACTGACATTTGATTCCCAGATCTCATCAACATCAGTTAGTGTATGTACAATAACATCTGTGTACACTGACGACCTTCCTAGCCTCATATGGATTTCAGGAGCATACACACCCCTGTTGACATGGCACCCTTTTCTATGATATGCAATGGGGCACATTACTGCAGTCAAAAACATTACACACACCTGATATGTGATATATGACCTATGCAATCTGATCGTGCATCAGATGACTGTCAGTCATGGAGATGCTGACTGAGATGTGTACCATATCGGGGGTGCATAACAGTACAACTCTTAAACCAATGGTTTGTTGAAGCACCTGCTAACTGAAATACAGTAGTCACTATTCCTTGAAGGGGCACAGTAGCATGGCACATCCTTGCCTTTGCATAATTAGGTCCGTATTCCCTACAAAGGTACCACAAGTCTGCCAGATTGCAAGGCCAGTTCATGTGCACAGCCTGTGGAAGTCACACAGGGACTTCAGTATTACTGTGGAGTGTGAGTTATGTGTGGTCCAATTTATAACATTGAATGTGTTAAGATACAGCCATTCTTAGCTAGCTTTGGATGTATGCTTCAGTTCACTGTTGTATTTTGAAGCTGACACCCTTCCCCATCTTCAGCCTTATTGCAGATGCCTGACAACTGTAGCCCACATGAGTGTTAGTTTGCAGTGTTCCACATTCACTCCACCATGTCTGCAGGCCTACTTTCAGGTAATGAATAGCAACCATAAAGGTGTACACTGGCACCAGCATCCTTCAAGTTGGGGATGGTGGCCCTAATGTGATGTGTCTGTCTGTAGGTTTGAGCCTTGGTCTCATGACACCATTACACATTGCAACACATGCCTTTGGAGGACCTGAGGTCATGCTTTTACTACCTGTAAGGAGGCCTGGATGATGTTTCTTGTGGGATAAATCTCCCATCTACTTACCCTAACTCATAGGGTACACTTATGCAGACTCCAGGTGAGTGTTGACGCAATTAATACACAGGCAAGACTTGCTAGATATTTATGCAACTGCCTCAGTGTTGCTGCATGTATCTGGGTACCCTCCCTGACCAGTTTGCACTATGTATTGCCATCTGTATTAGATGGCCATCTGAATCTTGTCAACATCACTGTCATCCCATATTTAATACACCTCTAGATGACTGTCTGCACTGTTTGTCATGGAATATACAGTGGTGAGGTAATGTTATTTTACCCTACTCCTAACTACTTTTTTCAGATATGGGATCCATGTCATGCCTTGGAAGATGTCTGCAAGCCATGGCTGCCTGTGATGCAGGCAGCTGGCCAATTGTCATGGACATACTTCTTGGACAGCAGACCATTACATGGTGTAACATAGAGGCCTGTACTTGATGGCAGGTGTGTACTGCAGAAAAGTGAATGCAGTCAGTACATCACAAGCTGCCTCCACGATATGTTAATTGGAGTGTGTGCACACATATGCTTCCAGTGTATTGTAAGGTTTGTAAACCCCATATTTGTTGTCCTAACATAAGATTCTATTTTATACATTAATTGCATATGTTAGGTGCACATTACAGGTTGTAAAATATGTGGAATGTGTTATTGTGTTCTGCCATTGTATATATCAGGAACAACTGACACCATCATAGGGGTGTGTACACTGTTGTATCAACTGTATGAGGGTTATGCTTCATACATGTCCCTACTTTAGGCCATTTGTCTCACCATTTGGCTTGTCTCTGTCCAGACATCGTGCACTGAGGGGTTGTGAGGTATACTGCATGACTCCTACCTACTCTTCACCATGGTGACCACTGTGATGCTGTGCAGTTAACACCAACAAAACTGAACATGTACATCATGCATTATAGGTAGGTGTGATAAATGTGTACAGGGCATATAGCATGGCCTTAACATGGCCAATGTATTGGAAAACATGAACAAAATAACCCCATACTCACCAGCCACAGGCTGCTGACCCAGTTGTATACCTGAGGGACCTACATAGTTGTGAGAGTGAAGTAATTTCAGTAGCCACTCATGTGGCATTGCTACAGGGTGAAAGCAGCATTTCAGAACATTAACAGAACAAACAGCAATACTACAGAATATGCAGCCCAACAACATAGATGTGCACATCTGTGCATTACTAAACTTCAGCTACAGACTATCTTCTCTGATATATGCATGCAGATTCCCCACACATATAGAAATGTAGAATCAACACTTTTCTAGTTATGTGCACTGTGGCCTTACCTGCATGCTCCTCAGACATTGGTTGGGTGCCAACCACCTCAACAGTGCTGGGTTCTGCTTCATGGTGGGTTTGCCAGGCGGGTGCACCAAGGCTGGTAAGAAGCTGTTCCATACATGTCAGTGGAGGCTGGAGGGCTGCACCCCCACCTGTAGCTAGCTGCTCCCTTGCTACAGGAGCTGCTTGGTTCGATGCATGATGCAAAATGTCACTGGTGCAATGACGGACCTGCTCATAATGCCGGTTCTGTTGTCCAACATCATTCACCCTGTGGACCAGTTCTTCCCACAGGGCTATTCGGTCATGTAAGACTTTTGTGCCACGTCTGAACAGGGCATCATACTGCTGTATGAGATACTGAATGATTACATCATTCTCCAATGAAGTAAAGGCTGGTAGCCTTCCTCGTGACATGGTAGCTGGAAGACATAAACAGGAGAAAAGGCTACACAACCTCATATGGTTGTCTACTTGCACATCAACACAGAATATTACTTGACAATATTCCAAACTACAACCTAGCCTTATAATCAGCTGTCATTACACTCCTGGCCCTGACCTATCTTATTCCACCCAATATTGCACAGTTAATGGCATAATCCTCTATTCTCCATTCATTTCTGTATAGGGATGACAGTGGCCATCATCCATGTGGATGGTGACAAGTCTGTGTTTGACTGTAGTGTGATGGAGCTGTGATCACATGCCTTAGTTCAGGTTAGAGGCAGACAGTGATGTTTTCATGGCCCAGGGAGACTTGCTGTTGTTGCCTTCAGTAGGCATTATGTACATGTTCACCATTGATGAGGGGGGTAGTGTATTTGATGTGCATATCCCCCCTATAGAATTTGTGTGGATAGGGTGGCACTGTTCCCACCTAACCTGTGTTATGCATGTTGCCTATATCCATGGCATGTGTGTATGAGGTGTGATTTACCCCCAGTACAGGTTGAATTGTGTTGTTGCCTCTGAGACTGACTACATATGTGGAGACACTCTGTTGCAATTGTCCTTGGTTGTGTGGATATGTCTGATTTATAGTCATCAGCCTTACACAATGTCAGTTGTGAACATACATGCTTGCTGAGATAGAGGTGGACTTGCCTCCAAGTTGTTGGCTGCGCCTATGTGTCCCTGTACAGCCAATACGGCATCCTATTATGTGCTTTATGTATCGGTGCTGTCCACCAAGGGGGATTACTCTCTCCTTGGTGGAGGCTACTTTTACAGGTCAGGTACTGCTGATTGAATATAACTACAGTGGATATGAAGTGTACACACCCCTGTTACAAAGCCTGGTATTTGTGCAATTGGAACATGACACCACAAAAACTAATTTCAAATAAATTCACACCTGTAATCTGACCTCTATCCTTTACAATTCAATGTAAAACATGACAATCGGGTCTGTGAAAACATATGTGAAATAATCAGTACAATAAGCCAATTGAATGAGTGCGCACACCCTTAAAGTGATATAGGTTCATAGGTTCATACTAGGCTATCTGCCCTAGGGCATTTATAAGCCTAGCCAGAGTGTGTATGGCTTTCGCCACCCATTTTAATTTAATTTTGCTATGCCCTTTTTTGAGGTTAGTATACTGCGCTTCTGTCTAACAGTAACACAGAAGTGATACCCGGGGTAAACCTACGATCTCCCATCCACTCATCAAGATTCCTCTTGAAGAGAGTCAATGAGGGACTCTGCCTAACCTGGACTGGGATTTTATTCCAGAGTGAAGGGAGCCTCTGGGTTATGAATCTGTCCCTCCAGCATGTCCTATTTATTTCAGTGCTGAGGTTTAAGTCCCTCGAGCGAGCTCGATGGGATTTGATTTTCTGAGGTGCAGCATGTCCATTAATTCGGTTGGACATGGCTTTATAAGTCAGGCACAGATCGCCTCTGAGCAGGCGGTATGCCACTGAGTAGAGCTGGAGTTTCTTTAACCAGGCAGCATACAGCATCTGTTTGAGTCCCTTGATCCTCTTGGTGAGGTACTTTTGGGGTCTTTCCAGTTGCTGCAGGTGTCTGGTAAGGTACATCCCAAAAGGGGCATTGTACTCAATTATGGGCCTGATGAGGGATGAGTAAAGAGGCACGATGACCTCCCCTGATCTAGATGTGAATCCCTTCATGATTAGGTGGGCTATATAAAATGTTTTTCTAACCACTTTGGCCACGTGGTTGTCAAATGAGAGATTGCTATCAACTTGGGTCCCCAGGTCCCTAATTACTTCTTCTGTACTTAATGGATTACCACCTATGTGGTAATTTGTGGGCACTTTGTTTTTGCCAAAGGGAATGACTATACACTTTTTGGCGTTTAGCTTGAGGCCATGGCTCTGGCACCAGTTGTCTGTTTCTATGAGGCCCTTTTGGAGGATGCTTGTGTCAGCTGGAGAGTCTATTATGGTGCCCAGTTTGCAGTCATCTGCGAACCTGGTCAGCCACAGTCCTTCCATGTTGGCCTGTACGTCTGAGAAATATATACCGAACAAGAGATGTCCCAAGACTGAGCCTTGTGGGACGCCACTTGTAACTGGTTTGGAGTCTGACATGGCTCCAGCTATTCTAACCATGTGGGTTCTGTCCTTGAGCCAGTTTGCAACCCATCTAGTGACATAGGGGTTTATATTTAAGCTGGTGAGCTTATCTATAATGCCCGGGTGGGGTATTGTATCGAAGGCTTTTGCGAGGTCCAGGTAGGCTGTGTGGACCACCTTCCCCTTGTCAATGGCCTTGGTGACTGTTTCAAAGAAATTGACCAGGTTTAAGAGGCAGGATCTGCCCTTAACAAAGCCGAACTGGGTAGGATCCAGTGTCTGTAGGTCCCCAATATCTTTATTTATAAGGTCCATGATGATCCTTTCCATAGCTTTGCAGACCAAGCTAGTGAGACTTATGGGGCGATAGTTTCCAGGATCTGTTGAGGCACCACCTTTGTGGAGAGGGACCACTGTTGCTGTATGCCACTCTTTGGGTACATATCCTGTAGTAAGGCTGAGATTGAACAGTAGTTTTAGGTTTGGGTTTAGCTCTTCTTGGAGTTCATGTAGGACGCAGCCCGGGACACCGTCTGGTCCCATTGATGCTGTGTTTCTTGCTTGGTATACATTTGTGTTCTATGTTAGTATGGCACACTGTACTCACAGTCTTGCTAATCAATCATACTTCTCAGCCGGGTATACCCACAGGACTTCAGGACAAAGACCCACATCAATGGTTGACAAAAGTAACATCAATATTGATACCATATTACTCTAGCTGCAACATCCATATTTAAGTTGTGTGAACACCTGTTGAAATAACTACATTATCCATTTGTCTTGGTTTGCACACTCAATAGAATTGTACAGGTTATGGGTCACATTTCGGGTGTGGAACATTTTTGAAAGATTATCTGTGGTCTAATTGTCATGCAGCACACAAACCTGGCATTCCAACAGGGGTGTGTATACTTTTGATATCCACTGTATATAGGTGTTGCTATAGCTGTTAGTGTTAGGCATGGGCAATGGGTCATAATACAGATGAACACTTCACTGATTACTACATGATAATCATGCCAACTGTAGTACCCATATCAGTGTCAGGGCAATGCAACATGCAGCAGCTGTACACATTTATTTCTTTTGTATGCACTGACACTGATATTACACACATGTGCAACATGCACACCCTATTTTTCCGACTGCTTGTAACCCATGGTATCAGTTTTGTGCCTTCGAGCTAGACATACACATACATACATGTGCCCAAGGGATACCTGGTATACATTTGTGTTCTATGTTAGTATGGCACACTGTACTCACAGTCTTGCTAATCAATCATACTTCTCAGCCGGTTATACCCACAGGACTTCAGGACAAAGACCCACATCAATGGTTGACAAAAGTAACATCAATATTGATACCATATTACTCTAGCTGCAACATCCATATTTAAGTTGATTGCACATTAGCCTTTGACACCACTGTAATAACCTGGAAGATGTCCAATAGTCATAACTACACCATTATGTTGTGTTGTCATTGCTGGAAGACTTGCCACTGGTTTGGCCGACATAGTTCAAGTATATGCATGTGTGTCTACAGATATCAGTCACAAATGTGCTTATTGTCTAGCAGAACACTGTACAGTTGAATGTTATTAATTCAAGATATCACATGCAGTTCAGCACACATGTCTGTAACAGTACTGTACTATGCACTTGCCCTATATATGTCTCTTAGCTTTCCAAGACAAACATATATCATATTCATATTCACAGGTAACATATGGCTATGGACAACATCCCATTAACTTGGTCTAGCAGTGGCACAGTCATAACTGTTTGACAGACACTCTAGTGGTTAGCAAATGTGAGCTGTCCTTTCCCAGGGTGAGTCAGGCTCCTGAGCTGTGATACCACCTCTCAAACTCTTAGACCATCACACGTAGACAAAGCCTAACATGTTGGGACATATCGTACATATTCCTGTTACAGAGTTATGAAGTTTTTAGCATAATGCATTTTGCATTACTGTGACTGTTTTGAAGGATGTGTAGTCTTACACTCAAGTGTTTGTCATTACTTCATGACTTCAGTCCTCAGCTATTTGTCAGACAGGTAGAGATGTCAAGAGGAACAGACATAACAGTCTGATTTCAAAATCTGGACATTCTGTGAAGATTTGTACAGTTGACAGGCATGGCTGTGATGTCTCCCACTGAAGACAGAGCCAGATGCTATGGCCATAGCAGTTTTACAGCAGGACATCAGTACAGTAAGTTTTGCTGGCACATATACATTTATCAAACTCAGCTATCCCATTACAGACCAATGAATACATTAAATTACATGCTTAAATGTTTCACATATCTTTTTTTTTTTTGGGGTGGGGGGTTGTATATTGAAACCTAAGTGTTTTGGTTTGGTAGTTGTCTCGCTCTGTGTCATTTTCTTTCTCTCTCTCTCTCTCTCTCTGTAGTACAGGGATTGAGTGGGTTTTATTAAGTGACAGCATGGCTTTTGTAGGTGATGGTCATGACCAGGTGATGGCCTATGCACCAATCGGTGTTTCCCACTTGCTAATTGCATGCAGAGCAGCTATGTAGTTCTTCCAATAGCCAATGTCATGGCAACCCACTCCTATAAATGTGTACTTCCTGTGGTCATTCTCCTTTTACCTTGCCTATGAGGAACACATTCTTTCTGCGTGTGGGCAACAGTGTTACAGACAGCAGGTGAGAATGTCTCTTACAACACGACATGTGGGCATAGGCCAACTACAGGTTATGTAAGGTTCCAGATATAGGATCAGAGTGTGAGTATCACTGTTATATGCTTTGAATACTGCTAGTTTAACAGGGTTTGTGTGTACATGCTAGTTCTACATAGCTTGCAGTCTGACAATGGTATGTGTCTGCATAGCTTTCAACTGTAGGGCTAGCCACATAATGGCCAGGGTTTGGGCCACTATGTTTAGTGTGTTCCCCAAACAGGTGTTGCCCTTGACAAATCATTGCCATACTCTGTTGACTGCTATCAGTAACTGGAAACATGCATCAGTGTTTGTGACTTCATATCCCTCAGGAAGGATATGTTGCAAACAATCCTGTAACACCAGCAACTTTCACAGTGTATGAGTGCAATATATTGAATATGGCCCTGTGTTTGGCCCTGTGTCCTTCACTTATATACCAGGCTTTGTCCAGATGTCATGCAGTAAGAGGATGATAGGTATGGGCTATCATTATTTAATGCTGACATTCCTGCTCTCATCCCAGTGATGTTGTGGACTCCCACTCGTGTTGTGGGGTAGGAGCCATAAATATGGGCCATAGGCTAGACAACATGTGTGACTGTGTACAGTCAAGAGGTCAGTGTATAGTAAACACTATTATATACCCATGTAACACATTTTAGGGGGGTAGATGTTTGACTCTTAGGTTGTTAGTACATGTGAGAGATATTACTAATAAAACTTAAAAGGTATGTAGCTGTATGTTTTGATACTATGGTGATGAGGACAGTGGTGAGTTAGATAGACCAGTTTGAAGTGAAGCATTGTTATGTAAGGATCAATCTACATAGCAACATTTGATACTTTCCCCACTATGTGGTTAACTGAGAAGTGTAATTGGAGGCTGTTGGCTTAATCGTGTAATTGAGTGTTGCTTGATTTTTGTATTCAAGGCAAGTATGTTTTGTACTGTTGTACTACTTGAAGGCTTTTGCCATGACATCAGTGTCTGATACTTTGTGTGGCTTACTTTGGTTACCACCTGTCCCTCTGTGCAAGGCATGGTCATTGTTTGGCCAGTTGTGGTCTACTCATAATCCTCAACTGTACACATTTTTCCATTATGTCCAGATGTTGGCATCATAACATTTGTGTGTTCCTCCTTAATTAGGTTCCTTTCTGGCAAAAGGCTGAGGATTGGACTCATTCAATGATGACAAACATTTGACTGTAAGACTCCACATCCTTCAGAAAAGTAATGCTACTGCAAAATCTCTAGTATTCTATCAGCTTTCTGAGATTGTAAGATAATATTTATAATCAGTCCCTATTTGTCCACCATCCTGGTATGCTTTGTCCATATTTTTGCCTATAACAGGTTGAGAGGTATGGCACTGCTGAGGACAATTCTGACAATTGAAAAATGTCCTGAGATGGTTGGAGCAAGAATGTATCATGTTTCCTTTAATATTTGCATAATTCAGTTATGTTGTATTTTACACACCTGCATGCTGTAAGACATGGCATAAACAACTGAAACCGTACAGAAATAAACCTTTTTTGGGAAAACAGTGGTGTTATGTGTGTTTTTTAATGCACAAATTCTCATTTGTGCAATCATATCACACTCTGGTCATTTGATAAGGTGGAAACTGTAGGATTACTGACTGTTGGGGTTTCACTGTGCTCTCTTTAGTCATTTCAATTACTTGCCTAAGAGATTGCTGTATGTCTGGCCACTGTGTAAGGCCTATCATGATTATGTAGTGGCAGAATGTGTACTTATTATTTGGACTGTGTATGTGTGGGGTCAGCAGATGAATGTCCCATACCACTCCAGCATTCTATCTACAGTATGACCTGCATAGGATATGTAGGGATATTGTGCGACTCTCATGGGGGATATATTTATCCACACACCCATTGTACTGTGGTGCTTGCTAGGCTTACCAGTATTTATCAGCAAGTGTGTTGTTTATTTATTTATATATGTATATACACATATATAGAGCAAACATTCACAGATATATGTTTACACACATATAAATATATGTGTATATATATATATATATATATATATATATATATATATATATATGTTGTTGTTTCTTTTGGCTTTTCCCGGTTAAGGGTCACCACAGCAGAACTCTGGTCCACTAATGATTGGCAGTAGATTTTTACATACTGAGTTGCCGGCTCTGACGCACAACCTTCAATGAAGGTACTCCCATTTAAGCATGTCTTCACACAGAAGACGCTCTAGCTAAGAATCGAACATGATAACGTCTTACTGTGAGGTGACAATGCTACCACAGCACCACCACCACAGTTTTATATATATATATATATATATATATATATATATATATATATATATATATATATATATATATATTTGAGTAGGTATATATATATATATATATATATATATATATATATATATATATATATATATATATATATATATATTTATCTTTATATTTATATATGTGTGTGTATATATTTTATTTGAATGTTTACTGCTTCCACAATATACATTTCCTATAGTACAGTGATTGTCCTGCAAGATATGTTCATGAAATCATCCTGAACTTTTATAGCTTACGTGGCTTAATGCTTATATACTGTGACTGTGATGTACATGTTGCTGGGTTCAAAACTGGAAAAGGATGTTTATTTTGTTACTGGGCAGAACAAGGGATCATAGAAAGAGGGTGATTAAGGCACTTTAAAGCGGCTTTAAGTGGGTTTGCACGGGTTTGCACAAAGCTAACTGGAGCTGACACATGGTTAAAAGTACAGGCATTTAAACTGTGCAGGCTTGTCTTAGCAGCTCTTACCAATGCGCGAATCCAGTTAGATATGATAACTACTGTTTACCTATTCTGCTTTTGAGCATATGTCAACTGGTTTGCCCGCTGCTCAGTGATGGTAATACATGGTTAAATTTATAGGTGCTCTACTGAATGTTAAGTTTGACTAAACAAGCATAGATTATGCAGTTCAGGTGGTGTAGTGGTATAGTCTCTGACTGCCGTGTACAGGGTTCTCAGTTCAAGGCCTAGGGGTGCTAGCTTTTTCATTAATGTTGAATGACCGGACTGCATGATAAGTTAGGCAAAGCAAGAACAGCTTGCAACCCTCAGATGGTGCAGCGGTATGGTTGCTGACTGTAATATAAAGGGTTCTGGTTTCAAAACTTGGGGTGGCTAATTAGTTTTGTTGCTGGCCACAACAATGGCTGATGATGAGAAGATGATTAAGGCACTTTAAAGTGTCTTTAAGTGGTTTTGTGTGAAGCTAAGCATTGCTAAAATACAGTTACTCTGTTTTAGCTTTGCTTAGCAGTGCTGACTTCCGCTAACCCCCATGCTAATTTCTTTGAAAGAAAAGAAAAAGGGGTGATAGGAAAGTGGTGAAAAAAGGAGCACACAGAGGGAAAAACAAGATGAAAGACTGACAGGAATGTGCAGGACGGGAGTAGGGAAGGTCCATAGCTGTCTATTTCCCCTACACTAACAGCTGTGCATGTATATTGAATTTGGAGGTGAATTTGGATACTCATACCCCTGAGAGACAACAGTAATGTATTGTCTAGGCAATTGGACAAGATTAGATGTGTCCAGTGGACATGTCTGCAAAATGGACAGCTATGTATGGGGTGTAATTTTTTTGTGGGAACAGCTTGTCCCCCTTTTTTTAAGGTGAGAGTGGGTTGTTGGGGAAGGATAGTAGGTATATGTGGAGAGGGAGGTTGAGTAGGAAAACAGACAGGACAGTAGACAGGGGCTGTGTATGACTTGAGGGCCCCATGGGGCAGTCACCACTGCACTTTCACGGCCCCAAAGGTGACCTTCTTGCATAGCTGAGCAGCTAACTCTTCCTTCTGCATCTCATATGCACCCAGACCCGGACCTGACATCATGACACAGGGCTGTCCATGCCAGCTCTGAGGGGGCAATGAGCCCCATCCCCTGATGCTGGGGGATGTGCTGGGAGATGTGCGGTGCCACGGCCACCCAGATGAGCGGGACAGGGATCTCTGGGATGGATCCCCTTCTAGATGAGCTAGGGTGTTGACAGGCCAGGATTTATTACAGCATGCATGGGTGTTCCAAACCACAGACACCACATAACACGATCAGTTGCAGCAAACAAAACACACACAACAGATATGGTACCACAGATATTATTACAGCAGCATGCAGGTTACATTGATAGCAACAAGCCAAGATATGACCTGAAATGACAGCTACCTATGGGCTTGAGGTTGTCCAGTGGGTGTTGTACACAGTTATCAGTTCAAACTTCATACACCTAATATACAGTTGTACTTCCCTGCTGGAACTGTGGAAAAAATTGGGTTAACACTACTTGACTGTTTCTACATATTAACAGAGTTCGGCTTTGATATGTGCAATCATACTGTGTGTGTGTGTGTGTGTGTGTGTGTGTGTGTGTGTGTGTGTGTGTGTGTGTGTGTGTGTGTGTGTGTGTGCTAATGTCATAGTCCACCTTCATTTCTGTACAGCACCATGGGTGCTGTAGACAGTGACCAATAGCCATGACAGCTTGACACTTGGACATTTTTGGGGAAAAATAAGTGGTCTATGTACTTCTCTTGCTGTCATCTGCAGCCTTGGGTTCTACACAGTGTATAAGAGACACATCCTATGGTTAATATCCAGCCTGCCTTACCTGCCGAAGCTGTGGGAAAATGTGTTTACACTACCTGACTGTTTGTCACAATATTCACGTATTCTTGTGTGAGAATATGCATACACCTTAGTACCGCTCCCCAGATTCAAACCCTGCCAGTTTGTTCAAAAAGTAGTCATAATGGTGATGTTTATCAGAACAAGCTATCAAGGAACTGTTACTTCATGCATGAGTGTTTTCTCCCTATCAGTCTGTGATTTGGCCAATCTGACCTTGTACTTCTGACATTCCTGCATGGCAGACAGTTGTTCTACTGTGTACTCATTCTTTCAGATATTACATTACAGGAAATAAGGGTTAGCAATCATTTTTAATATTCAGCAATCAGATCATAGTGCAGGGGAACTTTGTTATGCTTAATCTGTTGTACAAGACTTGACTTTTTGCCACATGAACCTCAGATACTTAATGCTAGCAGATCCAAATTTGCTGTGCAAAAGCTATACACATTTCCAATTCCTACTAACACATTGCAAATAAAACACAACAGTCCAGAGTTGCATAGTTTAGTTGTATTGACAGGTTATGACTGTTTTATGTATATCACTAGCATTATCTGTGGTAATTTCAGTTTTATTTGGTTCGAACAATACACAGATTACAGCACTGACAGGTGATATTCTACTACTTTGAATTATACTCCCAGCTTGATCAGTACTCACCAGCCTCATGGAGCAGCCTTTGCAACCTGCTGCCATGTGCCTCCACTTTCAAAACCCTCTCAGCTGCAGTTGTACAGGAGACAGAGAAACATTTATGATTACCTATCCATCACATACACAGCTTGGACTATCTTAAACAGCAATTGATACTGATACTTACACACTACTGGGGCATTCCCTGCCCAAGCATCTTGTTCCCACTGGTCCAGAAGGTCCCTCTTTCTCTGCTTAGTGATGTCAAACCTGCTCACCAGTCCGAGGGATCCCAGTAGCACTGGTGAGTTCATGGGCCAGACAGTCCCAGGCCTCTGCTTTATATTCTGAGCCTTGGTACTCGCCCTGCAGCAGTCTCAAATCATGTTTTTTTAACAAGGAGTCCAAATATGACTCAGTCATTGTCCATGCTGGTGTGAATGACCTGAGACATACCTCCCTGGACTACATGAAAAGAGACATAGAGGAGCTCTCTGAGCATGTAGCCCAGGCCGGTATGACCCTGACCTTGAGTAGCATCTTACCCTCAGCAAGAATGATGCCACAATATGAAGACAAGATGATCAATTTCAACAATTGGCTTAAGTGTTGGTGTCATTCAAAGGGGATCCAATGCCTGTCAGCCTGGGATGACATGCTCGACAAGCCACGATGCTTCACTAGGGATGGCTTGCACCTGTCACCCTGGGCTTTCGGATATTGGCAAAGGCTCTTGCTACCCCCATAGTGCCTTTTTTAGGCAAGGCTCAAAAGACAAACCCACCTCCATAGGTATCACAAGGGATAAGAAACTAAGAGTAATGCTACTCAACGCCACAAGTCTAAACCTCAAGATGCACGCACTTTCGAAACTCTCCTTAGCATGGAGAACATCGATATCTGTGCAGTAACAGAAACCTGGTTCAAGGCTCCGAGAGCACCCCAGCACTACCAGGTTATACCTCATACCATGCCTTTCGCCCCAAAACTTGGACCAAACCACAAAAGGAGGGGGAGTATCAATATTCGTCAAAGATACCCACACCTCCAAGTTGGTGGCACAGCACGAAGCATCAGAGACTATCCATGTGCAACTAACTGTGGGTAAAACTGCCTTCCAGTTTATAGCCTGCTACAGACCACCCTCCCAAACACAGGAACCCCACTTGGCCTTCCTGAGAATACTGGAAAATATGAAGGTCTCTCCAAACACCATTATATTGGGCGACTTCAACTACCCAAACATAGACTGGGAGCATTACTCTAGCTCCAACACCCTAGCCCAAAGATTCCTAGAATTTATAAACTCAAATGCTATGGAACAACTTGTTACCACTCCCACAAGAGGGAAAACATACTGGACCTGATCATCACCAACATGGGGACACTATGCTCCAGACCAGAAGTGTATCCCTCACTGGTAAGATCAGACCATAAACTAATCTCACTGGATATTCACATCCGACCCCAACCCCTGCCCAGAAAACCACAGTGAAAAACTTCTCTAAAGCAAATTTCACACGCCTCAAAACCGAGGCGAAATCCTTCAAAGCCCCCGGGCCTGTGGAAAATGCGGCCCAGACTGCAGAATCCTTTATAAACACATTCTATGAACACCTTTAGGAATGCATGGATCATGTAATCCCAAATAAAACCAAGACCCAATCCTCCAGACGTCCTGTCTGGTGGACCCCAGCCATAAACAAACTATACAATAGAAGGAGGAAGCTACTACATGATAGAGCAAAATCCCAAAAGGGAAGGCATCTCTGATCAGTATTAGCAAAAAACTACGGGCACTCATAAAATCGTCTAAGGCCAGCTTCGAGAGAAAAATTGCACAGGACACTAAGGATAATCACAAGGCTTTCTTTAGTTATGTTAGGAACCTGGGTGGGAATTCCCAGATATGCTCAGAATTAGTCCAAAATGACAAAAAATACACGAAGCCCACAGACATTGCCAACATCCTAGCTGACAGGTCCAGTGAAAACTCCCCCCCCCCCACCAAAAGGGCAAATATCTATCCCAACAGAGTGCTGCCCCCCTGACATCTCAGATGCTCAGGTAAGAGCCGCCTCTCCAAAGCAAAAACACAGCATCAATGGGACCAGATGGTGTCCCGGCTGCGTCCTACATGAACTCCAAGAAGAGCTAAACCCAAACATAAAACTACTGTTCAATCTTAGCCTTACTACAGGATATGTACCCAAAGAGTGGCGTAGCAACAGTGGTCCCTCTCCACAAAGGTGGTGCCTCAACGGATCCTGGAAACTATCGCCCCATAAGCCTGACTAGCTTGGTCTGCAAAGCTATGGAAAGGATCATCATGGACCTCATAAATAAAGATATTGGGGACCTACAGACACTGGATCCTACCCAGTTTGGCTTTGTTAAGGGCAGATCCTGCCTCTTAAACCTGGTCAATTTCTTTGAAACAGTCACCAAGGCCATTGACAAGGGGAAGGTGGTCCACACAGCCTACCTGGACCTCGCAAAAGCCTTCGATACAATACCCCACTCGGGCATTATAGATAAGCTCACCAGCTTAAATATAAACCCCTATGTCACTAGATGGGTTGCAAACTGGCTCAAGGACAGAACCCACATGGTTAGAATTGCTGGAGCCATGTCAGACTCCAAACCAGTTACAAGTGGCGTCCCACAAGGCTCAGTCCTGGGACCTCTCTTGCTCGGTATATATTTCTCGGCGGTACAGGCCAACACAGAAGGACTGTGGCTGACCAAGTTCGCAGATGACTGCAAACTGGGCACCATAATCAACTCTCCAGCTGACACAAGCATCTTCCAAAAGGGCCTCATAGAAACAGACAACTGGTGCCAGAGCCATGGCCTCAAGCTAAATGCCAAAAGTGTATAGTCATCCCTTTGGCAAAAACAAAGTGCCCACAAATTACCACATAGGTGGTAATCCATTAAGTACAGAAGAAGTCATTAGGGACCTGGGGACCCAAGTTGATAGCAATCTCTCATTTGACAACCACGTGGCCAAAGTGGTTAGAAAAACATTTTATATAGCCCACCTAATCATGAAGGGATTCACATCTAGATCAGGGAGGTCATTGTACCTCTTTACTCATCCCTCATCAGGCCCATAATTGAGTACAATGCCCTTTTGGGATGTACCTTACCAGACACCTGCAGCAACTGGAAAGACCCCAAAAGTACCTCACCAAGAGGATCAAAGGGCTCAAACAGATGCCATATGCTGCCCGGTTATAGAAACTCCAGCTCTACTCAGTGGCATACCACCTGCTCAGAGGCGATCTGTGCCTGACGTATAAAGCCATGTCCAACCCAGAATTAATGGACATGCTGCACCTCAGAAAATCCAAATCCCATCGAGCTACGCTCGAGACTTGAACCTCAGCACTGAAATAAATAGGACATGCTGGAGGGACAGATTCATAACCCAGAGGCTCCCTTCACTCTGGAATAAAATCCCAGTCCAGGTTAGGCAGAGTCCCACATTGACTCTCTTCAAGAGGAATCTTGATGAGTGGATGGGAGATCGTAGGTTTACCCCGGCTATCACTTCTATGTCACTGTTAGACAGAGGCACAGTATACTAACCTCAAAAAAAGGCATAGCAAAATTAATTTAAAATGGGTGGCGAAAGCCAAACACACTCTGGCTAGGCTTATAAATGCCCTAGGGCAGATAGCCTAGTATGAACCTATGAACCTATGAACCTATGAACCATGACCCTGGACTCCAGAATGCCCCAGCACACAAAAGCGAACACCTTCTCCTACTCCAGCCATGGTGCCTGCAGTGATAAGCTCCAACTGGTTATGGGCTGTGTTCCCACCTACAGGGTTTAAATAAGGCTGATTTCCTACACTTTGCCATGATTGGTTACTTTTAAAACTGCTGAGCTCAGCTAAGCTACGGGCAAACCTGCTTAGCTAAGGATAGCAGTGCTTAAAGGGGCGGGTTCAGCACTGCTTATCACTGGGCAAATCCACTTAGCTTGCCTACTTACTATTCAGCATTCATATTTAAGCAATGCTTACAACCAGTAAACGTGGCTGTGCTATGCTTGGCATTGCTTACATTTTAGTTTTATAGGCTATCAGTTTTGTGGGATTGATTCATCATTCCTGACAAATTTTTATTTTGTTTACTTTCCCTAACATCCCACTTTTATTACATTTATTCTTGTGTGACTATCTGTGTGGGGCACTTGTGTTTATATGGGGGTTTCACAACTTTATTACATTGACACCTTACATCTGGCCCTAATACACTGCTCTGGTTGCAAATATAAATTATTTACTACATAACTACACTTAAAATTACATTTGTGGTGATTTCACATACAAAATTCAAATGGCATTAAGGGGGCGAGAACCCTGCCTGTCCACTTGCAAAGCATACATGCTAATCACTACACTATCCCAGTACTGCTTGCTGTGTATGTGTATTTCTATTTAACTTGTTGGGCTGTTTCAGCTCAGCTAAGCATAGCTAAGCACCAGGCACACCCACGCAGCTATGTTTAAACTTTCTTGTGATATGAAAAAAAAACATTATGGACATTTTTTACGTATTTCTCTTGCAAACTTTATGGCTGTTAGACTAACAGATTTTGTATTTCCATGCATTTTCTGAAAGGTATGATGTCTGCACTTCAAATTCTTGTGTCATTATATTCTAACTTCATTCTTTAATGCTTTGCCACTATTTTTACAGTGACCACTACACTTTTATTTTACAGCCATACACTAAACGGCATTTTGGCCACATCACTGTTGTTCAAAGATCGATCTCGCTCTTTTTGCATTGCCGTACAGCAATTCTGTTATGCGGGGGGGGGGTGTATCTTGTGAGAGCACTGCTCTCAGACACACCACCTGCACTCGTATACATTTCTGTGTACATATTGCAGCATGGCAGCGTGCCTTCATGCATATGCATGGCGCGCTGGCGTGCTGAACAGGAACAGTCCCTGTTGTGCAGGAATAACTTATTCCTGCATGGCTGCTTGCTGAATCTGGGGGATTATAATCAAATTATGGATATTATTAAAAATTATTTTCTACTTTCCACGTGTTCAAGTGAGACAAACAAGCCTGTTAATAATAGATCTAGTTTTGTATATAAAAGATCCATAAATGTAAAGCAGTATTTATGCTATAAAGACAGAGCCAAGGCTAAGTCTAAAGATTAAAATCCCAGCTTTTCATGGACATTTTGAAGATGCAGAGGTGATCAATATGCACTTCAATGTCCTGTGACAGGCAGAATGTTTATTTTTAAAGTATATGTCGGTTGCACAATTAGGGATTTTATTAACTTAGCAATATGTCTAAAATGGTCTGCTTTTTATGTTGGAAAATCAAACCAAACATTGTAAGACAGAATTTCTGAACATTATTCAGAAGTAAGACATAATGTCTTGAGTAATACATTAATGGAACACGTGCATTAAGATAGTGTAGTACATGAGTTATTGACCTAATAAATCCTAGATGGCAATCACATTTCTGACTGATCATTAGATCACATTAGTACTTCAGGCCTACAAGAAGTATCCAGGACTGAACAGTACTGTCAGCATCAAACCAATTCTTAAAATCAAACAAATAAATGTAACAATGACTCACTTGCCATTAATATTAAGTTTGTGATGTGTTCTATTGGCTGGCTTCTACCATCTGATCATTATTTATGTCCTCTACTACCCTTTAACCAGTTTTAGTATTTGATGAACTACTGTTTCTAGAGAGAAAACATATGCATCTTATAATTTTTATTATCTTTCAATAAAGGTTTCTTGGTGTTTCCTGAACCAGATTGTGTTTTGTACAACAACATTCCTTCCTTTGGCTGCACGAAGTGTGAACCTTAGCACACTTCATAGACAAGAATCACCCTAAAGTCATATAACAAACTCACACCCTCTACCACAATTACTGTTGCAATTATTCATGCATGGTGCACACTTAGGCCTGTGCTTGCCTGCCTTGTCCCTTCCTTGCTTATACCAACCGCCTGGACAGCTGCCCCTTCCTTGCTTATACCAGCCGCCTGGTCAGCTGCCCCTTCCCTGCTTATACCAATCACCTGGCCAGCTGCCCCTTCCCTGCTTATACCAATCACCTGGCCAGTTGCCCCTTCCCTTCTTATACCAATTGCCTGGCCAATTGCCCCTTCCCTGTTTATACTAATCACCTGCCTTATACCAACTGCCTGGCCAGCTTCCCTTCCCTGCTTACACCACTTGCCTGGCCAGTTGCCCCTTCCTGCTTATACCAAATGCCTGTCCAGCTGCCCCTTCCCTGCTTATACTAGAATCATACTATATACTATATACTGATACATAGTATATACTATACTAGAAAAGACTGATTTTTTGTTAAGTTTTATTGCTTTGCCGCCTACTTTTTGGCATTTTCCGGCTTGCTAAAGTTTATATCTGTAACAGTAACAGTACTTGGAACACATCCAGAGCCTGTTTACTGCATTTCCTATGTTGCACTTAACTTAAAATCGTTTTTTTCTCTAAAAACTGCATTTTACCTGATTTTGGCCTAGCACTCAAGTGTGGGGTCATTTATTGCACTGTTGTGATTATTTTGCTGCTTGTGTATCTCTGCTACCTTTAAACTACAACAAAAAGAAAAAAAAATCTTGCTTTTTTCCCACTTTCTGAAAGTTAAGAAAGTTCAGTTACAGATTTGCTGTTCTGAACTGTTTGGAAGTTTCTAGAAGACCAGTGCTTGCTTGGGCTGAAGGGAAGTCTCTGTGTTCACCAGTGGGAGTGGTTAACACTGAACAGCCTGCCTGTCCCTGGAGGAATGTTTACTACCTAGAAGCTGTAGTTTTATTGGCCATTTTGGATCAATTCTAAACTCCTTGATCTCTCTCTCTTAAAACCAGGCTGCCTCATGGTTTTGGCATCTTTTCAGGCTTGCTAGTTGTTGCTGAAGCACCTACCAAGAGGAGAAAATGCTGAGAGAAGAAAAGGAGCCACTTTTGTGATTTTAAGTATTTTCTTCTGATTAGTTTTACTGCTTTGCCGCCTACCTTTTGGCATTTTCCGGCTTGCTAAAGTTTATATCTGTAACAGTAACAGTACTTGGAACACATCTAGAGCCTGTTTACTGCATTTCCTGTGTTGCACTTAATTTAAAATCATTTTTTTTCTCTAAAAACTGCATTTTACCTGATTTTGGCCTAGCACTCAAGTGTGGGGTCATTTATTGTACTGTTGTGATTATTTTGCTGCTGTATCTCTGCTACCTTTAAACTACAACAAAAAGAAAAAAAAACAAAAAATCTTGCTTTTTTCCCAATTTCTGAAAGTTAAGAAAGTTCAGTTACAGATTTGCTGTTCTGAACTGTTTGGAAGTTTCTAGAAGGCCAGTGGTTGCTTGGGCTAAAGGGAAGTCTCTGTGTTCACCAGTGGGAGTGGTTAACACTGAACAGCCTGCCTGTCCCTGGAGGAGTGGTTACTACCTAGAAGCTGTAGTTTTATTGGCCATTTTGGATCAATTCTAAACTCCTTGATCTCTCTCTCTTAAAACCCTACAACTCTCTTTTTGCGCGGTTTTGCGCACTGAGCAGCATCGGGCATCACCGCCTAAACAGGTTTAAACTATTCCAGGCTCCACAAAGTCTGCTCTTCACTTTTTCCCTTAGAACTGTTCAAACTCTCAAAGTAATCACTCTGTTCTCTTTCTAAAGCCCTGCACTTGCTCAGCTCTTATAAGGAAACACTATCTAACTAAAGCACTACACCCTCCTTGACTTCTTATAAGTATTAGACTCCCGATTGGTCCTTCCTGATCAAGTGAAAAGTCAGTTCCCTTCCCTAATCTGATCAGTAAAAAAAACAGTTCCCTATACTAATTTTGTATGTCCAAGGGTCAGTTTCAAGGTTACTCTCCAGTCCAGCTGGTGAATCTGGGAATTTTGAGGCAATGTTACAATTGCCTTATGTACACAGACAACCCTCTCCTCCTTCCAACAAACTCTAATACATGTGAGAGATGCAGTTACACAGCCAAAATGGAAGCAGAGCTCTCTCAACCCAAGACTGGCACAGTCAATCAGGAGGAAAAGCTAACCACCCACACCACAAATCAGTCTCACACAGAACTATTGCATCTGCATACCCAACACATAAACATACAAAAACATACTCGGAGGCTCTAAATAAAAATCTGCCTAAACAGCAAAGACCTCCTAAGCAGATATCCAAGCAACAGCCACCCCTCAACAATACCCACAAATCACATATCTCACAAAATCAGTGTGCCTCACAGTCACAGCCCATAAGGCCAAACAACACACCAAATACACTTGTTATAGGGGACTCTATTGTCCAGCACACTGACATCCCACTCACCAGACTGAACAAGGAAAAGGTCACTGTAAGCTGCCTGTCGGGTGCCAGGATCCGCCACATAACACAAGCACTCAGGTCACTCCAAAGCAAGCACAAGTATGACTCCATCATTGTCCATGCTGGTGTGAATGACCTGAGATGTACCTCCCTGGACTACATGAAAAGAGACATAGAGGAGCTCTCTGACTATGTAGCCCAGGCTGGTATGTCCCTGACCTTGAGTAGCATCTTGCCCTCACCAAGAATGATGCCACAGTATAAAGACAAAATGATCAGTTTCAACAATTGGCTAAAGTATTGGTGTCATTCAAAGGGGATCCAGTGTCTGTCAGCCTGGGATGACATGCTCGACAAGCCACGTTGCTTCGCTAGGGACGGCTTGCACCTGTCACCCTTAGGCTTTTGTATACTGGCCAAGGCTCTTGCCACCCCCATAGTGCCTTTTTAGGCAAGGCTCAAAGGACAAACCCACCTCCATAGACAACCCAAAGATAAAAAAACTAAAGGTAATGCTACTCAATGCCAGAAGTCTAAACCTCAAGATGCATGCACTCGAGACTCTCCTTAGTATGGAGAAAATCAATGTCTGTGCAGTAACAGAAACCTGGTTCAATGCTCCTGAGAGCATCCCAGCACTACCAGGTTATAACTCATACCATGAGTTTCGGCCCCAAAACTCGGACTGAAGCACAAAAGGAGGGGGAGTATCTATATTCATCAAAGATACCTACACCTCCAGGTTAGTGGCACTGCACGAAGCATCGGAAACCATCCATGTGCAACTAACAGCGGGCAAAACTGCCTTTCAGTTTGTAGCCTGCTACAGAACACCCTCCCTATTACAGGAACCCCACTTGGCATTCCTGAGAACACTGGAGAATATGAAGGTCTCTCCAAACACTATGTTATTGGGTGACTTCAACTACCCAAACATTGACTGGGAAAACTACTCAAGCCCAAACACCCTCACCCAACAGTTCCTTGAATTTATAAACTCTAACGCAATGGAACAACTGGTCACCACTCCCACAAGAGGGAACAACATATTGGACCTGGTCATCACCAACATGGGGACTCTATGTTCCACACCAGAAGTAAACCCCTCATTGGTAAGATCAGACCATAAACAAATTTCTCTGGACATCCATATCCCGTCCCCACCCCCAGCCAAGGAAATCACTGTAAAGAATTTCTCAAAAGCCAACTTTGCACTTCTCAAGACTGAGGTGGAATCCTTCAAAGCCCCTGGGCCAGAGGATAATACAGCCCAATCTGCAGAATCCTTTACAAATGCATTCTATGAGCACCTGCAGGAATGCATGGATCGTGCTATCACAAATAAAACCAAGACTCACTCCTCCAAAAACAGGAGACCGGTCTGGTGGACCCTGGCCATAAATAAGCTATACAACAGAAGGAGGAAGCTATTACATGACAGAGCAAAATCCCAAAAAGGGAAGGCATCTCTGATCAGTATTAGCAAGAAACTTCGATCCCTCATAAAATCATCAAAGGCCAGTTTCGAAAGAAAAATTGCCCTAGACACTAAAGATAATCACAAGGCCTTCTTTAGTTATGCCAGAAACATGGGCAGAATCTCCCAGATATGCTCTGAATTGTTGCATAACGGTACAAAATATACTGAACCTACAGACATAGCCAACATCCTGGCAGACAGATTCAGCGCAAACTTCTCCCCCAAAGGAGCAAATGCCTATCCCAACTGAATGTAACCTCCCTGACATCACAGATGCACAGGTGAAAGCTGCCCTCTCCAAAGCAAAAAACACAGCATCTATGGGACCGGACGGTGTCCCAGGCTGTGTCTTACACGAGCTCCAAGAAGAACTGAACCCTCACATTAAGTCACTGTTCAAACTTAACCTTACTACAGGATATGTACCCAAAGAATGGCATACAGCTACAGTGGTCCCACTCCACAAAGGTGGTGCCACAACTGACCCTGGAAACTATCACCCCATAAGCCTGACTAGTCTGGTCTATAAAGCTATGGAGCGTATTATCATGGAACTCATAAACAAAGACATTGGGAGCCTCCAGACACTGGACCCTACCCAATTTGGCTTTGTTAAGGGCAGATCTTGCCTCTTAAACCTAGTTAATTTCTTTGAAACAGTTACCAAAGCCATAGATGAAGGCAAGGTAGTCCACACAGCCTACCTGGACCTCACAAAAGCCTTTGACACAATACCCCACTCGGGCATCATAAATAAGCTTACCAGCTTAAATATCAACCCCTATATCACAAGATGGGTTGCAAACTGGCTCAGAGATAGAACCCACATGGTCAGAATCGCAGGTGCCATGTCCGAATCCAAACCAGTTACAAGTGGTGTCCCACAGGGCTCAGTTCTGGGACCTTTCTTGTTCGGTATATACTTCTCTGAGGTTCAGGCTAACACGGGGGAATTATGGTTGACAAAGTTTGCAGATGACTGCAAACTGGGGGCCATAATCGAATCTCCAGCTGACACAAGCATCCTCCAAAAGGGTCTCACAGAGATGGATGCTTGGTGCCAGAGCCACGGCCTCAAGCTAAATGCTAAAAAGTGCATAGTCATCCCCTTTGGGAAAAACAAGGTGCCCACAAATTACCACATAGGTGGTAATCCATTAAGTACGGAAGAAGTAATTAGAGATTTGGGGACCAACGTAGATAGTAATCTCTCCTTTGATAATCATGTTGCCAAAGTGGTTAGAAAGACCTTCTATATAGCCCACTTTATCATGAAAGGGTTCGCATCTAGATCAAGATAGGTCATTGTGCCCCTCTACTCGTCACTCATCAGGCCCATAATTGAATACAATGCCCCTTTTGGGATGTACCTTACCCAACACCTGCAACAACTGGAGAGACCCCAAAAGTACCTCACCAAGAGGATCATGGGCTACAAACAGATGTCCTATGCAGCTCGACTAAAGAAACTCCAGCTCTACTCAGTTGCTTACCGCCTACTCAAAGGCGATCTATGCCTGACGTACAAAGCCATGTCAAACCCAGAATTAATGGACATGCTCCACCTCAAAAAATCCAAGTCCCTTAGAGCTACATGCTCCAGGGACCTAAACCTCAGCGCAAAAATAAATAGGACATGCTGGAGGGACAGATTCATTTCCCAGAGGTTCCCCTCACTCTGGAATAGAATCCCAATTCATGTTAGACGTAGCCCCTCGCTGACCCTCTTCAAGCGAAATTTGGACGCGTGGATGGGAAATCGCAAATTCACCCCTGGGATCTCTCCTGTGCCCCTGCTAGACAGAGGCACAGTAAACTAATCTTAAAAGGGTACCTTCTGTGACCTACTTTACGGAGGCACAGTAGGCTAATCTAATAGGGAGGCGGAAGCCAAATACACTCTGGCTAGGCTTATAAATGCCCTAGGGCAGATAGCCTAATATCTACCTATGAACCTATGAACCTATGAACTAATCCCTTGGCCAGCTGCCCCTTCCCTGTTAATACCAATTACCTGGCCAGCTGCCCCTTCCCTACTTATACCAATCATCTGGCCGGCTGTCCCTTCCCTGCTTATACTAATCACATGGACAGCTGCCCCTTCCCTGCTTACACCAATCGCCTGACCAGCACTATTGCACTTACATTGTTCAGTCAAAAAAGATGTCAATCAGGAAGGTGGCTGAACTGCTGTTCATATCTCTGTAGTGCCTCTCCTTTTATCCAGGATCTATTGTATCATGAGTGGAAGAGTGTTGGTTTGAATGCTAGGGCACATAACTGTTTCAACACCTCTCTATAGATACAAGGTACATATGATGGAAAGAAAATACAAATGTATGACAATGAGAGAATGTACTATGGTAATAGTACATGTTCAGATTACAGCACAGACCAATGACATTCTGAGAGTGTGGAGGTAGTCTAGTGATGCACTGCTCAATCTTGAAATATCCAATGATTGTCAGATAACTAACATTATTGGACTAATGTGAACCACCAACTCTCAGTTCTCCAAGTTGTACCTACTTATTAGGTCAACTTATTCTGTTTGCTCTTCATAATCCTTCATTAGTAGTCACTTTCAAATGAAGTCACATTATCTGTGAAAGGACATGGCTGTCTCTAGCCACCACTCACAAAGTCTTCCTAAACTAAAGTGTATTTGTTATACATTGTACAGAACTATGCTAAGGGTCCCAGTATTAAGGGTACTACTGATATTTAAAATAGCTGTCATATATGCTTTTTGACTAGTAAGTATTTGCCTTCTAAGCCTCTCCCACAAAATAACACACTTGATTTGTAGGCACTGCATGAAAGTGCCCTAAGATGAAGTTGTGAGCTTTGAAGCAGTGACCCGCTCTGCTATTTTTTCCCTGCAAATGAGTCTCAATATCCTGCCAGCACTATTGCACTTATGCTGCTACTAAGTTCAGTCAAAAAAAACGATGTTGATCAGATTCATAGACAGTAAGATGTCATATTTTATACTTTCACAGTATACACCTTACTGTAATATGTAGCATAGGTGGTGGGGCACTTGTGAACTGATCCACATTCCTGAAATTGGGTGGTTGATAAAACTATTTGTTTCACTACTTATATACATGTAGCAGTCCTGTGGCACACATCACTAAAGTAAGAGTTGTACTCCAGTGAGGCATGAGCTTAGTGCATAGGATGCAGTGTCATTGTTGCAGACTGCAGTACAGTTAAGGTCACGTTGCTTCACATTATGGCAGATCCAGTACAGTTAAATGAGATGGGGGTGACATTTCTTTGTTTTCCTTAGACAGTGCTAGCCTTTGAATGATGCTGTTGCTCACCCATGCTATGCTAACAAACACATCACACTTACAGCATGATTATTTGGTGATTTTTTAGGAACTGTTGTGGCTACTTTGCAGTTCTTTTCTCATAAATAACAGCTCCTGGTGGAAGCACATAATCTGTCCTACAGGGCTTTCTAAATCATGTACAATTTTTTTCCCTTTCCCTACCTGCTTCACCTGTCCAGCCAACTTTTCCAGTGCCCCATCCATTACAAACTTTACCTGCTCCTCCTCTTCTTCTCTGGACTCCTCTAAGTAAGCTGGGGCCAAAGTGGATCCTGAGGGTTTCCTGGGGGTGGGGGTGTTAGCAACTGCTTTTTTTCCTGGGAAAATGTTATGATCTACCTTTATTTCCCTGTACCACAACCTTATGTTCATCAGCATGTCCAAGGGCTACTCCCCTTGCTGGGCCATATCTTCCTCATCAAGTATTTCTGTTGAATGCCCCTGGATGGGCACACCTATCCCTCCCTGCCAGGACCTCAGGCACCAGAACTGCTAATGGAACCTGGGTTACCTGGGACATAGGACTTTATCACTCTATGTCATGGCACTGGCAATCAAGCATGTATAATGTGATTTATTTATTTATTTTGAAACATGCACAGCCTTACCGTACAGTGTTGATCACATTTATGTGAATGACAACTCTGACCCAGTCGTGGTGCACTGTGGAGCCAGCAGATATTCTTTAACTTCAGGGGAATATTTATGACTTGTGCAGAGCTGTGCTATGAAATATCTGCTGCATAACAACTCTCCCTATTGCATAGCAAGGTTATGAATATTGCAGTATTTCAGGCAAAATTCTTGGTTGTTTTAATTGTTGGTACTAAAGTCGTCCTTTAGCTATACAACACCTTCAGTGTAATCAGATGTTATTATTTTATGACTGCTTATCAACATATTGAACCCTGTCACACTCACCTCTCTTAACACAGCATAAATATCTGATAAATAATATAGACCTGTACAACAGTACATGGATAATCAGGAAGTCTTTTCATTTCTCAGTGGTGTGGAAGTCGTGGTGTTTTTTCCCAGATTAGCATTTGCTGATGTATATTCTACAGGACTATCACCTTCAGTCCATACTGTAGTCCTCTCTGGTCTGTGATGCATCTATGGCTCCTGCCTTTTAGCATCTAATTCCAGTTATAACTGCTGTTAACCTGGCATGGCTCCATGATCTTCCCATCAATCTCTCTTAAAGTTGTCTGCATCTGTTTTGATGGTCTCCTGTAGGTATCCAGTAGCCATTTTCAGTTCTCTTGGTTTTGTGCATACTCACTAAAGATGATGTAGATGAAGTAGTGTCCAACATAGACTGCAAATGCCCCACCCCTGAAGAGCCAAAGTCTTAAGTTCAGCCTTACCAGAAGCCGGGCAATCCAAAAGGTGTTCAAAAACAGGAGGCTTTGAGGTGTAAGTCTAAAATCTGCTATTCTCCCCAGTACCTTTTTATGTGCAGTCTGCTACACATTCAGGATTGAATAATATGGCAGTTGAAGTACTTTCTGGACTGACCATCTTAATAATTTTATTAAATTCATCACAACAATTAGCAGACAACCAAAGGAAAGTCAACAGCCACCATATTTGACTAGCTGCAGCTGGGGCACCCCCAGTTTTTACTGCAATATAAAATGAAGTAGATCAGAAATCAGTAGCATGTTCTTGAAGGATGCCTCAGAAATACTGTATATTGGCAGTAGAGCTAAACAGTATTCCTTAAATGCTGAGGGTATGAAAGCCAAACTAGCAGTAACTGCCTCCAGCAAACAAACCTTAATGTGATTTTTTTTCTTATGAAATGCTTATTGTTTGACTCAGTATTGATGACTGAAGGCAGATATCTCAAAACACAAAAGGGAAGACTTTCTACCGTTTACATTAATATTGATTTTGTGAATGGAAAATTAAAAACAAACATAAACCACATATTTAAGTTAAATGAAAATAAATAAACATAAACCACATATTTAAGTTAAATGAAAATTGCACCTTACTGTTTACCACCTTACTGAGCATTGATTTGCTAAGTAAAATATTTTAAAACATTACTGCATTGGTGGTGCTGTGGTAGCGTTGTCGCCTCACAGTAAGACGCTGTCTGGTTCGATTCTCAGCTAGAGCGTCTTCTGTGTGGAGACATGTGTGAATGGGCATACCTTTATTGAAGGTTGTGCGTCAGGGCTGGCAACTCGGCAAGTAAAAAATCTGCTGCCAATCATTAGCGGACCGGAATTCCGCTGTGGTGACCCCTAACCGGGAAAAGCTGAAAGACACAACAACTTCTCAATGCACAGTATGATTTTTAGAGATACAGTTACATAAAAATGGAGTCACATTAAGGCATAGTTTTATCTGTCAAGGATTTCACATTTGTTTAGTTATTTCAGATAAATCAGTTTATAACAATAACTTAATGACATTATTGGGCTCACATTTCAGTAGTAAGCTAGAATAATGTTGTTTTTATAATGTACAACAAAATAAATTGCCTGGCTATTTCTGCACTTAAAAATAGTTAATTTCCTTTCAAATTATCCATCCTGTAATTCTTACTTATTCGCTGTTACTGTGCAACACTGTTCCATCTGATACCAGCATATGGTTTGCATATTATTGCACCCCATTTGTTATGTGCAGATTCAAAGATAATGAAGGCGTCTAGAAAACAAATAGTGTTTAAATGAGGTAGAAGCTTGTGAATGCTGATACTGAGTGAACCTGGAACCATGAAGTCCAAAGTACTATTTGTATAAAACTGCACTAACCTGAAAAATCCTGTTAAAAGCACTGCCTAAGAGGTGTTCAATCTGTTGAAAATTAACAATATGAAAAATATTTAGTGCAAATTAAAACTTCAGTACTGCTGAAACTTAGGCAATGTTTTACTATACTGTCCTGTGACTTCATGGCGTAACTTGGTCGAAGGAGAATATTAGATCACAGTCATATTTATTTGTTTATTATTTATTTCTTTACTCTTGTTAACCAGGAAAGTCCAAATGGGTAACATAGCCACTTTTCAGTGGAGGCCCAGGTGAAAAAGCATTATGATAATTACAAAAGATTTTGTTATATACATACAAAATTATAGAAGTTTTATTATAAACAAGTTGATATAGTGCTGGTATGAATACAAAGGCAATATACAGGAGCAATATGCAGGAACAAATAAACTCTGTTACATACAATATGAGCAAGAGTGTACAAGATGAACTAGAATAAATGCATGAAGTACAATTGTATATACATAAGATTGCAGACAGTGTACATTCACTTTGGGTTGTAGTCAGCAAAAAGTATTTGGATATGAGAAAATGCAATTTCAGTAAAATGTGTGTCCTATAGGCAGAAACAATCAGATAAAAGGCAAGGCTTTGTGGTGTACATATTTTATAGTGGATCTATACAGGTTGTCATATACAATAACTGAAGGTAGCAATGCAACATGTAAGCATAGTATGTGTGAAGGGAGCAGATGAGGTACAGCACAAAAAGAGATCATGGAGCAGACAGTTTGAAAGGTACAGAAGGTAGAGCAGTATAGTTTGAGGTTATTCCTGATAAGTGATGGAGTTAGGGAGTATTATATGGTGAATGATGGAGAGACTGTTATATATGCCCCCCCTTTTCCCAGAAAATAAATAAAAAAAAATCATTTAAAAAAGAAGTTACCCTCTTGTTTTCAAATGCTACTTAAGTTGCGTCCATATTCACTACTTCATCAGCTTTATGGATGTCTCACATGTAATCGTGCATGAGCAGACGACAAGTATGTGAAATGTGTCAGAATCATAACGTGTGTAATTATCACAGGCTGAACAGAGGGCAAGCATGTGAAATGTTGTATCCAAGCTTGTGAGATTATTACAGGCTGAATATTACTCTGCTTGGCCTATTTTCTCTTTGCTCATGTATCAGTTAATTTGCTTTGTCGTGGGCAAATATAGAACTGGTGTTCAACAGACTTAATTAAAGCCTAGATTATTTATTTATTGGTTTATTTTCAGTCCTTTCCCTTTAATTGCTTTTATTTTTTTACATTATGGAAGCACTTTATGTTAGACATTTCTCAATACGATTTTAGGTACTACACGGATAAAGAAATGTCTGCAGTCCTAGGACTTTGTATTATATCCTCCAATTCAGTCTGTCCAGTTATTATATATTCTGTTTTACTGGTGGTTCAGCCATTCATTTTTAACCTGACATAAGGTACAAAATCACATTTATTTACAGATGGATGTTTTCATTGTCTCAGGGAAGAGATAGCAAAATGTTGCCAAACGTACAGCTCTGTACTACTGGTCAGCAAGAGATTTGGTGACCAAGTTAAATGCGATGATTGGGAATATGGTCTATACTAATGGGAGCTTTACACAGCTAAGTTCACTGCTCATTTAGGATATTTGCATAGCACAGAATTTATACACTATATTTACTTTGAGCAGATTACCAGTCCAGGCAAGTGAAAATGTTGGAAGGTATGTATGTATGTATGGGTATATGGGGATGTACTTCTGTTTGTGCATGTTTTTTGTTGTTATAGGACAGGGTGTAAGAAAGTTCAGGTGTGGGTGTAAGAATGCTTATCATGAGTCTGTGGGTATGTAGCTACGTGTGGTAGACAGCCACTGCTTGATGTGACCGTTGACTGGTGTGAATGGCGAGATTGGGGTTACAGAGTGTGCAGGTACTGCATGGGTGTATGTGGGTCTTTGTGCATGTAACTGTATCTCTATGTTTGTTTGCATAAATGTCAGAGCCTGTGCAAGGCATATGCTTGTGTATAATTGGTGCTATTTGATACAGTGGCTGAGTACAGCAGAGCTACAATCTATGGTGTGACCTGTCGCATTTAGCCTTCTCTATCAGAACACTGGATAAGTGCAGTATGGTGTGTGTGTGTGTGTGTGTGTGTGTGCGTGTGTGTGTGTGTGTGTGTGTGTGTGTGTGTGTGTGTGTGTGCGTGTGTGTGTGTGTGTGTGTGTGTGTGTGTGTGTGTGTGTGTGTGTGTGTGTGTGTGTGTGTGTGTGTGTGTGTGTGTGTGTGTGTGCGTGTGCATGCATATGTGAGACGCTGTCACTGTGTGTTGGGACAGCCTGTATCTGCATGTAGTCTGTTAAGACCTTCATAACACACGTTGATAGGGTGCTCATCTGTGCAGTGCAGAGCTGCTCAGTTAAGCAGTTTGTCACTATGCAAATTCTCAGTTAATGAGGCATTGTGTTTATGAGAACGTGCAGTGAAACTCAGCACACTGGCCCAGTGCCAGTGTTACTGCTACCCCATTCCCTATGAATCCCAGCCTATAGATTTCATGAGTTAAACAAGTCCAAAACTCATACAGCAGTGCAACATGATGTTGTGAAGTCCCCAGTTTCTTTGCAGCTGTATGCCATACTCTGATACCATTTTACAAATAGAATAAAAAAATCACTCCTTTATTTTTTTTTACTTTATTTTTACTTTTTTAACAAAAGAAAACTATTTATGAAAGTATCTACATCAATTCATGCTATACACACACACACACACACACACACACACACACATATATATATATATATATATATATATATATATATATATATATATATATATATATATATATATATACTTCACATGGTCGACATTTCAGAATTTCGAAGACCATATGGCCAACACCATATGATCGACATTTGAAATGTCGACCATGTGGAACCGGCATCTCCAAACGGTGCAAAATGGAAAGATTTCCATCTTCTGCACTGTAGTGCAATCTTAGAGTTGGTATATTTAAGTTCCTGGGGATGTGGAGGGTGGAGCACCTTGAAGGTAAGATTTTGTTGTGTTTTTTTTTTTGTATGGTCGACATTTTGAATGTCGATCATACGGTCTCGGCCATATGGTTTTCAACATCCTGAAATGTCAGCCATATCAAGTAAACCTATATATATATATATATATATATATATATATATATATATATATATATATTACTAGAATTCATTAAACTACCATGAACTGATAGATACATATCTATTAAATAATTCGATTTTCTCCAGCAATTATATTCTGTAGTTATTTTATTTAGTTTCATCTTAATAGTACATACTTATTTATTACACTTAAAAGTAATAGAATTTATAAATACTATAAATGAAGGTATAATATCAGTTTCCAGTTCTTTGTAGTAATTTTCCTTTCTATTGCCAATAAGCTCTAGAGAAGTGGGAATTGGGACTTGGGTACACGTCAAGGAAAACTGGAGCACTGGACAATACCAAAAGTTTAGGTAATATAAATTCATCAATCCACAATGCTCGTAAGAAATATTATTGGTAATGTATATAGAACCTCTCTATTCACATTAAGAGCTGCAGTAAAAATGCCTTGTATTCATGATGTTGAGATTTCAGATTCAGAGACACTTTAGCCACAATGAGGAAAGATCTCATTATGGCTAATTTGCATGTCTCTGAATTGCTGTTTACTACCACAAGTGCAGAGCAACACGTCTTGCATTTGCCACATTGTGTTAGCACAGACAACCTTCATTCATTCTCCTACACATAATACATACATTCAAACACACACATGAAATACCTCATAACTCTCCCTGTATTGTCAGAATGACTGTGATGTCTACTTTTTCCATGCACTCAGAAATCACAAACAAATTCAGTTATTTATTAATATCAGACATTAGAGTTTCACACTTCATAACCTTCAGATGATATATATGGTAGTGCAAAAGCTATCAACTTTCTAAGTTTTAGAAGGCAAATGTAACAGCTATCCCTGATTTTGTCCTGTTTTGTGAGAAGAGCTTGAGAAGAATGTCTGCTGTTCACTGTTCCTCACCCTCATACATTGCAAACGGTTTCATGCATTCAATCATGCCAAGATCATCAACATAAATGTAAAATACCTTTAGTGTACTAACTTTGCAGTTAGTCCAGCAGTTCAGTACTAAGGTTTACTGTGGCAAGGGTATAGGATTTGATTCCTATTTAGTGCCTTTAAAGTACCCTTTATACAGTATCCCTGGTGTCCAGTGTCCCCTACATCCCCATTATGTGTAAGTATATTACAGCACAAGAGGTTATTCCTTGTGCCTAGCATTCCCCAAACCCACTTTATGTATAAGTATGGAGAAGGTACAAAATGAAGAGTTTTCACTAGTGACTAGTGTTTTCCACATCCACATAGTTGTCTTTCTCCCTGGTGGCTAGTAGTCTTCCTGACCCATTGCTTAAAACATTGCTCTTTAGTCTAAGCTTTTCTGGAAGAATGACAGGCACCCCAACCCAACTCAACCTTACACACACACACACACACACACACACACACACACACACACACACACACACACACACCAACCTAACTTACCCCCTCACTAACTCCCCACTGCTATATCCCAGGCAGATACATGCTCACACATACACTCACTTATGCACACACCTTCCCAACACTATGTGCTCACTAATTTCCCCAGCATGTACCTCTGAAATGATGGACGAACATGCCATGCTCTTATTTACACAGTTGAGTGTTTTCCCAGAATGGGTCTACTTCACATACCCGAAACACCACATAACCGAAGACCAGATGACCAAGATGAGACCACCGAAACTTCAAATAAATGAATGACTGCAAAGCTGAAATGTTTCCCAGGGTAAGTAACCACTGGACCAGAAAGTCACGGAGAACACAACACACCATCTACAACCTACCCAGGAGTGAGGCTATGCCCCCCCACCCCCTAACTAAATATACCAACTCTGGGAATCACACTAGAGTGGTGAAAAGGGTAAAGCTCTCCTTGTTGGCCCAGTAGTTACTTACCCTGGGAAACTTTTCAGCTTTGTGGTCATTCATTTATTTGAAGTTTTCATGTTCTTGTCTTGGTCATCTGGTCTTTGGTTATATGGTATTTATATCAGGTATGTGAAGTTGACCTATAAATATATATATATATATATATATATATATATTATTTATTTTGATTTTACATTTGTTGACCGGGCTAGTCTAACTGGATACATATCCATTTTCAGTACAGGCCCGGGGAGAAAAGCTCCACAAAACTTATAAGATATATGAAGAAACATATTAAGAAACATAAGAGAATACATACATAGATACAAATACATACATGCATACAAGCATATAAAATAATAATAAAAAAAAAAGATCAAATCCGAGACACAAATAAAGAAAACTGACATTAGCAGAATGTTACATCCTTTAGGTAACAAATTAAAAAAAAAACAGTTTTCAAAGTTAGTCATGGTTAATAGTAGTCATGACTAGCATGATAAGTCAATTAGTAATAAAGGTTAGTATTTAGTAAAAATGTAAGATAGTATTCGATACTGTGATGTCAGAGAGTTAATCAAGATTGGTACAAGAACATAACCAGTGGTTAGTGAAGAAAAGTCTTAGGTTAGTTTTAAATAGTTGAAGAGAGGTCTGAGCAGTTATGTCATGTGGTAAAAGATTCCATATTTTACCCACAGAGTTAGAAAATAAAGAGTCACCAGCTGAGTTTTTTGATAGGGTAGTGAGGATCAATAATTTGTTTGAGGAGCGTAGATTCTTCAGGCTCTTATATGGCATTATGAGGGTGGAAAGAATTGAGGTGCTATTGGGTTGATGTAGGGCTTTGTGAGCTATAATGAGTTGGTTAAATTGTAGTTGGTGGGGGAGTTCAAGCCAACCTAGTTGTTTAAGGTTCTGACAGTGATGAGTTATATAGGGAAAGTTTGTCGCAAATCTGGCTATGTTGTTATATGATTTAGAGAGTTTGTTGAGGTTATTTTTGGAAAGATTGGTAAATATGGGGGAAGCGTATAACAGGGTAGAGATTAAGTGAGTTCTGGCTTCTAGAGTAAGGAAAGGTTTGATTCTGTATAGGGATCCGAGTTTACTGTTAATAGTCTTAATAGTATTATTTATGTGTGTGTCAAAATTTATTTGGTTATCAATAGTAATACCTAGGAGTTTAGTGGTGGGGTCTGGGGAAATGATGGTACCATTGCTGGATATGAGTGTGAAATGTAGAGGGGTGGAGAAGTGGGAGGGTGTGAAAAGCAGAAGTTTGTTTTTTTTTGGGGTTGAGGAGAAGACAGTGGTTAGAAAAACATTCTTCTATTGTGCTAAAAGCTTTTTGTGTAAGAGTATGTAGTTCATTTTGGGATGTACCTGAACAGATGATAGTGGAGTCATCTGCATATTGAATGCAGGTAGAGAGTGGGGTAGAAAGATGAAGGTCGTTTATGAAAATGGAAACCAGCAGAGGACCTAATATGGAGCATTGGGGGACACCTAGGGAGGTAGGAAGGAGGTCAGAAAGATGGTTTGCCAGAGAACTGCCTGTTGTCTGTTTTCAAGGTAGGATGTAAACCAGTTCATGGCAGGAGTGTCAAGTGAGAGGGACTTCAGTAGGTGGAGGAGAAGTTGGTGATTAACCATGTCGAAGGCTTTTGATAGGTCAACAAAGAAAGCAGAGGAAAGGTGATTTTTATTGCGATTATTGTTGATACAGTTAGTAAAGGATAACAAGGCTGTAGTGGTACTATGAAATGGTCGGAAGCCGTGCTGACAGTTTGCTAGGAGATTGTGGTGGAGTAGGTGGTTTAGTAGTTGTTTGTGGATACACTTCTCCATTATTTTAGCAAGAGGCGAGAGTAGGGCTATGGGGCGAAAGTTGGAGAACTGAATGGAGGTGTGGTTATGGGTGTGTAAGTTTAGCTACAATGGGGGCGGGTGGAATTTGGGGGCAGGGTAGGCGAGCGGAGTAAGCCCGCAGGGCGAACGGAGCGGGCAGAGACACCAGAGTAGTTTGTCAGGATGACAATCAGTAAGGAAAGAAGATATGCAGGTAAGTCTGTGAGTAATACAGTATGGGGAAATGTTATGGTGCTGGGAGAGGTATATGTGTATGGGAGTAAAGCATGAATAAAGATGGATCAGTTCAGGGGGAGAGGAAGACTTAGTCAGCCAAGAGAAGGTTGGAGAGGGAGTTGGTAGTAAGGGAAGAGCAGGTGAGAAAGGATAGGTTTACATGGGCTAATGTAGGGTGCCACCTGGTGGACAGTCTCTGGATTACAGTAACAATGATTTCCTAAAAGTGTGTAAGGCCAGGGTGGGTGGGGGGAGGATGAGATTACCACGATATAGAGAAGGTATGGACCAAAGGAGCAGTTAATTTAGAGTGAAAAAAAGCCAGATGAGGGGGGGGGGGTTGGCTGCTGGCACACGCGCACACAGTTAATTTAGAGTGAAAAAAAGCCAGATGAGAGTGGGGGGTTGGCTGCTGGCAGACCTAACTAAGAGGCTATCCTCACTGTAAAGAAAAAAATCACTTTAAGTTTAATACAGATTGTTTATAAGTTATAGCATGACATACTTCTTAACTGTCTCAAACAGAGTACATACTCATATATATATATATCTATATATATATATATATATATATATGTGTGTGTGTGTAGGGGTTTGTGTCAAGTGCTCAAACTATCAAAAGTATGAATGCTTAAAATATCATCAAAATAGTTTGAAACTTCACTTTTTAGATGTTGCCAGTATTTACTTGTGCAAGATTGCAGCATGTTGAGGACTGGGAATTTTCCTTTTCCCTACTTAAGTGCAACTTCTGAGCTGGTATATATAAGTAGTAGAGGATATGTAATGTGGTCTTAGTCTCTGCAAATAAAAAAACAAGTTTTTCTCTTTGCTTTTTATTTGCTTTTCTGTGTATGAATATTGTAGCTTGAATCTTTTTTAATGTCTAGCTCAGACATTTGACAGTTTGAGTACATGCCATGCACACACACACACACACACACACACACACACACACACACACACACACACACACACACACACACACACGCACACACGCACACACACACACACACACACACACACACACACACACACACACACACACACACACACACACACACAATACAATGAACAAACTCCAGCTTCAGAAAAGGTACATTTTATCACAGAAAAAATACTGCGAATAACAGCAGACCCAGGTTTCACAATCAATGATTTTTCAAATTGTGAGTAAGCCTGTGCCTGCCTGGTACTTTTGCAAGAATTGTTTTTACTGTAGTGTTTCTGCTTAACTCTTTTATAGTTACATTGTAAAGCCAGGATGCCAATATCAGCCACACAGAGAGTAAAGCTATGTGCAATGTGCCACCTCTTTGCTAGTGCCACTGTATACTGTGCCCATTTTCACCTGGCATCATCACCTGCTCTTCACACCTCCTCTGACTGCTCATCTGTCTCTGCTTCTACTGCCTGTTGTACTAGGAACTGCTGGTCCTGGAAGATGCCACTCTGAAGTATAATATTCTGTAACACTGCATATGTGGCCAGTATTTTGGCACATGTAATGGGGTCATACTTCAGGGCACAACAGAATAGCTCCAAACAGGTATGTTTTCAACTGTCCAAGCACATTCTCTGTTATGTTTCTGGTTTGTGATCGTGACCGGTTTCACCCATGGTCAGTTTGTTTTTTGTAGATTTTTATGGGCATCATGAATTGGGTTCAGGACATATTTGGGATCACCAACAGGATGTTTATGTTCAAGTTCACATGTATTATAGTACTTATTCTTAAGCTATTTACAGAGAAAACCATCACTTAAGCAATGCTAACAATTATAATAACCAAATAAAATGGCTGCATATAACATGCTCTGATTTGTTAAAATAATCTTGCTGAGCAAAGTAATTGCATTTAAAGAGAAGAGAATAACACCAGTAAATAACAATGTAACCTAAATAGTTAACATTGTTACATATAACATAACATAATAACTAGCACTACCAAACAAAGGACCTAAACCAGCAATAATACATACAAATTTAAGTCCATATGTAATAAAAATTCAGTGTCTCAGCGTCTTCAAATAGTCCTTATTCAAGGTCCACAAAGCAGACAGTTGCCCTCTCACCACTAAAATGAATGTCAGTTATGATGGATAAACTAACAAAATTCAATGGCAAACAGAAATGTTGAGCCAGTACACCAGCGCAGTGCAGCACATTCAGTGGAGAGGAGAAAATCTCCATTGCTGTTTTTTTAATGTTTAAAAAGTCAGGAATTTTTGAGGGACAGTGGAGAAATACAAGAAAAATTAGCTATGTTTCTGTATCTTTCATTTTGCAGAGTATATCTGATTTTTCTAGTATTTTACTGTCCCCAGCATATGCTAATAGAAACTCTGTCTGCTCAATGGTATTTCAGTGGCTGGACTTTTTTCTGTTGGTATATGCTCAATTTACAAAGGGCTCACTAGTTGGATTGTCTAGTCAGAATGCTCGTCTTTCAATAGCAATGAACAGCCATTGTATAACAATCATTAATAACCACTGTAGCATGTATATCTAAAATAGTCTGCCATGATACTTACACAGATCAGGTTTGTTTTTAATCACCTTATTATTAAACTAACCAGTTTTAAATCCTGAAATTATTTGATCAGACCATAAATGTATAATTAATGTATTCTTTAATTCACAAAATAATGGAGCAATGTTTATAGGACACTGTTGATAGGAATGCATTAGTTCAGTTATATCATTGCCATTTTGTGTTTCTAGCAGACAATGATTTCACTCACTGATACTGAAATGACCCTGTACAGCATTATTTTGAATTGGTGCTGTTATACTTCAACAGGTAAAGTGCTTAGGTGAAGATTATGAAAGACTCCCCCTCCAAAATATGTACAGTTCCAATGTTTTGACCCTGCCTATAATTTGTTAATCGTTCTGTCTTATATTTTCTGACTTTTAACATTATGCCATATGATTCCCTGCATGCATACTTTGATTCCCAGTTCACAAAACACATCAGTGTCACAAACAGTTCTGTCTGGAAATTGCTTTTACATGTACAATATGGAATCATATGTTTTGACAAAAACTGTACAATGATAAAGTTACACTTCTTGGCAAGGGCCCCTAAGGTGGTTATTTTGCATATTTTCCCTATACTGTATAGATTGTTATTTTGTTATAAAAAAGAAACAGGAACTGCAACCAACCAAACCAAAACAAGAAAATAATACAGTTCCAACAGAACACTCGAGTGTAGTATTAGTGTAGCGGTAATAGCTATAATAAAAGCATTAGAATATGACTTTGAACAAATTAAATTTGTTCAGTCATATTCTAATGCTTTTATTATAGCTATTACAGCTACACTAATACTACACTCGAGTGTTCCGTTGGAACTGTATTATTTTCTTGTTTTAGTTTGCTATTTTGTTATACTCCACAAAGATTATATGATATTAACACATACTTGTTTATAATCTATGTTGGCCTGTGCTTCAAAAACTAATTTTTATTGCATCTAAATGGAACTGGTTTCACACTTTAGTTGCATATTATGCAATGGTGATGAAAAAATGCTTTAAAACATTTAGACATGCAGGTGATCCAAGCAATACAAAATCCTCAAACTTAAATTGAGGATAAGACAGGACTCCTGAACTATTTAAAAGTTTGATAAAGTAATACAAGTTAAATTAATTATTTAGCTTTGTGTATTATAAGTTTAATACAGTCCTTAAAACCCAGATTTGATACTTTTTTCATTTGTGCTCATATTCCCAAGCCTGTAAAGAAACAAAAAACAGCTATACCACCAGCTGATAAAGATATTTTAAGAGGAAAGAATATAATCAACAATGTGCATAAAAATAACTCAGTCTTCTACCTATGACTTTATTCTTCTCTGTCTTAAAAGAATTATAGGTGTTTTATCATTCTACCGTAAACTCTGAAGTATTCATAAGCAATAAATTAATGGTTCAGTTATAATTTCAGAAGTGATTATAGTTCAGAAGCAAAATACCCATCATAGATATCTGGCCTTGAAAACGATTTATGCTGGGAAGTAGGAGGGTTAAAATATTCTTAAGATTCTAAGGTCACTCTGGCTCTTGTGCATTAAAATATTCTTTTGTTCTAATTTATAGTTTTGTTCTTTTTGTAGATTACACTTTGAATGTAAAGATACATTATCTATTTAGGAAAGATTAGCAGTAATTTACAATATAACTGTTCTGAAGCGAATTGGGTCATATGTTATGAATTATTTATGTGACTACCTTTTCATTACAATGTATCATTTTTAATTGCTATATAGCTGGATAACGTATAAGACTCTGCATTAAACACATGCTGTTCATTTTATTTTCCACAAGTTTGTGGATTAAACCACTAAGGCCCATTTTCAGTTACATTTATAGTAAATACATACTGTGGAAAAATGGTTCTCATGTTTATAATTCAGTTTCAATACTGATCCCCCAAAAAAACAGATATCAGGGTATCAAGATTTGGAAAAACAATATAGTTAAGTAAGACTACATAACATGATTCCCTAGAAGTTAAATGTGTCTACCTCACTGAGTTTCCTAGAAAAATCCTGAAATTCAGCACTGACAAAATATTAAGTGACATATTAGTAACACAGTATGAAAAATTCATGTGGGATCCAGTAGATGAAATCCTGAGATATGTCAAAACCATAGTACAGACATCACCGCCACATTGACTATTTTCAGTGTAAAACCTAGGTGATTTCACTCATAGAAGTATATATGTATTTTTCTAGTTAAAGTTTCTTAAGGCCAGAATGGAAAGATGGACATGAGGTTAGAAAAGTAATGGCATTGGGAATATGGCTTTGTATTTCTGGTCTCAGAATTGAAAATACTTTGCTTATACAGGCTATGAAACATAAATGGCTGCTTAGCTTAAAATGGGTGCTTGACAGGGATTGGACAGATATGAATGGGGCACAAAAGTATTTGTCCTGTAAGAATAGGGTAGCAATGTACCTTGAGAATTTTGGAAGCAAGGGTTCCATGTAACACTGTGCATGTTACCCTACTGATGGGTGAAGACTGAATTCTTGAGCATCTCCTCCATATGAAATCAGTGTTGATGAGTTGTTCTGGCAAGGATGCCCTTTTCTGGGGTAATTTTCCCCTTTTGCAAGTTAGTTTGACAGTGGAATTGGTATATATAAGTTTGGGGGGTTGAGGGCTTGCACCCCATGTCTGGGGTGCAGGGGGTGCTTGCCTCTTTGCAAAAAAAAAAAAAAACACTTAAATGTATTTTTTGGCCATTTATTGAGGAATGGAATTTGGGGATTCTGATTCTCTGTAGGATGAACTTTGTGCACTCATAGTGAAAGCCATTGTGCGTCTATTTGCTATGAGAAGGTATGCAGTCTTTAAAAATAGGCATGAATGCAATGTTCATATTTTGCTAATTGCATGAAAAACACATGTGCTGATAAGAAGTATTTATCATAGGCAGGGTGCTGCTAATGAAGTTTGTTGTTGCAGCCAGTGTATTTGCTTGCATTAGGCTTGATTCTACTACATACTATTAATGCTTTAAGTGCAACTTTAGTTAAACAATGTAAACAAAAAAATCCATGTTCTCCCTCCCTAGTTCCATATTTAACATAATGACTATTTAATGTCTCCATGAAAAAGTAACTATGCTAGAGTATAAATTACCCATTCAAAATCATTCATACCCATTCCGTATTTTTTGTTACACATATATATTTATATGTGTAACAAAAAATACGGAAACATTATTAAATGAATAACATTCTTTCCAGCAGTAATAAGTCATAACTAATACTAATCATACCTCTTAACTGTATAGATTTTCTCAGAATGTCCAGATTTTTGCCTCATACTTTTTTATCCATTTTTCATAAAATTCTGTTTTTCTGGCAAATTAGTGGCAAATCATTAAAGATTGAGGTTAGAAAATAATGACAGACATTTAAGGTTTAGACTTCATATCCTTCAGAAAATTCATGCTAATGCAAAACCTGTTATTATATCAACTTTCTAAGTTTGTAAGAGCAATATTTAAAAATTGTTCCTATTTTTGGGCCTTTGTCCCCCTTTTATTTATGGCTTTATCCAGATTTATTGGTCTAAGAGGCTGACAGCTATGAATTACTGATGCAATATAACATGATAAAAAAAATCAAAACTAAAATACATGAAATTATTATTCCTACTCCATTTTTTATTCTAAGCTGACCTTCTCAACAATTTGACATTAACCCAATGTGACAGACCAGCTCCTTGCACTTCCTCTCTGCAACAAATCATCAAACACATTATCAGCTGAAGCAATCAACAAACACACACACACACACACACACACACACACACACACACACACACACACACACACACACACGCACACACACATCTTTATTACATCCGATTCTTCCTTAACTCCCTTTTTTACCTCTTGCTTTAATTACTTCTTCAAATCCAGTCCCAGATCTCCTTTTCTAGACCTTTCAAATTTATATGATACTATTTTTCATTTGGTTCTCCTTACTGTTTGCCAACCTTTGCCCTTAAACAAGCTGCTTTAAAATAGATGAAAATTTACCTCTTCTGTTGAAAGCAATCCATTCCCTGGACAGATAAATTCTTGACTTCAGAATCTGTTGCTGTGGGAGTGTTGTAAAGCTGTAGTCCATCCCCTCTTCAAATGATATACAAAGATTTATCCACACAGTACACTTAAGATCAATAAGCAGATGAGTCAACTCTTTTATTTTCTATGAAGTCTCTCAAAGAACTAGGGTTAAGTAGTACAAAAACTATTCTGTTCATAAATTGTCTAGCTCATAATTCTAGTAAGTGTGACATCGCCATGCATTCATTTATTTGTTCATTCATTCACATTGAGGTAGGAAAAATATAGGCTACTGATTGTTAATCAAAGTCTGAAATTTCATCATTACATCTGACACATGATTTACAAAACTCACCAGAAATCAAGCATGATATACAGAGAGAAGTCATCCATTCCCATCATGGTATTAGAAACCAAAACAAAAAAAAAAGACTTGGAGAAATTATAAAAGAAAAATCATGTGTTACTGAGCAGGCCCAGAAACCAACAATTCATTCTTTACTTTTCCTACTATCCTTCTTGCATCCTCAATTCTTTCAAAATTTGCAAACTATGAGGTTGGCAAAAGACATGCCCAGAAATAAAATTGCCAAATCTATTCCAAACCTCTCCAGCAGAACCTACCATTGTCTTCCAGTTAGAAACCTGTGCTATTTTGAATTACCACACCTCCAGAAGTATTCCCAGATAAATAAGGCTCATAACATCTTTTGCACTTCCACAAGTGTCAAACGTCTAGCTATGAAGACACTACTACAATGGTAAAAATTTCAAAGAGATATAAGGTCTTTCTCATGGAACCTTGTATGTACTATGAAGTCAAACAACCATCACAATGCAATATATATATTGTGAAGTAGTAGAATTCTCTGTTTCGTTAATGCAGATTTGCATTCTGCTTAGTTTAAAACATCACCTGCAAACCATAAAGAAGTACAGATTCTTAGAATGAGAAATCTAAACACTCTCAATTTCCTAGCTGCCACCCTATATATATATATATATATATATATATATATATATATATATATATATATATATATATATATATATATATTGTTCACCTAATATATCATACTGCATTGAGATATGATTATTTATATTATCTGCAATATCTTAAATGTTGTACATATTGCTCAAGCTATGTGTACCATGCATTACACTAGCCCTATCTCTTACTTACAAGTCCTGGGAGGTCAGATTTACCTCAAATTTGTGTTTGGGACACTTTATTTGTCCTCTGATTTGTTTGTTTAGTTTGATGTGAACACTTTTATCCTGCTGGGTGATGCATCTCCTAATTTTGCCATGATCTTCTTCCTTCTGTTATACAGCCTACTGATGTTGTGATTCCACCAGAGTGGCTTGTTTTTTGTTAGGTCTGTATTTATTCTTTGTGGGTACATCTGCCACTGTGCAGCTGTTCTGTGAACAGTTCTGCATAGGAAACAGTATTCTCAGAGTTTAGGGGGGCTTGAAATTTTATCAACCTACCACTTTCTCAGGCTAAGTACCTCTCCTGATCCCATACTGTACAAGTTCATCAGATCAACTGTGACACAATTCAAAGTTTTTTTCCTCCTACTTCAGTATTTTGTGACCATGAAGCTAGTAAATTTAATTTCTGGTGGTGTGGAGGGGGGTCAGGGTTATTTGGAGTTGTGTTTTTTGTTTCTACTTCAAAGGTGACCATTTTGTGGTCTGACCTTACTTTAGGGTACATTACACAAGGGGCTGTGCAGCACTTGCCCATATTGGTGAGGACCAGATCTAGTATGTGTTGCACCCCTTATCAGGGAGTTTTGAGTTTACAACATCCGGAAATCTCTGTACCTGCATGTTTGGTGTCATACATGATTCCAGTTAATAGTTGGGCAATTAAAACTGACCAGGAATATTGGATGGTAAGTGCCTACAGTAAGCTTAAATGCATGCTATGGGTTTACTGGGTCATAAAGTGGGACATATAGATTGCAAGGAAGTGGTATGGGATCTGGCCTACAGTGATTTGAACATGGAGAATCTCAAGTATATTGTCCTGTTTGAGCAGCCTGGAGGTATATTTATTTTTTATGTAAATTGAGACAGCTCTGCTTTTCATCCCTGCCTGTATAGTAGCTGGTTTAATTGTCTAGAAGGCATTATAGCCTTGCACTGCCAGGGAGTTCTCCACAGCTGTAAACCACATCTCAGTGAGTGCCCAGATGTCAGTATTCTCTACGGTGAGGAGAGCTTGTAAGGAATGGAGATTCTTGTTTAGACTCATGGCATTGAGTAGTAACACCTTTAGATTTTCCTCATTTTGATTTGCTGTGTTGGAAAGATTGCCATTTTGGCATTGCCTAAAAAAGGCACAATGGGGAGGACAATGTTTTAGCTAATATTCAAAAGTACCTAGAGGGGAGAGGTGCAGATCATCCCTAGCAAAAAGGAGTGGTCCTTAGAATGACAACAGAAACTAGGCCAATTATTAAAGACAATCATCTTCTATTCATATTGTGGCATCAGCCTTGGAAAAGGTAGAGTATTCTGAGAGCTCCATCATGTCTCTTTTTGGAGGTGTGTCTATTGTCATTTACACCCACATGGACTATGAGTGAGTCACATTGGCATTTATGGTCCAATGACATGAGTGTGTGCATAAACTGGCAAATCTTGGCCCCTGATAAGCAAATGTCTGTAATTTTCAACATTTACTGCCTGGTGAGAGTGACATCAGTGTATCTCACAAGAGATTCTCCGATGAACAGAATGGTGGCTTGTCTTATTATTTTAAAAGTAGAGGTTCTATGTGATGTGGCTGTATATGTTGATGTGGATGTTGTTTTGAAAGATGCATTTTGGGCTGCAGAGGACATTTGTTATGTGCGTTTCACCTAACAGGTCTTTGGGGTTTAGGAGGGTTACATTTAAGTGCATCAGCATATGTGGGTCTATGTGTCTACTTTGTACTGTGTTTCATAGGTGGAGTGTGTGTACTACTGACAACCTGATTGGCATTAGGGGTGTTTATAAATGAGTCCTTTGTCTCCATTGACATTGTGCAAATAAATCTCTCATATACCTTATCGGTTTGTTGGAAAATTTGCTGGTTGTCAGTGAAAATGAGAAAATTTCTGCATTGCCTCAGGAAGTCCATAGGCACCAAGCTGGCAATAGAGGTAGTAGGAAAGTTCATATCCATGGCAACAGACCCTTTATTGATTAGATGGTTGCTGTGGAAATGTGGAGTAAAGTCAGGAGTATCTGGGGGCAGTGCTTGGCAGTGCTTGTCATTGCATAAACTAGTTGCTCTGTGTCCAACTACATATGTGTGAAATTTCAAGGATACTTTTATAGGAAAGATGACAACTCAAGGTGCCAATGTCTACACAGAACACTGCCAAGCATTTGAGGAAACTTCTGTAGTAAGCCCTGAAAATTTATGGATGAAGTATTTAGGGAGAAGCTTTGAAATTAGGTTAGACTGAAGAGGGAGAAGAGTTAAAGTATAAATAATTTAAGTGTGATGGAGGAGTGATAGTAAAAGAATGAGTAATAAGAAGGTATTAGGTAGGAAGACATGCAAGCAGCTAAGATTAAAGGATAGCACAGAATAATACTGGAAAAACAGAAAGATCAATAGGGATAAACAAAGATAAAAAGTCATACATAGCATCCTTCAGGAGAGTAGCAAAGACTTAGACCTGTGTGTGTGTGTGTGTGTGTGTGTGTGTGTGTGTGTGTGTGTGTGTGTGTGTGTGTGTGTGTGTGTGTGTGTGTGTGTGTGTGTGTGTGTGTGTGTGTGTGTGTGTGTGTGTGTGTGTGTGGTGTGTGTGTGTGTGTGCCTGATAAGGAAAGGCTAAAATTAGTTGGGTCTAAGAAGTAAATAAATGTTTTCCACTTGCATTATGCCAGACTCATGAGTCCATACTCAGAAACTATTAGGAGTAAAGCTACATGGACTACGACTTCTTGGCAATCCAAACTTTCTCAGGCTGCTAAGTACCTCTCCTGATCCCATAATGTACAACTTCATCAGATCAACTGTGACACACTTCAAAGTTTTTTTCCTCCTACTTCAATATTTTGTGACCATGAAGTTAGTAAATTTAATTTCTGGTGGTGTGGGGGCAAAGCCCCCATGTTGGAATGTGTGGGAGGGCAAAGCCCCTACACATATCCAAAATAAAGAAAAACATGGTTGGCAGTTGGCATAATGATTAATGTGTTTACCTGACAAACATAAGATACAGAATTTGAGTATCACCTTGAGAAAATTGGCTAGGCTTAAAATAATCAACAAGAGCGACTAACGTAGTACTTACCTATGAACATAAAAGTTGTTTTGTGTTTTACTTTTGGTAATCACAAATTCAACCTATTGGATTACATTTGCAATTACTTTTTTGATGATTAAGGTGGCAATTAATGGCAATGACAGATGAGTTTATTCAAAGTTTTGTGTTTAAAGCAAACTCACCATCAATTATTCATTATAAATGCATAAAAATACACAAAAACATCTTGGAAAGGGGAGAAGCTGGATGAGTACATTGTGAACAAAAAAAGAATTTTTACAGATACAACTTTCCATTTTGGCCAGATGGGGGAAGATGGGTGGGGTCATTACCAATATGTGGCAAGGACTTATATTATAAAAAAAAAGATAGGCAGTTCAGCTGAAAATAGTATTCAGAAATTCTTCCAGCTGAAGTAATAGCTACCAAGAAAGTGTCTTCCAATCTTCAAGCAAGGAATTTTAACTTTGCTTTAGCAGTAGACTCAGAGGATACCATAGCTAATTTTCCATAGCACAAAACAAATCCAAAGGAGGTATTAGGTGCTGTAATACAGATCTCAACAGAAAAGTGCCGTAATGGAAGACTTTGCATACTTTTAACAAAGCTAAGAAATGCACTCACTATCCCTTTAAAAGTAATTTTTATTAAAGGCAACCATTGAACTTTCTAGTTGTTTATCCGAGCTCTTTGCATGGCAATAAAGATCAGGAGAAGGAGAGCAGTGAGGTGTTAAATGGAATGGCGGGAGCTACCGTGGAGCCTGAGGATGTTTAAATTGCTAACTGATCCTTGTATTGGCAGCTTTAGTCCTACAGTTTATCAGAGATAGACCAACTTTTTTCAGATCTATAGCTAAGTTGCAAAAGTATGGATCTAAGGAGCAAGTGTCATGATAAAGTGTGACGCCATGGTAGATAAGAAAATAGACGTTCATATAGCATTTTTAAAGTAAGATTTCTGTGGGAACAAAGCTTCCAACACCTCAAACAACATTTCACTTCTTGCACAGCTTTATGTAATATTATCAAGTCTTAAATCAGGACATCTTGAGATTAACAAGATTACCTCCATGTTGTGATGATATCGAAAATGTATTCATTTGTAAATTATTGCACTCCTAGTTATCAAACTGCTGTTCTGGCTACAAAGATTATAGTTACACAGTATTATAGCATGATTGTATAGTCTAGACAATTAGTAGTAACTACAAAGTACACTTGTTATAGAGATGTCAGTTTCCCATTAAATCATTATCATCCTCGTCATCATCATCTTTATTATCATTATAATAATTGATAATCAAGTACACTGGTTATCAAGGTTTGTTTAGTTTTGGAAGAGTTTCTATTGTCTGACATGTTAATTTTGATGAATATCTCTCACTGTCTTCACTCAGTTTTTATGGGCTTATTAGAAGGAAATACCTTTAAATCCTTGGCTACTTCTTAGTGCGTGAAACATCTTCCAACAATATCTGCTGAGAGGTGGTCAGCCGTGGTTCATTTGTTCATAGGTTGTTACTAGGCTAATGACCAGTGAGGCACTTACAAGCCAAGCCCAGTCTTTTACTTCCCTCATTGATGCCCCTGTCCATAAGGGACAAGAGGCCCAGACCACTATAACTTTACAATTTCCCATCCAGTTGTCAAGGCTTCAGTTGAATAGGAGCTGGGATGAACTTTATTTTTCATTAATGGGGAGCCTATTTCATACAGCAAAGATCCTTTAGGACACATATCTGTCTCACTATACAGTCTGCTTATGTCACAAGTGAAGTTCAGAACCCTGGATCCAGTGTTTTTGGTTCTATTTGTTTTGCACTTGTTGCAACAGATTCATCAGGTCTGGGTCTGAGGAAGCCCTGTAAGCCAAGCAAAGATCCTGTCTCAGCAGCTTGTAGAAGACTGAATACAGAGACAGAACCTTTAGGCAATCAGTGTAGGGCAGGGTATTTATGCCCTGAATTCTCCTTGTAAGAAACCTTTGTTGGTATTCCAACTGTTGCAAATGTCTGGTTAGATACACTTCAGAGGCAGCATTGTATTCAACAATAGGTCTTATAAGGGCTGAATAGAGTGGTACTATAACTTCCATGAACCTAGGTGCCATACTTTTACCTGTAATTTGAACAACATAGAATTATTTTCTTACTGTCTTAGCTACATGTTGGTCGAAGACCAGATTGCTGTCTATATATGTTCCCAGATCCGTACTACTGGGTTGAATCTTAGGGGTGTTTTTATAAATGGAGTAATTAACTTGGGTTGACATTTTCCCAAAGGGCATGAGTTTTAGGCCATGACTTTTCTGTCACTCATTTGTCTGTGTTAAACATTCTTGCAAGATGCTGGTGTCTTGGTGGGTATCTATAACAACTCCCAGCTTACAGTCATCTGTAAACTTGGGGAGCCAGAGGCCTTGAACATTAGCCTTAAAGTAGATGGCAACCAGGAACAGGCCTAGCACAGAGCCCCAGGGTACTCCACTGGCAACCATTCTCTTGGTTTAGGTGGTCTCAGTGATCCTGACTTCTTGGGTTCTATCTATGAATTAGCCAGCAATCCAGCAAGTTATGTAAGGATTTATGCCTAGCTCAGAAAGCTTCTCAACAATGCCTGAGTGGGTATTGTAAGAAATGCCTTGGCCAGGTCAAGATACACAGTATGCATCATTTTACCCTCTAAAATGCCTTGTTGACCTCTCAAAAAAGTCTATTAGGTTAAGGAGGTTTGACCTTCTCTTAACAAAACCAATTTGGGACAGATCTGGTGTCTGCAGGTTGCCAATGTCCTTGTTTATCATTTCTGTGATAATTAATTCTATGGCTTTGCATATTAGGCTTGCTAGACTAATTGGTCTGCAGTTTCCTGGGTCAGTTGATGGTCCAAACTTGTAGAGGGGAATGACTGTTGCAGTCCTCCATTCACTTGGAACATATCTTGTTTTAAGTCTGTCACTGAAGAGAGCCTCAAATGGTCCTGATAGGTCATGTTTTAGACTTTTCAGGATGCACCTAGGGATGTTGTTGTTGTTGGGACCCATAAAGTCAATGTTCTAGACTTTAGTGAGTGCTGCCAGCACCTTGTCCCTTCTAATAGGTGGGGGTAGTATGTTGGAGGGAATTTTAACAGTTGGAGCTGGGGAGGAGTGGAGGGTAAAGTCTGAACTGAATTTATCAGCCAGAAGATTTGATATGCCACCCTGACCGGTGAAGGTGTTGCCGTTAACCACCAGTTCAGGACACTGCTATGTGTTACATTTAGGGTTCTGGACATAGCTGAGGATGGCTTTTGATTGTCCTTAGTCTGCAAGGATATCCTGACCTTCTAGGTGGCCTTGTTCAACTAATTAGACCTCTTAGTTTCTTGTTTAGTTGTATAAGAGAGTACTTGTCTTTAAGGGAGTTGCTCTTCTTGATTTTGGCAATGGGTTTTCTTCTTTTATTTAATACTATGTTTAGGTGAAGATTCCATCGGTGAGGGTGTGTTTTGAGTGATTGCTTTGATTTTATTTCTAGTTGGTTGGCAGCCTCTATGCAGGCATTCATGTTTGTTCATAGGTTCATTGGTGTGTACTAGGCTAATGCCCTGGGGTCTTTACAAGCCTAGCCCATAGAAGTGCCCTGGCATTGTGCTGCCCGTCATTAGTTCCCAGTGTCTCTATCAAGTAAAACCACTGGAGTGATCCCCAGGGTGAACTTTCTATTTCCCATCCACTCATCAAGATTTCTGTTGAAGAGGGCTAGTGAGGTGCTCTGCTTGACATGTATGGAAAGTCTGTTCCAGAGCATGGGCAGTCTGTGGGTTATGATCCTGTCCCTCCAGCATGTTCTGTTGATTGTGGTAATGAGGTTGAGATCTCTGTAGCATGTGGTGTGGAGGGATTGGGATTTCTTTAGATGTAGCATTTCTAACAAAGCTGGGTCAGACATGGCTTTGTAAGTGAAGCAGAGATCGTCTCTTAGTAGATGATATCAGACAGAGAATAGCTGGAGTTTTTTGAGTCTGTCCATGTAGGACATGTGTTTAAGGCCTAGGATCCTCTTCTTGAGGTACTTTTGTGGCCTCTCCAGCTGTTGCAGGTGTTTAGTGAGTTACATGCCAAATGGGGCATTATACTCTATGATTGGTCTAATGAGGGAAGAGTAGAGAGAAATGATGACCTCTTTCTTCCTGGATGCAAAGCCTCAGTAATGAGATGTGCCACATAGAAGGACTTTCTGACCATAGTGGCAATGTGGTGGTCGAAGGAGAGGTTGCTGTCAAACTGTGTCCCCAGATCTCTTATAATGCCTTCAGTGTTCAGTAGATTCCCATCAATGTGGTAATTAGTGGGAATTGAGTTTTTCCCAACGGAACGACAACGCATTTTTTGGCATTCAGCTTAAGGCCATGGTTTTGACACCAGTCATCGGTCTCAGTGAGGCCTTTCTGTAAGATGTCTGCATCACTTGAGAAGTTAATAATGGTTCCCAGCTTGCAGTTGTCTGTGAGTTTGGTCAACCATAGTCCCTCCATGTTGGCCTGGACTTCTGAGAAGTAGATGCCAAACAGGAGAGGACCCAGGACCGATCCCTGTGGAACTCCACTCATGACTGGTTGCCAGTCTGACTTGCAGTCCACTACTTTCACACTGTGTGTTCTATCTGTGAGCCAGTTTGAAACCCACCTAATGATATAGGGGTTGATGCCTAGTTTGGTGAGTTTATCAATAATTCCTGAGTGAGGAATGGTATCACAGGCATGGGCCAGATCGAGGAAGGCTGTATGAACTGCCTTTTACCTTCATCCACTGCTCTGGTGACTGACTCAAAGAAGTCAACCAGGTTGAGCAGACATGATCTACCTTTTACAAAACCAAATTGCATGGGATCTAGAGTTTGGAGATTCCCTATATCCTTGTTAATTAGGTCCATGATGATATGCTCCATAGCCTTACATATCAGACTCGTCAGGCTAATGAGCAATAATTTCCAGGGTCTGTAGTAGCTCCTCCATTGTGGAGAGGGATGACTGTAACAGTGTGCCATTCAGTAGGGACAAAGCCTAAGATGAGGCTGTGAGTGAACAGAGCACACAGATGTGGTGCCAGTTCACTTTGTAATTCATGTAGAACATAGCCAGGGATATTGTTGAGTCCTATGGAAGCTGTATTCATGGCCTTAGACAATTCAGCTTTAACCTGTGCTGCAGTAATGTAGGGTGCCTGGGATTCTTCTGGTATTGAGATTGGTCCTTTGAGGGGGGATAAAGTTGGCACTTAATCTGTCAACCAGTATGTTGGCAGTATCTGTTGGCTCAGTATAGGATCTACCATCATGCAGTAACTCAGAGCAAATATGGGTATTGCCATGGAGATTCTTGACATAAAAAGAAGGTTTTGTGGTTGTTTTTAGTGTCTGCCTTAATTCTGCCTTCATAGCTGGATTTGGAGGTTTTGATGAGGGATCTCAACTTTTTGTTGAGGCTAATAAGGGAATTTTCCCAGTCTTGGGACTTCACTTTTTTCTGCAACAGTTTCTTCCTTCTGCTGTAGAGTTTATTAATGGCAGGGACCCCCAGACTGGCTTCCCTTTTTGGAAGAGAGCATCTTGGTTAAGTTGGGTATGGCTAGTTCCATGCATTTATGTATGTGTTCGTACAGTACTATGGTGTATGATTCGGCAGTCATGCATCTATTTTCCATTGGCATGGGTGCTGTGAACTTAGCCACCTCTGTTTTTAGGAGTCCAAATTCAGTTTTGGAGAAGTTTTTCATGGTGGATACCTTTGTGGGGGGTGTGGGTGAGATGTGGATTTCAATGATGATTAATTTGTGGTTGGATCTAACCAGAGATGAATTGGCTATTGGTGTAGAGCAATGGTTGCCCATGTTAGTAATAACCAGGTCAAGGATGTTGCTTCCTGTAGTGGGGGTAAGAATGAACTGGTCCAGGGCATTAGAATTGATGAATTCCAGGAAACGTTGGGTCAGTGCATTGGTGCTTGAGTAGCTCTCCCATTTGATGGAGGGGTAGTTGAAGTCTCTTAGTATGAGAGTGTTGGGTTGGACCTTAATAGATTCCAGGGTGCTTAGGAACATGGAGTGAGAGACTAGGGACATGGTTGGGGACCTATAGCAGGCTATGACATGGATCGCATTCTTACCCAATGTTGGTTGTACCTAAAGTATCTCAGATGCATTATGCTGGGCTACTAGTTTACTGTTTATAGAGTTATTCTGTGAATAATTCCGTATAGGTAGCTGTGGTCTCTGGATTAGGCAGATCCTTGAATTTTGACAAACTGTCACTTAATCAGATATAGTTTGCCTTAGAATAGTTCCTAACTGTTACTGGTTTAGCTTTGTTTTCCAGTTTGAATTTTACTTCAAAGGAAACATCTGTGTAATCCAACCTCCCTAGTGAGGACATGACATGGGGGTGTGGGAGTGCAATGCTCTCCCGTGCTGGAGAGTACCAGATCCAATATGTATGATCTTCTGGTTAAGTGTGCACTATCTATTTTAGGGTGTTTGTGTTAATAAAGTTCAAGTGTAGGCTTATGTGAAATGTTTGGTGTTGCTTTTGGTGTGTGTTTTAATGATTGCTGAAGAGCAGTGCTGCCATTAGGTGGCTTTTGAATGTCTTTGAGATTTGGGAAGGTTTTTTTTATGTGCCTCAACATAAGACAATTCTATGTGTATGGTGAGTAGAGTGTGTGAGGGATGTAGTGTGGGTATTTCTGTCAACCTCATTTTTAATGTGACATTTTTGTCTCCAAGGAAGTTGTGTACTTGCATCTCTTGCATACAGTGTTATTTTTTTTTAATAATTAACTGGTTGTCTGAGACCATAAGACAATTGCTACATTGCCTTTGGTTTGGATGTCCAAAACAACCAAGTTGGCCACAGAGACATTTGGAAATTGCATATCTATGTTGTCTGGGCCACAGAGACATTTGGAAATTGCATATCTATGTTGTCTGGTACTGTAATGGGAGTGGCTGTTTAAGATTAAGGACTGGGTTTTAACAGGGATTGCCTAGAGTAGTTTCTGAGGTTCACAGCAAAATGTTAGGATATGGTAGTGCTTATTCAATGTGCAAGCTAGCTGCTCGAAGTTTAATTCCACACAATGCCACATTGTTTAGCAGGTTTCGGACATAAAAAAGTAAAAAGTACTGGGATCTGAGATTACATTTTCTTGCTTAACTCATTCAACACAACAGTCTACTGAGAACAGAATAAGAATCAGAAATATTACATGTAGTCAAAAGAACTAGGATAAAGCTTCAAAACAGGTAAGGGCATAAGCAGTCTCTACAGAACAAATGAATTTACACTGACAGTGTTTAGTACATATAGCTGAGTTGTAATGCAACTTAAAAACAGAGTGCACCATTGAAGAGCATTTATAAAGAGAACACACTACTTGCCATGCGACATCTTCCAGGAATATACATTATAACATGTCCGGGTCAAGCACCGCAGAAAGTTATACACAACAGTGCAGACAGGAAAAATGGTAGTGTTCTTAAAGACAGTGCACAACAGTCCTACTCAAACTACCACTGACTAGGGTACTCAGATCAATTGCTTGAAAATTTAGTGCTAAATGTGTAGCTGCAAGTGCAGTGTGTTTCAATATTAGGGTAGAAATATTAGTGTAGGTAATTTTTCAGGAATGGAGAGGTAACCTTGTCTTATAACTAGATATGAAGTATGTATTCCTAGGTTCATAGGTAAGAACAAGACTAGCTGCCCTTGTGGACCATTTTAGGCCTAGACAATTTCCCTTTTAGATTTTCATTAAGAATAACTTTAGAAAATAGTTGTACCAAATGCTGAGGCTTCCCTTCTAATCTGCATAAGCTGCAACAAAAATGGGGTGAAGTTTAAGGCAGGTTCCTTACTGAATGGGACTGTGCTAAAGTACAGCAAATGTCAGTACTGAAGTTTCATCACAGTTATCCATAGGCAAGTTTTGTATACAGGTGAAAGGTTTAACTGACTAAGGTAGTAGTAAACTGAAAAAGTTAGGAGTTGCACACCCATCTGCCACATGCAGTTATTGTATTGCAAAATTCAGAGCATACATATGACAGATACAGGGGAGTATGCTCAGATCACTGACCATAAACAGTTTGTCAGATATCTGTGAAACAAAATCCAAGAAATTTGCCTCAAGAGCAAAACTCAAGAGAGAATTTCTTGGAAATCAGTTCTGAGAAGACATAACAGAATGAAGTTCTGAACAAAGACCCATATAGAATTCCTTGTAATACATTGTGAATTTTAGTCAACCTGATGTACTGACAGTTTAAAAAGTGTGGCAGTACTAACTAGCAGCTTTAAAAGGTGTAACACACCTCAAAATGCTACACAAATGCAGTCAAAAGCAAACTACAGCACTGTCAATCTTAAAAGCTAATGCACTTAGCCACATTTTTGTTTTTAGCTGCTCCTTGTGTGGAAGTGTGAAGTGTTACAGCCTCTAAAGCTGTCAGTCAGTTTCTAATGGAGTTCTGCGATGCCTATTACATGTGGTCATCATGGATCTTGGTAATATTAATAATGCCCTATATAAACACAACAGTTTGTCAGAGTTTCAAGGGATTTCACTTTGCTATTTTAGATAAAGTTATCCCGAATGTCAGAGGAGGGACATGGGAAAATCAGCTGGGAAAATAAATAATTATTTCTGCAGTGTCCAGTTCTGTAAGATAGGGAGCCTGTCATATTATGGAGTTTGGAGGAGGCATACATGAAAGTGAAATTAATTGGAAACTTAATCAAAAATCTGTTCACGCATTTTGTGGATGAACAAATTCTCTTATAGCATACATTCAGTGTGGGGTCACATATCATGTGAAAAAACACCTAACATGAAGAATTGGGGTGGGAGCATATAGTAATACCTGCAGGCTATTTCACTTTATACAATTCAAGATGCCATGGCAAGATATATTTATGATGAGGTGTTGAATGGGTGGTAGGTGTATTTATTCCTAAAAAGTTGCATGTGGGGAACAGTTTCTTCAGCAGTGAAACAGACAATTTAGTCAGCAACTGCTTACAGTTGTGGTTTACAGCACACTAGGTTGTACTGAACCAGAGTCATTAGTTCATAGGTGTTTTCTAGGCTAACTTCCACAAGGGCCTTTTGAAGCCTAGCCATGCATCCCAAATTTCTGACAAGTTCTGGTACCCTTGATAAGTCTAAGCAAGGGCTTGGGAGATGAAACATTTACAAGCAGGGCCCTGGGAGATGAAACATTTAAAGACTGCCTGTGTCCATTAGAGACATAGGTGCCAAACCAGGGATGGATTTTTTATTCCCCATCCAATCATCCAAGTTGCACTTGAATTGGGTTAGGGAGGAACTCTGCTTCACAAGGATGGGGAGCCTGTTCCAGAGATGGGGTAGTCTTGCCTGTCTCTCAAGCAGGTCCTATTTATATCACAGGCGAGGTTTAAGTCTTTAGAACAGGTAATTCTTGGGCTGTTTGTTTTGCAGACATGCAGAAGGTCCATCAGAGTGGGGGTCTCACAATGCTTTGTATGCCAGGCATATACCTCCCCTAAACAGCCCGTAGGAAATGGAATGCAGAGATAGAGCCTTAAGGTGGTCTGCACAAGACATGTTACTTACACTCTGAATTTCTTTAGTGGGGAATCTCTGTAGATGTTCCAGTTGTTGGATATGCCTGGTTAGGTACATATCAAAGGGGGAATTGTACTCAATGATAGGTCTAATCAATGCCAAATACATTGCGTTCAAGTTAAACAATCCTTGAAGTATATAAAGGTATCATAGGTTGGCCAATTGTCATTATAAGATTCATTGAAGTATATAAAGGTATCTTAGGTTGGGTAATTGGCATCATAAAGTTGATGCACTGCAGAAGTATAGACAGTAGCAAGCACACACCCTCTGTCTATGTGCGGATCAGTGTAATCTATACCCATATACAACATGGGGGATTTACATAAGAAATAGAAAAATCATGCCAATGTGCATAACCTAGCAAATGAATCAGTTCTAGATAATCACAGCAGTAATACTTAATCACTGAATGACTAAGATTCGCTAACATTCAGGTACTAAAGTAATATAGTGTAAGTATGCATTAAATTTCTGTTCGATTCCAGTCATTGCATACTTGAACCCTACAGTTTAAGAGAATGTTGCTATAACGTTCTTCGATTTTTTAGCTATACATTTTTGTCACATCATTCAAATGCAAGACTGGCAGTGGAATGCAACCCAGGTATCAGATGCAAAGACATTACATTACATTACCTGAAATTAAGTAAAACACATTAAGCCACATGGTAGAATGAAAATAAAAATTTATTAGCTGCTTACAGGACAGAAAGAGTAGCCCCTAATGCTTTCTGTGGTAAAATAATTCTGAGAAAAGAAAGGTGTTATTTAATTTTATATCTTTTTTTTCTTTCTGTCTTAGTTTTTAAGGAATGTAGACAACGTATTTCTGAAAATTACATAACTATACTCTAAGGTCCAAAAAATAAGACTGCTAGGAAAGACCTCTGCTGGCTGAAGGTGGTAGCAGGGAAGATTTGTTGTTTATACATACATACATTGCTGGACTCAAGCGCACTGAATAGGATGTGATGTGGACATGACTGAAAAGATAAGCTCACTTTAGCTTTTGCCTTTACCACACATCAGGTAGACAGTACATTTTAAAAGTCTCCTCTAGGAGCCAGAGGACATATGTCATATGTAAACACATTTGGGGAGTGGGGGCAGAAGGTGGGTGCAAAAGAGAAAGAGAGGTAGCAATATACATGTTTTATACAAATATAACAATAACAGTAATTCCATATTATTACCACAATAATATATTTCTGGGCATTGCTTGCTGGATAATAACATCATGACTTGTGTGATAACCTAGCACTGGACCCGTAATCAAGGAGCCTCAGTACTCACCACTAGCACCAGTGTAGGACATTACACTGGAAGGATGATAGGTATACACACACAGTATTTCCAGATGCAGCAATCTTTATCAGGTGCAGTTTCCCTTAAAAGCACACAGAGACCACACTCAGTCTGGGGCTGGTTTCTCCCTCTTTCTCCAAATCCCAGTAAGACTCCCCACTGCCACAGCTATTCAAAACTTAAATATGTCTCACAAAGATCAACCACAATGAAAGTTTTAAATGCATTTAATAATAAATAAAAGAACAAGAAAATACTCAGTATATATTCACAGTGACATCAGAGTTCAAAACCACAGGAAATATTTAAAACAAAATTGCAGGACAGTCTGAAATAAATAAAGAAAAGTATCTAAACTATGCTTCACTATATTCCTGACTGAATCTAAGAGAATTACTATACCCTAATTAACTTACTTAAGAGCAAGGCAGATGTGGTGAATGGATATTCTTTAGTTGTTGTTGTCATGTCCAAGACAGAATACAGAATGCTGTGTCTCTCTAAGAGATGTCTTAAATTAATATCTCAAATATTACTGCTGGGATACCTTGCAGAATGACACCATTTCTTGTCATCTGACTCTAGCCCAGGTGAAACCCCCACTGCTAGAAGCCAGCAGTATTTAGCATCTACCTGTGAAAATACATAGACCTCAGATCTTTGGCAGATGCTGGAAGTCATAAAACAATGAAATACTTCCAAGACAATACAGAAAGTTCCATAGTACAGAAATTCTGTCTCTAGCTGCCATAAAGTAATTTAATTTCAACTATTTTTCTGAAGTTTTGCTGGATTGAAGTTAACCTCAAATGTTCCAGTTTCCACTGTTAAAATATATACATTTAAACAGTTACAATAGTGCATTTATATTTCTGTTCTCTTCCAGTAGGGCATATCGTGGATCCATTTTAAACAGCACTTTGCAAACATCTTTGCAACACACACTTCTGTACCAGCAGTTTGATATATACATGACATACAGTTCTAATACAGTTGTAACACAAGCATCTTATATAAATCATTTCAATATTCAACAATGACATATAATTATTTACAAACTTCCAGACAGTTGTGCTGGCAGTATCTCTCTTTGTCACACTTCTATATAAATCATGTTAATATTCACAAATGACATTTAACTAATTATAAAATTCCAGATAGCTGTGCTGGTAGTATCTCCCTTTGTCACCCTTATTCCCCCCTTGAAGACTCAAGCTAGTTTTTCAAGTGACCCTTGAGAAACATTGCTTGAGATGAATGAGCCTATCTGGGAGTATATTACCCCATACCCTGTCTTGAGAACCCCACTGCCTTTACAATACTGACCCCATTACAGTGTTGCACTGTCATTTCATATAGGTTCATAGGTAGGTACTAGGCTATTGGCCCTAGGGCCTATACAAGCCTAGCCAAAAAGGTATCCTGGGTTTCGCAACCCAATAAAATTATTTTCATGTGCCTCTGTCAAGCAGCCTGCAACCATATGCTCTACCATAGTAGCTTGGCATTTTGCTGACTGGCTGCCTGTAGCCATAGATCCCCCTGAGAATCATCCTGCCTTCTACTGCAGATACTTAGCACAAAGGTATTTCTATCATGGTAAGATTTCATCATGTTAACATGGCACAGTTTGTGCCCCTGCCTGCTGCCTAGCAGTTCTACCATGTAGTTACCATCACTGACCTTCCTTACCACTTTGAAGGGTCCCTCCCAGGCTGCCTGCAGCTTCTTGTGTCTGACAGGAATGAGAACCATAACATGTTGCCCCATAGCATATTCTCTGTCTCAAGCATTCCTATCATACCAGACCTTTTTCTGCTGTTGGGCTTCTGCCGGGTTCTCTCGGGCCAGACTAATGAGTTCCCTGAGCCTTGTACATATGCCACAACAGGCTCCTTGTGGGATTCACACTCACCCTCCCACTCATCACAAATCAAATCTAGAGGTCCCCTCACCCTATGCCCATACAGCAACTCAAAGAGAGAAAAACCTGTGGATTCCTGGGGCAACTCCCTGCAAGCAAACAACAGGTGGGATACATATTTTTCCCATTCCCTCTTAAACTGGTCTGCAAATGCCTGTAGCATGGTCTTTAGTGCAGAGTTTAACCTCTCTGCCAAACCATTAGCCTGGGGGTGGTAGGGGTGGTCTTTAGGTTCTTTACCCCACAGCACTTCCACATACAAGCCAGCAAGTCTGACATGAAACTGGCACCTCTACCAGTCAATATTTCTTTTGGGAAACCTACCCTGCTGAAAATCTCTTGCAAAGCATTTGCCACCTTTTCTTCCTCAATGGAGGACAGGGCCACTGCCTCAGGGTATCTGGTAGCATAATCTACGACCACTAGGATATACTTCTTTCCTGTGGAACTTGTGGTGCTCAGAGGCCCCACAGTATCCATAGCTACCCACTGAAATGGCTCCTGAATCACAGGAAAAGGCACTAAAGTAGATTTGACCTTGTCTCCTGTCCTGCCTATCTTTTGGTACTGCTCACAGGTCCTGCGGTACCCTGTTATAGGATTTCCAGGCCAATAAAAGTTCTGCATAATACATCACTTTGGATGCTTTATTCCCATACGACCTGCAAAGGGAATGTCATGGGCTATGGCTAGAAATGCCAGATGGTAGGCTCTGGGTACTACCAACTGCTGTATTCACTCACCCTCTAGCCCTCCCTCAGGAGTCCCCTCTCTATATAGTAACGCTTTGCCCCAGTATACAGATTCCACTTTTCCTTGATAATCAGGTGCCTCTCTGGCTACCTCCCTCAGGCTTTGTAGTGTAGGGTCTGAGAGCTGTGCCTGTCTTAACTCTGTCTTTGTAACCCTTCCCAGCTCTGTTTCCACAGGAAGTCTGGTATCCTCAGACAGCAGTGTCTGACTGTCAGCCTGGGTACTACTACTCAACTCTGCTCTTGCAGTCACTCTATCCAAGGGAACATCAGTACCCACCAGTAGCTGTGGCTCACCTTCAGTTTCACTGCTACAGGTAGCTCCCTCTCTGAAGCAACCACCACACCAGTCCTGGCTTCAACTCTGTGGTCTGTCTGCCCCCCCCCCAGGCTACCAGACCCACATGCTTGTCTCCAAGCCTGACTGCATGTAACTGCATGCATACAAGGTACTGCATTATCAAAATCATTCCCTATCAGGACATCTGCTGGGATATCCTCACACACACCTAATTGCTTGCTTCCTTTTCCACCCTCCCAGTTAAGGTGAACTCTAGTCAAAGGTATATGGAATGGCATTGAGCCTAAAGCTTTGACTGGAGTAGACTGCCCAAGCAAGTAGTGCTGCACTTTAACCATTGCAGGCTTCACAATGGTTAGTGAGAGGCTGTGTGTCTTAGAAGTGGACTATTTCTCATCTACTAAGATAGGATATAACCTCTTGTGGTAGTTTGGTACCCTTGTTGTCTGCAGACAACTTACTGTTAGCATTCTGTCATTCCCACTTTCTGGCTCTCCCACCTTTTGTTCCCCACTTTGTCTCCATGGACATCTATAGCTACATTGCCCCACTGCTTACATTTAAAATATTTAACCCTTTATCCTGGCAGTGTACCTGAACTAGTGGCTTCCAATGTTACTGACGGGCTCTGTTGGGGTGGCTTAGGCTGCTCACCATGCAGTGATAACCCGCTTGCTAGGTATAGTTCTCTCTCTTTTCCCTAACTCATCTGTTGTATTGCATTACCTATCTGCCAACCAGATTCTCATGTCCTCAGGCAAAGTGTTAAGGGCTTGTTCCCTCACAAAAAGGTCTGCCAGCCCTTCAAAAGTGGTGACCTGACACCCACTCATCCACCTACGAAAATAAGTGCAGCAATGTATTCACACAAACTTTCATTTGACTTGCATCTATGCTCATGAATCTTTTTTCTATAAGTTTCAGGGGTTAACTTAAAACACTAACAAACAATTTTTAACAGTATATAATTTAAGCAATCAGTATCAGACAATTTAGAAATATCAGTTACAGCTTTACCATGGAGTAAGGGGGTCAGAAATGGTACCCAGAGCCCGTGGTCAACATTATACTGTTTAAATACCCTTTCAAACATATGAATAAAACTATCAAAATTATCACCTTCTCTAAATTGTGGAAAAAATGTACTGACCTTTGTTGTTCTGGAGTTTGGTTACTCCCTTCTCCATTACTTCCATGACCCTGGTGAACCTTTTCATGTTGCTTCTGCCTTTCATTTTGTTCAGCTTACAAACATCTTGGTCTCTCTGCTGATTCTAATGTCATCGGTTTCTCCTTTTCTTCAGCCTCTAAACACCACAGTCTCTCTGGTGTTTCTAGCTCTAACCATTTGGCCTCCAGTTCAAGTCTCTTTAACTCCAGATGGATTTTTAAGTCCTCTTAGGCCAAGTTTAACTGCCCATTTTCTGAGAGCTGTACATCCCCAAGGCCAGTTTGGTTGTCCTCCTGGTTGCTGGTCTGTGATGCAGCTGTGGTTAAGGCTGCAATCATTTCTGCTTTAGTCAAGTTGGCATGCACCAGTCATTTGGCTTGGTACATCTTAAACAACTGGCTTCTTGTCAGCTTGCCATACTCCTCTGCTGATATCATTGCCTGCGCTCCCTGACTAACTAAGCTAACATAAAATAAATAAAACTATTGTGAAATGAAACTTTGAATGTTCACCATGCAGCTGATTGACAGTACAAACACCCTCTTTAGTGTCCACTGTTTACAGGCTACAAGAATTCAATATCCACACCACTGAATCCCAATTTGTGGATATCCCACCATTGCCAGCAGTAAATGTGATGACCCACCACTGGACCTGTAATCAAGGAGTCTCAATCCTCACCACTGGCACCAGTGGGGGATATACACTGGGAGGATGACGGGTGCACACACAGTATTTCCAGATGCAGCACTCTGCATCAAGTGCAATTTCCCTTAAGAGCATACAGAGATCACAGTCAGTCCGGGCTTGTTTCTCCCTCTTTCTCTAGATCCCCAGTAAGACTCCCCACTGGCACAGCTATAGAGTTGAGGTCTCAACTAAGTGGCCAAGCCAAGACCTCCAGTACGTTCTCTGTACAAACAGTGCTTCGTGTCCCTGCCCAAGTAACTGACACACACACTCTTTGAGGTTTGATTTATACACAAACGCACAGACACATACACATGAGAAAGGCTGGCACAGGTTTACTAGCTATGCCCCCTTTTGCCCAGACTATAAGGTAGTTATCCCTGCCAGCAGCCAACTCCTTATCAGCTACTTTATGGTTCTTGACAAAGGTGTCTAATCTTACTGTGTAATATTAACATTAATACAAATGGTAGTTTGATCAAGACTATTAAGATTGGCCCACAGTGTCACCAAATAAATATGCAAGTACTCTCAAAACTTAAATGTGTCTCACAAAGATCGGCCACAATGAAAGATTTAAATATATTTAATAATAAATAATAAAAGAACAAGCCAATACTCAGAATTTATTCACAGTGACGTCAGAGTTCAAAACCACAGGAGATATTTAAAAGAACATTACAGGACGGTCGCAAATAAATAAAGAAAAACATCTAAACTATGCTTCACTATACTCTTGACTGAATCTAAGAGAATTACTATACCCTAGTTAACTTACTTAAGAGCAAGGCAAATGTGGTGAATGGATCTTCTTTAGTTGTTGTCATGTCCAAGACAGAATACAGAATGCTGTGTCTCTCTAAGAGACATCTTAAATTAATATCTCAAATATTACTGCTGGGATAGCTTGCAGAATTAAATAATTTCTTGTCATCTGACTCTATACCAGGGGAAACCCCCACTGCTGGAAGCTAGCAGTATTTAGCATCTACCTGTGAAAATACATAGACCTCAGATCTTTAGCAGATGCTGGAAGTCATACTACAACAAAACTCTTCCAAAACAATACAGAAAGTTCTCTAGTACAGACATGCTGTTTCCAGCTGCCATAAAGTAATTTAATTTCAGCTATTTTTCTGAAGTTTTGCTGGACTGATGTTAACCTCTTGTGTTTCAATTTCCACTGTTAAAGTATATACATTTAAACAGTTACAATAGTGTATGTACATTTCTATTCTCTTCCAGAAGGGCACACTGTGGATCCATTTTAAACAGCACTTTGCAAAAATCTTTCCAACACCAATTTTTGTACCAGCAGTTTGAGATGCACATGACATACAGTTCTAATGCAGTTATAACACAAGCATCTTACATAAATCATTTCAATTATTTACAAATATCCAGATAGCTGTGCTGGCAGTAGCTCCCTTTGTCACATTTCTATATAAATCATGTTAATATTCACAAATGACATATAATTACTTACAAAATTCCAAATAGCTGTGCTGGCAGTATCTCCCTTTGTCACAACTTGTACACTCTAACTTCAGTCTCATGTTTTGCAATGTCCCTAGTTGTGCAGTTATTTTTCTGCAGACTATCTATTCTCTGTGCATCAGCTTGTCTTTCAGTAGTTTTAAGATAAACATTATCCATTATTACTTTTTAATGTTATTTAAAGTTGTTTCAGAGAATTTTTATTCATAGATAGGCTACGTTTGTCATTGTATACATATGCTAAAATATTATGCTTACTAGCAGTAATATTTATGGGTGATATTTACAGAGACAGGTAACTAATATTAGTAGGACTATGAAGAAATATGCATTGTGGGAATGGGTGCACATGATTTTATGGACTAAAAACAGAGACTTATTGATGATGCAAGTTAGCAGGAGTACAAAGGGTAAGTGGAAGAGTGCCATATTAGTATCAAATCATGAGAGAAGGAGTACTTTCTGCAGGCATTACTAATAAAATGAACTTGCCATTTGCTGTTGATCCATGACTTAGACCTTTACAAATTTTGTTTCAGTTTCATAGCCAAACATAAAAGTCACAACATCTTAACCCTGTAAGGAATTAATGTGAGAAACAGTGTAAATTTTTTTAATCATTTCAATTTACAATACTATAAAGTAACATTTCATAGGTTCATGGATGAAAGGCTAAAGACCACAAGGGCCTTTATAAGCCTACCCATGCATCCCAAATCTCTGACAAGGTCTGGTACTCTTGAAAAGTGCAAGCAGAGGCTTGGGAGGTGAAACATTTAAAAGTTGGGGCCTGGGAGATGAACCATTTACAGGCTCCCTGTGTCCATAGGAGACATAGGTGCCAAACCAAGGATACATTTCCTGTTCCTGATCCAGTTGTCCAAGTTAGACTTGAACTGGGTTAGAGAAGAACTCTGCTTCACATGAATGGGGAGCCTTTTTCAGCGATGAGGGTAGTCTCTGGAATATATACCTGTCTCTCCAGCAGGTCCTATTTATATCCCAGGCAATGTTTAAGTCTTTAGAATGGGTAATTCTGGTGCTGTTTGTTTTGTAGATATGCAGGAGGTCCATCAGAGTGGAGCCTGACAATGCCTTGCATGCCAGGCATAGAGCTCCCTTCAACAGCCTGTAGGAGACAGAATACAGGGATAGGGCCTTGAGACAGTCTATACAGGACATGTTACTTATTTCCTGTATTCTTTTAGTGAGGAACCTCTGTGAATGTTCCAAATGTTGGATATGCCCAGTTAGGTACATACCAAAGGGGGTATTGTATTCAATTATAGGTCTGATGAGTGACAAATACAGTGGAAGAATGACTTCCTTGGACCTAGATGCCATACCTTTGTTTATAAGTTGCACAACGCAGAATGATTTCCTCACTACTGCAGATACACGATGGTCAAAGGCTCGATTATTGTCTATGTGTATCCCCAAGTCCCTGACTACTGGGTTGGCTCTTAGGGGTGTATTGTCAATATGATAGTTGCAAGGGGTGGATGACTTCCCAAAGGATTCTCTTATGCATTTCTTGGCATTTGGTTTTAGTCCATGGCTCTGACAACAGCTGTATGTTTGTGTCACCCCTTCCTGGAGAACATTTGTGTCAATGGGTGATTCAATGACTGCTCCTAATTTGCAATCATCTGTAAATTTAGTCAGCCAGAGGTCATTGACTTAGCCTTGATTTCAGAGAAGTAAATTCCAAACAGGAGAGGTTCCAGGAATGATCCCTGAAGGACTCCGCTTGTGACTGTCCTCTTTTAAGATGTGGACTCCCAATTCTAACTTCCTGGGTCCTGTCTGTGAACCAGCTGGCTATCCATTGGGTAACATAGGGGTTTGTACATAACCTCTTAAGTTTGTTAACAATGACAGAGTGGGCTATTGTGTCAAATGCTTTGGCCAGGTCAAAGGAAGGATCCATTGCTTTGGTGACCTTCTTAAAGAAGTTCACTAGGTTGAGTGGGCATGGCCTGCCCTTGATAAAACCAAATTGGGTTGGGTCCAGTGTTTGGAGGTTTCCTATGTCATTATTGATCATTTCCATGATAATTCTTTCCATGGCTTTGCATATGAGACTAGTAAGACTTATGGGTCTTTATTTGACCCACCTTTGTGCAGACTGATGACTGTTTCTGTTCTTCATTAATGAAGTACAAAGCCTGTTTGGAGGCTACAGTTAAACAGCAATTCCAGATGGCCTGATAGGTTATGTTTCATGCTATTTAGAAGGCATCCAGGGATTATCCAGGCTCATTGATGTAGTGTTCTTGGCCTTAGATAACGCATTAAGGTCCTCTTCCCTAGTGATAGCAGGGGGAGTTATATTTGATGGAATTTCCTGAGAGAAGGTTGGGGGGAGAGACCAGATCTTGCACATTAACAATAGCCACAAGTATGCTTGCGGCAGCTGCAAGCAATGTAGATTTATTAATGTGTGTCCATAAGTATCCGTACAAAGTTATGACTGTTTTTTGCCATGCCCTGGACATTGTAGTTGTGATTCTTTGCGGGGGGGGGGGGGGTGTACCTTGCATGCTGTACAGAATACAATTCCTTCTATGTTGGCAAAATGATGATAAAATTAAGACAGAATTAGGGAACAGAATTATGATATCAAAAGGTGCAAAATTATAAACGCCTTGTTTAGGCACAATAGGGCATGTACTAATTTTAAGAAAATTGTCTTTTTTATTATAGATAAGAAAATTCCAAAAAAATGCCAGGGGTGACACAGACATTTTGCTTGAATAAAAAGAACTATGTTGGCAGTCACGTTTAAATGCCACAGTTTCGCCCAGTTTAAATGATGCAGTGTCCATTATGAATGTATTTAAAAAAAGAGCTAACATTTTATAATTCCTAAATTTTTATTGTGCTTTATTAAAAAAAAAAAAAAAAAAATTTGCACTTCATCTGCTTTACTGTATTTGTGTTTCTTCCTACTTTATTACCTTATTTTGCTTTTGCCTCTTCTTAAAAGTAATCAATTGAATTTATTCTGCTGCCTTTATTACTGCTTGTTAGTAGCCTGATTAAATTGTAACTGTTATTCTAAGGCCCTTGGTTTAAGCACTTAGGCTTCAAACCAGTTGTTTTACATTAAGAAGGTTTGTGGTCTGCACTGTTGTGGCAGGACAGGTAGCGTACATCCTTCTATGTTGGCAACTGCTGATTGAAGGCTCAGTGTCTGTTATTCTAAAAGTGTATTAGTTCTGGGTTAAGCACTTGGGCTTCAGGCCAGTTATTCTACATTAAGAAGGTTTGTGGTCTGCACTCTTGTGGGAGGAGAGGCTAGATTCTACCCTTCTGAGCTGGGAATTTCTGGTTAAAGACTTATTGCGCATGCTTACTTGAACTGTTTCTTTCTGAAATCGGTACGCCTTGTTTGCTGTAGCATAGACTAGATTCAGGCCGGCTGGATCTAGCTTTGTTTGTATAACTTGTGTACTGACCCATGCCGTCTTTTTTGGAGAAGGTTTCTCTGTACCCTAGTGGCAGGACTGTGCAGTTAGAACTTGTCTGATTGAAGACTGCTGGAACAGGGCTCAATTTTGAGCTTTTAACTGGTTAATTGGGTAAAGTGTTGTTTTGATTGTATCTGATTTATTTTTTGAAAAAAAAATAAAAATATATACTTGTTTCCTGCCTTTCTGAGCTAGCATAGTCCAGTTTTCAGGTTATTGCTGAATCCAGGGCTGTGTTACATGTTTCTGTGTTGCCCATACCTTACTTGAATAGAAGAAAGTTTCTCTGTTCACCTGTGAGAGAGTGGAGCTTTGAGCAGCCTATCTGTCCCTGGAGGAGTGGTTTCAGCCCAGAAGTTAGTAGTTTATTGGCCATTCTGGGCTAATTTTGATTGTATCTGCTCTATTTTCTGAAAAAAACAAACAAAAAAAAAATACTTTTTCACACCTTTCTGAAATAGTATAGTCCAGTTTTCAGGTTATGGCTGAATCCAGGGCTGTGTTACACGTTTCTGTGTTGCCCATACCTTACTTGGATAAAAGGAAGTTTCTCCGTTCACCTGTGAGAGAGGGGAGCTTTGAGCAGCCTATCTAACCCTGGAGGAGTGGTTTCAGCCCAGAAGTTAGTAGTTTATCAGCCATTTTAGGCTAATTTCTATCTCTTTCACTTCCCTGCTATAAAAAACGCATTTCTGTGGTTTTGTGCACTGGGCAGCGCCGTTTAGCTAGAGTTAAACTATTCCTGGCTCCACGAAGACTACTCTTCAATTTTTCCCTTGGAACTAGACAAACCTTCAACTTTAGCACTCAAACCATTAATTTCCCAGTCAAGCACTTGCTTAAAACTCATAGCAAGCACTAATTAACCCTAGCATTAGACCCTCCCCCATACTGTCCAGACAAGGCTCTCTATACGTCCCCACCAGCCAATCAGAAAAACACCTTACTCTACCTATTCAGGCATGTCCAAAGGGCAGTTTCCAGTGTACTCTCAAGTCCAACTGGTGAATCTGGGCATTTTGAGGCAATGTTACAACTGCCTCATGTACACAGACAACCCTCTCCTCCTACCATCAAACACTAATATATGCGAGAGATGCAATTATACAGCCAAACTGGAGGCAAAGCTCTCTCAACCCAAGACTGGAACTGACAGTCAAGAGGAGACGGGTAATACTTGCAACACACCACCATTCTCACATAGACCTAATAAACCAACACCGGCAAATAACACACATGAATACATGAAAACATACTCAGAGGCTCTAAATAAAAATCTGAAAAAGCAACAGAGACCTCCAAAGCAGACATCCAAGCAACCTCCACACCCCATCACCAACCATGAAACACATACTTCATATAATCAGTGTGCCATGCAATCACAGCCCTTAATGCAAAATAACATACCCAACACACTAGTCATAGGTGACTCTATAGTCAGGCACACTGATGTCCCACTAACTAGGCTGGACAAGGAGAAGGTTACAGTTAGTTGCCTGTTGGGTGCCAGGATCTGCCACATAACACAAGCACTCAGGTCACTCCAGAATAAGTACAAATACAACTCTGTTACTATCCATGTTGGTGTGAATGACCTGAAACGTACCTCCCTGGACTACATGAAAAGAGACATGGAAGAGCTTTCTGATCATGTAGCCCAAGCCGGTATGACCCTGATCCTGAGTAGCATCCTGCCTTCACCAAGAATGATGCCACAGTATAAAGAAAAAATGATAAATTTCAACAATTGGCTAAGTTTCTGGTGTCATTCAAAGGGGATCCAGTATCTGTCCACCTGGGATGACATGCTTGACAAGCCATGTTGCTTCGCAAGAGATGGCTTGCACTTGTCACCCTTAGGCTTTTCAATACTGGCCAAGGCTCTTGCCACCCCCATAGTGCCTTTTTTAGGCAAGGCTCAAAAGACAAACCCACCACCATAAATAGCACAAGTAACCAAAAACTGAGGGTAATGCTACTCAACGCCAGAAGTCTAAACCTCAAAATGCACACACTCGAGGCACTCCTCAGTATGGAGAACACTGACATCTGTGCAGTAACAGAAACCTGGTTTAAAGCTCCTGAGAGCACACCAGCACTACTAGGCTATAACTCATACCATACTTTTTGGCCACAGCACCAAGATCGAAACACAAAAGCCGGGGGTGTATCCATATTCATCAAGGATACCCACACCTTCAGGTTAGTGGCGCAGCCCAATGCATCAGAGATCATCCATGTGCAACTAACAATGGCCAAAACTGCAATCCAAATTGTAGCTTGCTACAGATCACCCACCATGGCCCAGGACCCCCATTCTGCATTTCTGGAGACAATAGGAAATATGAAGGCCCTACCAAACACCCTAATACTTGGTGATTTCAATTACCCAAACATAAACTGGAAGAACTACTCAAGTACTAACTCCCTTGCCCAACACTTCCTAGAATTTATAAACTCAAATGCCCTAGATCAACTGGTCAACACCCCCACCAGAGGGAGCAACATATTGGACCTGGTCATCACCAACATGGGCAAACGGTGTTCCACACCGGAGGTCAACCCCTCGCTGTTAGATCAGACCCTAGACTAATCACTCTGGATATCCACATTCCGCCCCCACCCCCAATCAAGGAAACCACCTTGAAAAACTTTTCAAAAGCAAACTTCACGTTACTTAAGACCAAGGGGAAATGTTCACAGGCCTCATGCTAAAGGACAATGCTATCCAAGCTGCTGAAACCTTTACAAAGGCACTCTATGAGCATCTGCAGGAATGCATGGATCATGCTATCCCAAGTAAAACCAAGACTCACTCCTCCAAGAAAAGGAAACCAGTCTGGTGGACCCCTGCCATACACAAGCTATACAACAGAAGGAGGAAACTAGTACAGAAAAGAGTAAAATCCCAAGAAGGAAAGACATCCCTGATCAAGAAACTACAATCCCTCATTAAATCATCCAAGGCTAGTTTCTCAGAAAAATTGCCAATAACTCCAAAGATAACCACAAAGCGTTCTTTACCTATGTCAAGAACCTAAATGGAAACTCTCAGATCTGCTCTGAGTTAGTGCAGAATGGCACAAAATACACTGAACTGACTGATATTGCCAACATTCTGTCAGACAGGTTTAGTGCACACTTCACCCCCCTCTCACCTCCTAAAGGGCCAATAACTATACCAGAAGAATAAAGGGCCCCATCAATCACAGACACACAGGTTAAAACAGCCCTATCCAAAGCCAAAAACACAGCTTCAGTGGGACCAGATGGTGACCCAGGCTATGTCTTACAAGAGCTCCAAAATGAACTAACCCCTCACCTAAACACACTGCTCAAACTGAGCCTCTCTACAGGCTATGTACCCACAGAGTGGTGCACAGCAACAGTTATCCCACTCCACAAAGGTGGAGCCACAACGGACCCTGGGAACTATCACCCTATAAGCCTGACTAGCCTGGTCTGCAAGGCTATGGAACACATCATCATGGAACCCATTAACAGAGAGATTGGGAAACTCCAAACCTTGGACCCTATCCAGTTTGGCTTTGTTAAGGGCAGATCATGCCTCCTAAACTTGGTGGACTTCTTTGAGATGGTTACCAAGGCATTAGACGAGGGAAAGGAGGTCCACACAGCCTACCTAGACCTCGCAAAAGCTTTCAACACCATTCCCCATTCTAGTATTATAGACAAGCTCACCAGCTTGAACATAAACCCCTACATCATGAGATGGGTTGCCAACTGGCTCATGGATAGAACCCACATGGTGAGAGTTGCAAACTCTATGTCCGACTCTAAAACGGTTACAAGTGGCGTCCCCCAGGGCTCAGTCCTAGGACCCCTTCTGTTCTGTATATACTTCTCAGAGGTATATGAGACTGCAAACTAGGGGCCATAATTGATTCTCTGGCTGATACAGACACCCTCCAGATTGGTCTCACTGAGACGGATACCTGGTGTCAAAATCATGGCCTCAAGCTAAATGCCAAAAAGTGTATAGTCATCCCCTTTGGAAAAAACAAAGTACCCGCAAACTACCACATAGGTGGTAGTCCCCTAAATACAAAAAATGTAATAAGGGATCTGGGGACCCAAGTAGATAGTAATCTCTCTTTTGATAATCATATTGCCAAGGTGGTTAGAAAATCCTTCTATGTGGCCCACCTAATCACAAAAGGGTTCACATCTAGAACAAAAGAGGTTATTGGGCCTCTCTACTCGTCACTCATTAGACCCATCATAGAATACAATGCCCCATTTGGGATGTACCTTACAAGACACCTGCAACAGCTGGAAAGACCACAAAAGTACCTCACCAAGAGGACTACTGGCCTCAAACAGATGTCCTATGCAGCCTGACTCAAGAAACTCTAGCTGTACTCGGTTGCATACCACTTACTCAGAGGTGATTTCTGCCTGACATACAAGGCCATGTCCAACCCAGAATTGATGGACATGATCCACCTAAAAAAAAAACAAATCCCAGAGAGCCACACACTCTAGAGATATAAACCTCACTACAATGATAAATAGGACAAGCTGGAGGGATAGATTCCTATCCCAGAGACTCCCCATGCTTTGGAACAGGATTCCAATATACATCAGGCAGAGCCCCTCACTAACACTCTTCAAGAGAAACTTTGATGGGTGGATGGGTAACAGAAAATTTACCCCGGGGATCACTACAGTGGCTCTGCTAGACAGTGGCGCAGGGAAGTAATGGCTCTGCTGGACAGAGGCACAGGGAACTAATCTAAGGGGGTGGCAAAAGCCAAAACATTCTGGCTAGGCTTATAAATGCCCTTGGTCAGATAGCCTAGTACTTACCTATGAACCTATGAACCTATATACATTTTATAAAGATAAGAGCAAATACTTTGTTATTTGACTTGTAGGTTTTACATTCTTAAGCACATGTTCCTTTAAATTTTCCTGCAACAATGTAGAATTAGAATTGATTGGTTACTTTGTATTTATTCTATTCTCACAGAATATTTAAAGTGCAACTCATTTTTCATAGCATTAACTCTGAAGAAGTCTATAGGATATAGGCAAAAGCATTTAATTAATGCACCTTTGTGGAATTTGTTTGCAATAAAAGCTGGTTTTATTATCTAGTCAAGCTGCTATTGCGCAGTTTGTTCAGAAACATTAGCTGTTTTATCATTCAACCGAGCATTTGTATAATTTATGAGAAATGAAGACAAGTGACAGACATAGGCATTATAAGCTCATGGTGTCCATAGTCATTAATTAAATTCTAAGTACATTACAAAGCAGAAATGGGCAAGGTCATTTGTAAGGATCTGCTTTAGATTACTGTTACCCACTGCCCAACTCACACCTTGCTGATCACTCATTCCCATTGCACCACAAGATCACTTCAAACAGAAACTGTATGGATTCAAGTTTAAGGTTTCCACTCTCAGTGTAGAAGGTCTTACCCTCCCTCAAACTCCAGTTCTCTAAATGTACTACTTCTGAGGTCATACTAACCTGAAGTAACCTTGGAAACAGTACATGCAGAAACTGGAAAATGTGGGCAGAGCCCCCATAGTTGGAGATGCAAGGGGACACAACCCACTGTGAAAAAGCATTTTTTCTATATTTTTTAAATAAAGAGCATTCCTGCAGTGGTCTAATGGGTGAATGTACTGTGATTCAAGGTAGGCTAGGCATGGGATACCTAACTTTGGTAAGACAAAGTAGACCTCATCTGTAACATTTTGTATCGGTAGTCAACTGCTGTCTTTTGTCGCACTTTATGTGTACTCTTTAGTTATGATTATCTTTAGAAAAATTGTCATGTAAACAAGGGGACAACCTTGCATGAACTCAGGAAGAATCAGCACAAAACACCGTTTTCTGAAATTAAATTCTTGTAACCATGGTTGCAGTTGTGCTATCAAAACCAATTAGAATGAAAGTTTTTTTAAGAGTAGTATGAAATAACTGCACAATAACAAGCGAATGCATATTGACTCATAATCGATAACTCAACTATTAACAGATAGACAGATATGCATGAATGCGTGTGTGTGTGTGTGTGTGTGTGTGTGTGTGTGTGTGTGTGTGTGTGTGTGTGTGTATTTCTAAATGCACGTATGAGAATGTGCCCCTTAACAGATTATTGTAAAGTTGTATTTTAATACCCTTGAAAAATGAGTGAAGCGTTTTCTTATTCGCGATGTCTTCCTTAAATTTGGCACATTATATGCTACTTTGCTGTGCACAGACTTCTGATATGCACATTCCAGGGAAGACTAAGCATTACATTTCTATGTGCTCATGTGAAAATATGTTTGTATTCAGTATTTATTCAAGTATGAACATGATACCAGTAGAACAGTTGAGTCATATGAAAACAGAATGCCTGGAGGGGGATAGTGGGAGGAAGTTTATATTTTGTGGTTATGAATACTCCATTTACAGGCCCACTCCTTGTAGAGAGCAATTATATGGGTGTCAGTAGGCTTGAAGAAAGTTTGGTATGGTGAAACTGTAATGGGAACATCTAAAGAAAAGAAAAGAAAGGAATTTGCTCACCCCTTCCATGAGGCCACAAAGTTGAACACTTACACTTTCTTAAATGCCTCTGTATTTATAATTATTGGAAGTAAATCAGTGAACTCCTGTTCTGTAACTATCAGCATTATATAATTACTTAAGAATGTTAAAAGGTTTTATAGACAAAGGCACTAAAAAGCAATAATTATAAAGGCCCGAAATGTATCAAAACATTAATTGCTTATTCAATCTATTATTGACTTCATATCATGTGATCTTTCGCTTACTTTTTTTAAGACAACTTTTTGTATAGCTGTTGATTTCATGTACGTTCACATATATTACTTTACAAATACATTTTTTCTACAAATGTGTAGTCAGATTAGGGATGATATGGAATTACAAACTGCTGATAGCTTTACGAATTAAGTATCTAGGAGGTTTCTGTTGTCATTCACTTAGTCACCTAATGACATTCAGATAAAGAAAAAATAATAATCTGAGGCTCAGAGATTCCAGTCCTTCAAACCAAAATTACACAAATGCTATTTGGTGAAATTCAGTTTAGTCTTAACAGCATTATTTGAAGTACCATTTGCAGATGGGCTCAGTAATCCCATGCGTTCCACCTGTAATTTTGTATCTACAATTGTATAAAGTGCAGAAACATTGTTTTAATGTGAATGTACTGTTGTGATAGGTTTTGAGAGTTTTAGATGAAAGTCATCACCTTTATGACTAATGTAAAAGATGAACCCTGTTTATGACAAATACCATGGTAACATTATGATGACATCATCTATTTCACTACAAAAGTTTCTGTTTCTTTGCTTACACATTTTATTTTTCACACTCCACCCTTCAGAATATTCAGCTTTACTTAAGTTTATAGATAGTTACCAGGCATGCAGTCCAGGAGGCCACTGAGAAGCCTTATGTAGTTCATCAAAGTTCCAGGAAGCCACTCATACTGTAGTTTCTCAATTGTCCCAGAGCATTGTCTGGTTAAGTGACATACTTAGTATCACACAGTAGGCAATTGAACACTGAGGGAATCTAACCGTGGACTACAGTAAGCAGCTACCTAATAGCCCAGTGCATTACTCCTCTGAACTAACAGACAGAACAGTAATTATAACTGAAGTATCATCACAGGTTTCTTTGCTGAAAGAAACTTCCAAGCAGCTAAAATGTACCCTTCAATGTTTTTTAATCGTTAAAGTTATTTACACCTACTGATAAGATACATTATTGAGTCAGAAATGGACCAAACCCAGAAAGCTACTCTGAATATAAAATGATTTAATCTCATATAAAATAATAAAATTCAGAGAACAAATATTTATTTATTTAAGAAAATACAAGTCTTATTTCTGCATATAAAACTTTATTGGATGTATCATATCATTACCAAGTCATAATATACTACTGATTGCATTTGATAAACAGAATTAAAAATAATGGATGTGGATCTTTTTTGGTAATTATCACAACTGCATCACAATTCTCATATGTTGTGTCCTTACCGGGTCATAAACCTATCAAGTGAGGTGCACCTCAGGGCTGTTAACCTGAAAGTAAACTATACTGCTTTCAGTAGTGGTGGAAATGGTGGAGTAACTTGTGAATGGTTAACACACTACCAGAGTAAGAATGAAAAACATGGATCCCTACTTTTATGTGTTTACAAACAACAGTAAGGTCTGTCTTAGGGTTTCTTGCAAAGCTCACTACATGAATATAAATTCTACTTATTAAGCAATTTTCTACACAAATGTTACCATTAGAATAATCCTTCATGCAGCAAACAGTGATGCAACCATACAGTTTTAACTCTCTTTTAACCCACTTTTGGATACTTCTGTATATGTAAAAGTGTGTGTGTGTGTGTGTGTGTGTGTGTGTGTGTGTGTGTGTGTGTGTGTGTGTGCGTGTGTGTGTGTGTGTGTGTGTGTGTGTGTGTGTGTGTGTGTGTGTGTGTGTGTGTGTGTGTGTGTGTGTGTGTCTGTCCGCATGTCCTTCTGTCCATCCATCCATACATCTATACATCCATACATCCCTCCATCCATCCATCCATCCATCCACTCAGCTATCTAGGTCTTAACCTATTCAGGGTTGTGAGGTCTAGAGCCTATTCCAGCTGCTGCTAAGTACAAAACAGGGGTTCTATATCAGAAGATTGACATTTGAAAATGTCCAAGTCACTTTTACTCAACACGAAAATGTCAAACTCTAAGTTTGTCGAACAGCCAAATCACAGATTTCTTTCCAAGGGAAAGAAATTGTTTGGCCGTTGTGTCACACCTGCCCTTTCCCTGACTGTAGTGTAGTCTTGGAGTTAGAATATTTTGTTTGGGGGTGTGTGGAGCCCCCCACGGTGTGGGGTGTGAAGCCCCCACTTAAATATGTTTGTTTTTATGTGGTTTTGTTTGTTGGCCTTCCGATTTCTTTCCCATGGAAAGAAATTGGTGATTTGGCTGTTTGACAAACTTAGAGTTCGACATTTTCATGTTGAGTAAAGGTGACTCGACATTTTCAAATGTTGATCATAGGATATAGACCCCAAAGCAGGTACCATCCTCTCCAGCAGAGGCATGTGGGTGCATGCGCACTTGTGTGCGTGTGCGTGTATGAGTGTCTATGTCTGTGTGTGTGTGTGTGTGTGTGTGTGTGTGTGTGTGTGTGTGTGTGTGTGTGTGTGTGTGCATGTGCACGCATGTGTGCTCGCATGTGGGTGTGTGTGTGTACATGCAGAAATAGCCATGCATGTGAATCAGATTCATACAGTGCAAATTCCTTCACCAATACTTGTAATTCATCTAACTTTTTTGAGAAATTTTAGTTGATTATTTTCATGAATCAAATAAGTGCAAGATGCTGATACAGAAATGCTGCAGTATGCCAGCAACAAGCTTTAAGAGTGCTGAGCCAAACACACTTAGCAGGACACAAGCCACAGAGACAATGAAATGAAAAGTAAGATCACATTCAAATCATGAATGCAGAGGCAAAATAAAAAGCTCCACCATGGAATGAGGCAGAAATACAATGTCAGGAATGTGAGAAAGATTGAGAAGTGGATTTTGTAGATATAGCTTTATCTCCTGAATTTTAAGTAACTGCTCATTTATCCAAAGCAACCTCCATGATCCTAAGCACATCTTTGAATTGTTTCAACTGCAATGGCATTTGTCCATTCTTACGTGTAACAGTCAATGACCTCCACAAGTATGTATATTCAGAGTGATAAATTATACTTAGAATGCAATTTCATCAAGAAGACAAACATCTATTACATCCTGTCTGCATTTTTATGCCAGATATGGTACATGTATTAAAGTATTTTGTTCCACAGCCATTTTAAATGCTAGGTGTCAAACCTATGCTTTTCTACTGGAGTTAATGTCTAGCTAAGTAATACATGATTAGAACATGTGCTTACCCTGTGAGAAGTCTGGTTTAGGCATAACACCTCAGACGGATGTTAGACCAGAAAAAGCCAGAGCAATAATAGACTAAGCATTCCCCAATAATTGACAGGGCATTAAAACTAAGTAATGCCAATTCAGTCAATTTCCCTGACATTATTTCTTCTGCTTGGTTATAGATTTGAAGTGTTTAGTTACTAAAAGCTGCATTAACTCATTTAGTAGATATACTAGAGACAGATAAGGAGGTGCGAGTATCTCTGTTTCACTGTTAGCAACACCTCTCCAACTTAGATACACAACCCTGAATACTTTCCTTACCACTGTGGAGTCCTTGTTATTAAAACTTTTCTTTATCTAAGAATGCATATAAGTCAGTCTTTAATTTTTCCTTCAGTTATGCCACATATCTGGCCATTGTGCATGTGATTTCCTCTATTTTCTTGCCAAATTATTATACACATTTTTACATTGAAAATCAGTATTTTCCTTGTATATCATCCATGAAGTTCTTTAATATAATCCGAAGCATGACTGTATCTATCAGTGATGCAACAAACTATTTCACCTTACAGTAATATGCATACTTAGTTACTATATGAGGTGGGATCTCAAGATTTAATAGATTCTAAAAAATAAAATAAAAATAATAATAGCAAGAAATGTCTTTGTGCCAGGTGTTTCAATTATTCAAGCATTAATTCGTACCCTTGCACATCTAAAAATGGATATGGCCAGCATTTCCTAGACTTTGTTAATTCAAATGCTATAGAACAAAAATGTAAAACTACCCAGTAGAGGGTCTAATATCTCTGACCTGCTCCTTACCGACCAAGCCTCCACCCTGCAGCTCCTCCTCCTTGGTTAAATTAGACCACAAATTAGTCATCTTCTGTATGAGGCCTAGTTGTACCACCATGCCACCAAATGAGATAGTCTTTAGGGTCTTTAACAGGGGAAACCTACCTCAGCTTGTAGAACACATAATAAAATTCCCAACAATTCCTTACAAATACACCCAGCTGAGAGGCCTGCTGCATTCACCTCTTAAGTTTAATAGCTGTATAGAAACATGAGTACCTATTCACCCTAAATATAATGGTAAAGTCAGGCATAAACCTCTCTGGTGGAACTTCTGTATTAAGAAACTGTATAATAAGTGCAGGACTATTATGAAAAGTTGTAAGAATCCCAACCCCTTATCAAAGGACCACAGTGAAACATGTTAGCAATAAACTTTAGAATATTATTAGAGTGCAGGGTTAAGGACACTATAGATACCAAAGAAAACTACAGATCTTTCTTCAATTGTGGAAGGGAATTAAGGAATAATGTTCAACAATGTGCTGAATTCATCTATAAAGATATTTCTTATTCAAATGACTAGGATATAGCCAATATATTAGCAATAAAATGAAATGCAAACCATATTCCACCTACCCACATTGTTACTCCTAGCATCCTTAAAAAGTGTAGTTTTCCTTGAAGTCCCCTTGGATCAAGTCCCTGTCAAAGACTAAAAATAATACTTCCATGGGACTGGATAATATAGCAGGCTTTTGGCACTATCCCAAAGTTATTATTGTTAAAAATTAGACAAACTTAATGTAAGCGCTTGTGTTATCTGCTGGACGGCAAATTGACTATCTGCTGGATCACAAGCTGCAAACTTTACTTGTACCCTCTCTGAATGTAAAATTGTAGCTAGTGGGGTACCACAAGGATAATTGCTAAGCCCTTTCCAGTTGGGCATTTATTTTGCTGAAATCCAGTCCAATATCCCAGAAGGGTAGCTCATCATGTTTGCTGATGACTGCAACCTGGCACGTGTTACCTGCTCATCCTGTGATGCTCCAGCAAGGACTGGAACATTTACATATTTGATGTACTGAAAATGATCTTGAGTTGAATGTGAATAATTGCAAAGTAGCAACATTCAGAAAAAAATGTGTTTTCTATCACATATGTTAAAATTGGTACTCATCTTCAAACAGACATGGTCATAAGAGACCTTGGTAGTTATGCTGACAGTTCTCTCATTCAGTCATCATGCTTATACCAAACTCAGGAGATTTTTATTTTTATTTTTTTATTTTATTTGGCATTTGTTTACTGGGAAGGTCTGACCGGGCATGAATCCCAATTTCAGTGGAGGCCTGGGGAGAAAACATACATAGTTCAATTAATAAACTACACAATATTATCACATGAAGTGCAGTAACAAATAGTAGACCAGAAAACCATACAGTGAATATTAAACAACAAACACAGGATATTGAATACCTAGTAAAGTACAATCAATAGTGATAACCAATGCTAAAGACGTTAAGCATTTTAAATATGGGAAAAAGACTAAGAGAAAGGAAAGAAATTTTGCAGATGGGGGGAGATTAGGAAATGGAGTTAAAGTAGGAGCTATCAGAGAAGTAACTGGTGCTTTAGCTAATGAGAGAAGGGAGGAAAGGAAAGGGGAAAAAAAGAGCAAAGAAAAGAGAGGGAAGAAGGAAGGGGGGGAGAGAAGGAAGGTATAATGAGTAGTGTCAGCCTGGTGTAAGACATGTGCAGAGCCAGAAGTTAAGGGGAAATCTCTTTAGAGATTGAATATGTGACTATATGGCATTGTTCTAATATCTGTAGGAATACTGTTCCAGACCTTGGCTACTGAGTAGGAATATAGGTAATGACCGACAGATTTTTTCAGTTTATGGATTTCAAGGAAGTGTTTCTCAAATGAGAGAAGAGAATGATTAGGGAGGTAATGGTTAAGAATGGTGTTGATTGCTAGGCAGGATAAGGATTTGTATACCGTTTTATGAGCAATGAAGAGTTTGGTGAACTTGAGGTAGTGTGCTAACTCAAGCTAGTTTAAATATCTGAGGGCGGAGCAGTGGTGAGAGTTATATGACTAACTGGCTGCATATCTAGCTACTTTGTCATAGAAAATCTAAAGTTTTGATCTTAGGGAGATATGAATGTTGGTGAAAATGGGTGAGGCATATAATAGTGAAGGAAGGCAGTATGTATTGGCTAGAGTGACTATTGAGGAGTTGGTAAGGAATCTTTTTAATCTACAGATCATGCACAGTTTTTGGTGTGTTGTTTTTATGCACTTTTGCATATGAAGATCAAATTTCAGTTGATCATCCATTATGACACTCAGCAACTTTGTGTGCGGTACAACTTCAATTTCTGTATTGCTGAGAGAGGATATTTTGAAGATGTTTTTTATGTGTGTTTGGGATTTGGGGAGAAATAAGAACAGTTTTGTTTTATTTGGATTTAGGAAAAGCTGATTGTCACTGAGTCAGTTATCAATACAGTTGAAAGCCTGCTGAGTGATAGATTGTAAATGGGAAGGATTGTTAGATGAGCAAATGACAGTGGAGTCATCAGCATATTGTATAAGTGTAGCTTATTGGGAAGATGTATGTAGATCTTTTATACATATGTTAGAAAGGAGACGGCCAAGTATGGAGCCTTGTGGGACACCTGTATTAACTGGGAGAAAAGATGAGTAAGTAGAGTGCCATTTAACTGATTGTAACCAGTTAGGTAGCTGGAGAATCAAGTGACTATTACACTGGAAAAGCCTAAAGCCATTCCTGAGAGTATTTTGGTATGCAAGACTGTAATGAAAGCTTTAGAGAAATCTAAAACGAGGAAAGAAAACAAATTGTTATTTCTGGCGTTATTGAAGTAGTCCAAAAAGGCAAAAAGGGCACTTGTGTTGTGATCTGGGTGAAAGCCATACTGGGTAGAGGTTAATAGATTTTCTTGGAGTAAGTTTATGAATACATTTTTCTAAGATCTTGGAAAGAGGGGACAAGACTGCAATTGGTCTTAAATTTGTTATGTCAGTGGAGTTGAAGAGGAATGATATAATTTTTTTTCCAGAGAGATGCACCATATGACTCATGAATGGATCGATTGATCAAGGTAGAGACTGCATAGACAAAAGAGGGGGCAGCAATCTTTAGATATTCGTATGGGAGATTGTCTACAGAGGGTGAGCAGGGCTTACGTTTGTGTAATACATTTTTATATAGGAAGTAGAGACAGATATTAAGTTTAAAATGGCATTGTTAGCGCTTTAAAGTTTGTCAGGGGTGGCAGGATTCTGTAGGGAGTTTTGGGTAAGGGTGGCTATTGAGTCTATAAAGTGGGAATTAAATTTAGAAGATTCTTTTATTTGGCCCAGTTAACTTTAAAAAAGGTATCAGCAAGATAAAAAAAGGTTGCCTTGCCACTGTACTCTTTCATATCAGAGAAGTTACCCTATCACTGTACTCTTTTGTATCAGAGAAGTCACCCTGCCATTGTACTCTTTCTTATCAGAGAAGTCACCCTGCCACTGTACTCTTTTGTATCAGAGAAGTCACAATACCACTGTACTCTTTCTTATCAGACTCATCATTGAATTCATTGTTCCCATTGGTATGTATAAATCAATACAAATTATGCAAAGTCAAAAGCCAAATTAATCAATACAAAAAAGGCAGTCCCAAAGATATTCAAAGAGAAATATAGGCAAAGGCATCCAGATATGAAAAATTTTACAATAAAAAAATAATATCACAAAGAGTGAATATGGAAAAGAAGATTAGTAAAGTAGAAAAAAAAATAGACGCTGAAGTTATGGAATGCCTGTGTAGTGAAGAATTTGGTGTAGAAGGTCTAACACAAGTTACATCACAGCATGATGGAATGAGTCCCCAAGGTAAGGAGAAACAGGAAGATCAGGAGACATCTGAAAAAGAAATATGGACATGGGAAAAGAAAAAGAGATTTAACATGGTGTCATATTTATGCAAAAAAGAAAGCAAAAGTAATCAATACAAAAAGACCAGCACCAAAGATATTTGAAGAGAAATACAGGTAAAGGAATCTTGACATGGAAAACTTTGCAATACAAAAAAAATAAGAAGTCAAAGAGGAAAAGTAGAAAAGAACATTAGTAATGGAGAATTTAAAGAAAAATAAACTGGGGTTATGGAGTACCTGCAAAGTGAAGGATTCAGTGTAGAACATCTAACTCAGAAAGCACCACATCAGGATAGAGCAATAGACATCCAAATTAAGGCAAAACAGTGGAACAGGAAGCAACCGGTCAGTTGCCATATCAAGATATTTTGTAGCCTTCCACAGGAAGTTTAGAAGCCCTCAGTTTAGAAGACAATGAGGAAAGAAAAATACTTCCACAAGAAAAACTGTCAGAAGCTTCAAATAAAACAACTGTGTTCATTAATGCAATAGACCAATGAAAAACACTATATAGACCATGAAACCTTGTACTGTTTGGAAAAAGAAGTGACTGAGGAAGGGCGAAAATTTAAAGACAAAATTTAGAGATGTTTGAAGGGTACAAAAAAGAAATATGGACATGAGAAAGAAAGAGAGATCTGATATGGTGCAATATTTATGCAAAGGAGAAAGCCAAATTAATCAGAAATATATGCAAAGGCATCCAGAAATGGAAATTTCACAATATTGACAATAAAAAATAAGATCACAAAGAGGGGAAGTAGAACAGAAGATTAGTCAAGTAGAAGTTAAGAAAATAGAAGCTGAATTTATGGAATATTTGCAAAGTGAAGGATTCAGTGTAGAAAGTCTAACACAGGTCATATCACAGCATGGTGGAACAACTAGTCCCCAAAGTAAAGAGAAACAAGAGGAACAGGAGACATCTGAAGAAGAAATATGGACATGAGAAAGAAAAAGAGATTTAATATGGTGCAATATTAATGCAATGGAGAAAGCAAAACTAATCAATGTAAAAAAAGAGCAGCACCAAAGATATTTGAAGAGAAATATAGGCAATGACATCCAGTTATAGAAAAATTTACAATGCAAAAAATAAGAAAACAAAGAGGAAAAGTAGCAAAGACGATTAGTAATGGTGATGTTAAAGAAATAGAAACTGATGTTATGGAGTACCTGCAAAGTGAAGGATTTAGTGTAGAAAATTTAACTCAGATAACAACACGAGAGGATAGAGCAATCGGCACCCAAACTAAAGAGAAACCAGTGGAGCAGCAGGAAGCATCTAATCAGTTGACATATGAAGATACTTTGGAGTCTCTCACAGGAAATCAGTAAAACTTTCAGCTGGAGCTATACAGCAAGGGAAAGAACAGGAAACTGTGGCAACGCTGACACAGTTGATGTTGTGGAGTGATAGGCCAGTGAGTTCCCTTATGAAAGAGCAATGGATGACACAGGGTGAAACTGAAGACAATGTGGTACAGAAAGAAACTCTGGAACTTTCTATAGAATGCCCCCAGGAAATGGTGAACAAAGGATATGCCCCCAATTTAGAAGAAAATGATCTAAGAGCAGACTTACTTGATGTAATAGAGATGGGCAGCATATTAAGATCAATGAAAGAAATAGAATGCAGAAGGTCAATAAAACCCCAAAAGTTAGAAGTTTGATAAAACAAATGAACACAGCAATTAGGACTGTCCATAGAGATTCATGCAATGAAGTAAATAGGATACATTACTGTGTAGCCAAATTAATAACAGATAAAGTCCTACCACAGGGCAGTAAGAGAAAGAATGGGGATAAATCAAATGCCATCATATAAGTATTGAATAGAGAAAACTTTAAAGCAATTAAGACATGGAGTGTCACTATTAGAAGAGTATAGAAAAGGGAACAGATCAACAAAAATACTCAGAAAGATAGACATGATAAAATCAATGCACAGTATCATAATGGATCATGATTTATCATGCACTATCGCAAATAATAAATTTAAAATATCAGCATAGGTAGAAAAACTTAGAAGATACATAGATGAATATAAAGGAAAAGTACAAAATAAGCAATTTATTGTTGACCCAAACAAGTTTAATAGAGAACTGGGAAACAAAGTAAAAGAAATTGAAAGACCACCAAAAAAGAAGAAATAGATAAATTTTGGAGAAGTATTTATGAAGATCATGTGGAACATAACAAAGATGCTAATGCTAAATAAATAGAAGAAGTAAAAGAAATAATAAAAAGTTCAAATGTACAGGATATGAAATGCAATGAAGGCCAGAGAGATTGAAACAAAGTTAAGAAAAGCCTCTAACTGGAAAACCCCAGGCTTCCCAGGCCCAGATGTAGTACCTAACTTCTGACTAAAGGTATGGACATCTTTGCATGAAGATTTAGCCATGCATAAGAACTATTTATATGCACACCCCGAACAGACATAATTTTGGTTAACAACAGGAAAAACAATGCTCCTACTTAAGAGTGAACCTGCAAGCTACCCTAAAAATTATAGACCAATAACTTCCCTTCCAAAGATCCAAAGACATATAAACTATACACTGGAATTGATGCCAACAGAGTTTATAGTCATTTAGAAAAATAGAACAAAAGGTAATAAAATAAAGTGATATGGAACAAAGGAAAATTTGTTGTAAAATAAAGGCATAGTGGAGAACTGTAAAAAGGGGAAGAATCTATGTATGGCATGGATAGTTTATAAAAAAAACATTCACAGTGACCATGAAACAGTGGCAGACAACTTTACAGTTAAGCCATGACAAAGGAAAAATTATTATTTCAGGAATAAAAATCCAAAGGGGGATATTCCAGGGTGACTCTCTGTCACCACTGCTCTTTTCTGTTGCCCTTAACCCGTTAAGCTGTTCTGGTTAACAGATTAGGTCATGGCTATAATTTGGCTCCCAGAAAGCAACAAAGTGTAAAAACTTTTCATCTTCTCTTTGTCAATGATTTAAAACTGTATAGCTCATCAGATGAGGAACTGAAAGCACAACTGTAAGTAGTCAAAACTTTTTCAGATGATATAAGAATGTCATTTGGTCTTGATAAATGTGCAAAAGCAATCTTTAAAACAGGAAAGCTGCAGCACCAGGAAAACATCTGTTTGGGACAGGAATGTGATATAGAAGAACTTGAACAAGAGGGAGTGTATAATATTTGGGAATTGATGTAGGATCAACAATAAAGCATGAACAGATGTGAATAAAACTTAATAAGGAATATTTTAGCAGACTTAAATTAATCCTGAAAACAGCATTGACATCTACGAACAAAGTTCAGGCTATAAACCAATTTGCTCTTCCTGTCCTAACCTATAGTTTTGGAATGATTGACTGGCCCCAAAACATGTTGGATAGATTAGACAGGAAAACAAGAAGGATGCTTCATGCTCATCAAATGATTTATAAAAAATTGTGCATACCAACATTATATAGTCCCTGTTCCAAAGGAGGTATGGGCCTCCTTGAAATTGATTACATGTATAGATCTGGAATTGTGGGACTGCATAAATATCTGCTGACCTCACAAGACCCAAACATGGTGAAAGTTTTGAAACATGAGGAGAATAAATCTAAGATGACTTCCCTTCTTAGTCTAGTGGAAGCATATCAGTGTCAAGTGGGAATGGAAATCAAACCAGAAGTAGATAAAAATCAGGCAGCAAATGAATGCGCCAAAAAGACAAAAGAAAGAATATAAGATAAAGGATCAGATGAGAAGGCAAGAAATATGGAAGATGCATAAATATAGCTGCAAATAGAAAACTCTTGGGACAACCTTATGTTGATCAGTGCTGAATGTAGGAATGGTTAAGGAGAGGCAAATTCAAAGCAAAACATGAAAGGTTAATATCGGTGGCCCAAGATAGTGGACTGTGTACATGTTGGTTTATAAAGTCCATTGAACATGTGGGAGAAACTGACAAATGTAGATTTTGTAAAACAGAATTTAAAACACCTTGTTGCTGGTTGTGACATACTAATGGGAGAAAGACTGTATACTGAAAGGCATAATAATGTGCCAAGACTGTTGCACTGGGGATTGTGCGAACATTATAATATTGAAGTAGCTGAAAACCACTGGAAACATGAGCTACAAAGCTTCATAGAAAATGATGAGGTCTGTATCCCACGGGCACTCCCATGACCAACAGTTCAAACGATAGATGCAAGAAAACCAAAGATAGTGGTCTATGAAAAGAAGACAAAAGTAGCATTAATCATTGAAATCACTACACCCAGTGACTACAGTCTCTTGCATACAGAGACACACACAAAGTCACAAAATCTCAGGATTTGCAGGCAGAAACAAGAGCAATGTAGAAGAAAGATATCTAGACAGTTCCAATAGTAGTAGGAGCAGTGGGTCTTATAAAAAAGAATCTACAATCGTATTTAGATATGTTACTGATACATGTAACTCCATACAAACTGCATGAGGAGTCATTACTGGGCACATTGCTGGTGCTTTGAAGAGCATTTCTGGCTGACATCAAAGAATGAAACAATACTAATTTCATGAACTTTAATCATATTTTGACTTAGGAATGGGGTCCATTCTCGTCATGGTATTAGAAACCCAAAAGATTTGGAGAAATTAAAAAAGTGAGATAGGTTCCTGACTCAGTGATCCCCAGTCTGTGGAATAAGTTACCACGGTTAGTTGGACAAAGTACTACTTTGACTGCCTTTAAAGCTAATCTTTATGACTGGATGGACAGACACTTTTACACCAGGGTTGTCATCTACAGCGCTGCTCAGTTTGAGAGGTGAGCACTATTAAGTACTTGAAAAGGGAGGCACAAAAGTTTTTTTCTTTTTTTCTTTTTATGGCTCAGATGCCATGTTTCTTGATATATTATCTTCTGATTAGGTTGAATTTGATGGTTCAATAATGTGGCATAAATCACCTATAACACATATATATCTTCCAACTGCAATTATTTCAAATTTTTGTAATAATTTCTACTTATTCCTTACTATGATATAATATTCATCTTACATGTTTTGTCCTTTTGATAAAAGAAGTGCCCTATTTCTCACTATTTCAGGCTGTCAAAACTATTTACATTTGTGACAAGAATGGCACTATTTTTCTAAGAATTTTTCTGTCTTAATATTTTCTAGTTTCAGGCATGTTTCATTTCATGTTACTTACAATCTGACGTTGCACACCTAACTTCAGTTATTAACTTTACCAGTCAGTTCAGACTTTATTCAAATGTATTTTTTCTAGTATTTTATCTTTCTGTGAACCAAAGTTTCCCATTTGTCAGGAATCCAAATGTACAGCATGCCATACCAAAACTACTAATGTACCCAAGTGGCTATGATTTTAGAACAGACTTTATGGATACATGGCACTATTCATATATGTTGGTAGGACTGGTATGCGGTATACATGCAGTAAAGCCCTTAGTGATATCAAATATACTAATTACCCCTACCTCTCAACCTTTTAGCTCAAGAAATCTGGACAAAACCGTAAATAATGGGGGAGACAAAGGTCTCGAAGTAAGGCTAGATTTCAGATATTGCTCTTATAAATATAGATAGCTGTTAAAATAACAGGATTTAGCTTCTTCTCATTTGGCTGTTCCTGCTAGGAGTCACCACAGTGGATCATCTGTTTCAGTTTCTTCCTGTCTTCTGCATCTTGGTCTGTCACACCAAGCACCTGCATGTCCTCTCTCACCACATCAATAAATCTTATCTTAGGCCTTCCTCTTTTCCTCTTACCTGGCAGCTCCATCCTTAGCATCCCTTTCCCAATATACCCAGCATCCCTCCTCAGCACATGTCCACACCAACGCAATCACGCCTCTCTGACTTTGTCTCCAAACTGTCCCACCTGAGCTGATCCTCTAATATGCTGATTCCTAATCCTGTCCATCCTTGTCACACCCAGTGCAAATCTTAACATTTTTAACTCTGCCACTTCCAGCTCTGACTCCTGCCTTTTTGTCAATGCCACCATCTCCAACCCATACAACAAAGCTGGTCTCACTACCCTCTTGTAGACTTTCCCTTTCACTCTTACTGGTACCTGTCTGTCACAAATCACTCCTGACACTCTTCTCCACCCATTTCACCCTGCCTGTACTATCTTCTTCACCTCTCTTCCACACTCATCATTACTCTGAACTGATGATCCCAAGTACTTAAACGCATCCACCTTCGCCAACACTACTCCCTGTATCCTCACCATTCCTCTATCCTCCCTCTCATTCATACACATATATTTTGTCTTAGTCCTGCTGACCTTCATTCCTCTCCTCTCTAGAGCATATCACCACCTCTCCAGGGTCTCCTCAACCTAAATAACAGAATTTATGTTGGCATACATTTTCTGAAATTGAAATGTACGTCAGTACTTAGTGACTTAAATTCTCAAAGATTTGCAAGAAAACCATACATTTTATGAGAAACACACCAAAATATGAGTCAAAAATCTGGACAGTTGAGAGGTATGTGTTACTTCATCCCAAAATTATAAATAAGTCACAAACAGTCTACAATCAGAATATAACCTGGTCCAAATAGAGTAATTTTTGGAAGATAAGCTGCAACTATTGGATGATGTACCTCCTCCTCTGCTGATATCTAGCTTGTAAACACAGTTGTGCAACATATTAGGAGTATTGTAAAAAGAATTGAATAGCTAACTCTGCTGCACAACAGGAAAACATATACCAACAATGAAGTCCCCTGTAGTGCAGGAAAAGCTTTTATTGCATCCTGGGAGAGCATGCATAGCATCAGATCCCCTCAATGCCACATTATGATTAAATATGGAAAGATTAAATATATTTTATTAAAACTGTAACTGTTTTATGAATCACAGCTTTTTTGCATGATTATTCTACCCTTTTAAACTATACAGCACTTCTGATTGCCTGCATTTATGCCAGTTTTTTTTTAAATTACTTTACTTTTTATATTAGTTGTAAAAAGATGAGCTGGATCTCAAGAGTTCATTTCATCATAACTTGGTTAAATGATAGATGAAATTATATTGTGCAAATACATACAGCAATAATGGACAATCCCAGGTAGTCAGAAAGACTTACTGTGATAAATAAGCCTTATCTCATAAGATTTCCACTAGTGGTAAGCCTTTCCTATTTTTAGCCTGCTCTGTTACTGAGGGGTTCTCTCCACAGAAGCCTTGCCACCATGAGTGGTCTCACTTGGAAATCTGCATGCTAATGCAGTATTTCATATGGCTATTTAGCCATAAGCTAGTCACTGGAAATCTCCATAGTTCCCAATTTGCTAGGTCAAGTACAATTTTATTTTATGAGGAAAAAATGAAGGCCATCAAAAAATTGTGATTACCCATGCTCTTCTATGGGAGTACTCACAGTGCAGATAAGTTTAGTGAAGCCACTGGAAATGGAGGGTTTGTCAATGTGTGTGTGTGTGTGTGTGTGTGTGTGTGTGTGTGTGTGTGTGTGTGTGTGTGTGTGTGTGTGTGTGTGTGTGTGTGTGTGTGTCTACTTGGGTGGTCACAGTATGGCAGAAAGATGGGTAGGGATGCTGAAAACAGATATTTGTTTGCCTGCCCAGATGGTTGCAGTACTATAGATGGTGGATTGTGTTTGTGCACGCTCATGTGTCAGCGAGTGGAGGGCTTGTTTGTTGATGAGTATGTGTGTGTGTGTGTGTGTGTGTGTGTGTGTGTGTGTGTGTGTGTGTGTGTGTGTGTGTGTATGTATGTGTGTGTGTGTGCGTGTGTGTGTGTGTGTGCGTGTGTGTGTGTGTGTGTGTGTGTGTGTGTGTGTGTGTGTGTGTGTGTGTGTGTGTGTGCGTGTGTGTGTGTGTGTGTGTGTGTGTGTGTGTGTGTGTGTGTGTGTGTGTGTGTGTGTCTACTTGGATGGTCACAGTAAGGTAGATAGATAGGTAGGGATGCTGAGAATGGATATGTGTTTGCCTGCCCAGATGGTTGCAGTACTATAGATGGTGGATTGTGTTTGTGCACGTTCATGTGTCAGTGAGTTTAGGGCTTGTTTGTTGATGAGTATGTGTGTGTTTGTGTGTGTGTGTGTGTGTGTGTGTGTGTGTGTGTGTGTGTGTGTGTGTGTGTGTGTGTGTGTGTGTGTGTGTGTGCGTGTGTGTGTGTGTGTGTGTGTCTACTTGAGTGGTCACAGTAAGGTAGATAGATAAGTAGGCATGCTGAGAATGGATATGTGTTTGCCTGCTCAGATGGTTGCAGTACTATATATGGTGATTTGTGTTTGCGCACGTTCATGTGATAGTGAGTGGAGGGCTTGTTTGTTGATGAGTATGTGTGTGTGTGTGTGTGTGTGTGTGTGTGTGTGTGTGTGTGTGTGTGTGTGTGTGTGTGTGTGTGTGTGTGTGCGTGTCTGCGTGTGTGTGTGTGTGTGTGTCTGTGTGTGTGCACTTCTGTGCATGTGTGTCTACTTGGGTGGTCACATTATGGTAGATAGATAGGTAGGGATGCTGAGAGCAGTACTATAGATAGTGGATCGTGTTTGTGCACGTTCATGTGTCAGCAAGTGGCGGGATTGTTTATTGATGAGTGTGTGTGTGTGTGTGTGTGTGTGTGTGTGTGTGTGTGTGTGTGTGTGTGTGTGTGTGTGTGTGTGTGTGGATATCTGAATGTGTTTGCACTTTTGCTTGTATTTGTCTCACCTTTGTTAATGTGAAGCATGAGCTACTAAGGGGAACACTACTGCTGTCAGCTAGAACAGCACAGTGTTCAATTCAGAAACATGGTAATGAGCTGTTATTTGTTTCTCAGTGGAGCTTTACAATGCTTCTGAATCATCAGAATTTCTGTGTTTCGCACCAATTGACACACCTGCATTCGGCAATTAGAACAAGGGAAGAGACATTTTCTGAATCTCAGGGACTGCTTACTACTATATAACTCAGGTATACATAAGTACACAAAGTAGCTATTGTTTAAATGTTTTAATTCTTTCTGTAGAATCATATTGCAGACCCCCATACTAAAGGGCAGTTCCGTTTGTTGGACCTTCATGTCCATTAAAATTTCAGAATAGATATATAGCTAAACACATAAAATTGTCATATTAGAATGTAGAAGTTATGGATACATGTGTATATCTGAATTCAAAATACATCCTCAAACCTTTAACTTTCATGCATCTTTAGACTGATGGAGATGTTTTCTTGCTTTACATTTAACTCTTTAAATCCCTAGTGCTGTTTTGGAAATATTCCATTCATTTAATTATTGTTTTTGTGAGAGTTTCTCCTTAATTTATTTATGTCAGGGACTTTTTTAAGGGCTCATTGAAGTTCATCAGCTGCAGGGTGAATGCTAATGGCTTTAAAACAGCTTTGACTTGCTAAGTGAAGGAGCACTGAAATAAAAACAAACGTTAAAGCCTGACCAGATTACCGATCTGTTTCTGCTGCTTTGACTTGAATATGCTTAATCTCTGAATGAAAGGTAGAAGTAGAAACTATCTGTCCAGCAGGTTACAGCTCCTTTTCTCTGTGAAAGTGCTGCCTTTGCAGCTATGACAAGAATGTGAAGAATTTCACTGATCATTGTGCAGTGATATAGCTCAAAGGTATGCACTCAGGCTAACAGAAACCCAGCCTACCTGACTGATCAAAACTACTCCTACGCATATAAACTATGGGGCTGCAACCGTGGGAAACTGAAGAGCCTTGAAAATTAATTCCTTTTGAAATGGGAGTGATTTTGGAAGGACTGTCTTTGTTACTTGTGGCCAGGGTGGCAATCAGTTCATAGTTTTTGTGAGTAACACTGTAACTCCCTAAAGACATGACTATATATCAAAGATTGCATAATGTCATTGTTTCTGTCCTATGTGTTATCTAGTTTAGCAACTAATTTGATATGACAAAATATGGACATTCAGAGAAATATCTTGAAAAATGAATACTGCATTCTGAAGCTGTTTATATCACTGGAAAACACTGTAGTGTAACTGAAGTAGCAACGATGTGATATTTCTTGAGTTCATAATTAAAATCAGAACTCAGATACACTTATGACTTGAGATTCCTTTCCTTCTTCATATGCATGAAGTATGCTGTTTATTTATTTATATATGTATTTATTTATTTATGTATATATGCATTTGAAGTTAGGTGGACTAACTGTAAGACAGTCTTTAATTAAAAAAAAATGCAAAAGCAGTCCAAGCTTGTTTCCCATCTTTCCTGTAACTAACCAACTGGGTAGCACTAGAAAGCCTTAAACTGATACAAGCCTTCTAGCTTAGAAGAGAGACTTTGGAGTGATTATCAGCTTTCTGTACTATCTTGCTGTACTTAACTGTTTTACACCTAAACACAGATTTTCCAGCGTTTATTGTGATTTAAAAGCTTGTTTTTTTCACATATTGTGCTTACTTGACTGCCTGCACTCTTAAAAAGTTGTTTTTTGTTTAAATAATTTGTTTAACTGTTGTAGGCTACACACTAAAATGCAATAGTCTTTTCTGTCGTTTAAAGCAGTTTTAAGTGTATTTTTTACTGTTTTTGCCTTATCTTTTCAAAGAAACAAAAAAAAAATTCCTTGTTTCCCGCCTTTCTAAGCTAGTATAGTCCAGTTTTCAGGCTAGTGCAGAATTCATTCAGGGCTGTGATACTAGTTTCTGAGTTGCTCATACCTTACTTGAATAGAAGGAAGTTTCTCTGTTCACCTGTGAGAGAGGGGAGCTTTGAGCAACCCATCTGTTCCTGGATGAGTGGTTCCAGCCCAGAAGTTAGTAGTTTATTGGTCATTTTGGGCTAATTTCTATCTCTTTCATTTCCCTACTATAAAAACTACATTTGCATGGTTTTGCGCACCGGGCAGTGCCGGTTAGTTATGGTTAAATTATTCCTGGCTCCACTAAGTCTCCTCTTCAGTTTTTCCCTTCAAACTAGTCTAACTCTCAACCTAAGCACTCAAAAAGCATCTTACAGCCCAGCACTTGCTCAGAACTAATAGCAAGCACTAATATACCCTGACGCTGATTGCCCAGCAGGGCAAGGCTCTTTATTCACCCCTCACCAACCAAGCGACTAAGCAGCTCACCCTACTATTCAGGCATGAACAAAGGGCAACTTCAGGTGCACTCTCCGGTCCAGCTGGTGAATCTGGATATCCTGAGGCAATGTTACAACTGCCTCATGTACACAGACAACCCTCTCCTCCTACAACAAAACACTAACATATGCAAGAGATGCAATTATACAGCCAAACTGGAAGCTAAGCAGTCTCCACCCAAGACTGGAACAGACAGTCAAGAGGAGAAGGTTAACACTTGCACCACACCTCCAGCTGCACACAGACCTACTAAAACAGCACTGGCAAAAAATACAAATAAATACACAAAATCATACTCGAAGGCTCTAAATAAAAACCTGCAAAAGCATCAGAGACCTCCATAGCAGACACCCATGCAACCTGCACTTCCCGTCACAAACCAGACAACACATAAAACACAAAATCAGTGTGCCGCACAATCACAGCCCTTAAGGCAAAATAACATACCTAACACACTAGTAATAGGTGACTCTATAGTCAAGCACACAGACATCCCACTCACTAGGCTGGACAAGCAGAAGGTTACTGTTAGCTGCCTGTCGGGAGCCAGAATCCACCACATAACACAAGCAATCAGGTCACTCCAGAACAAGTACAAATATGACTCTGTCATTGTTCATGTTGATGTGAATGACCTGAGACGTACCTCTCTAGACTACATGAAAAGAGACATGGAAGAGCTCTCTGATCATGCAGCCCAGGCTGGTATGACCCTGACCCTGAGTAGCATCCTGCACTTACCAAGAATGATACCTCAGTTTGTTTGTTTGTGTCTTTCGGCTTTTTATGGTTAGAGGTTGCCACAGCGGAACTCCGGTCCGCTAATGATTGGCAGTTGATTTTTTTACGTACCGGCTTGCCAGACCTGACGCACAACCTTCAACGAAGGTACGCCCACTCACGCATGACTCCACACAGAAGACGCTCTAGCTGAGAATCGAACCGGACAGCGTCTTACTGTGAGGTGACAACGCAAGAAAAAATGATCAATTTCAACAACTGGCTAAGCTTCTGGTGTCATTCAAAGGGGATCCAGTGTCTGTTAGCCTGGGACGACATGCTCAACAAGCCGCATTGCTTTGCAAAAGATGACTTGCACCTGTCACCCCTAGGCTTTCGAATACTGGCCAAGGCTCTTGCTGCCCCCATAGTGCCTTTTTTGGGCAAACCCACCTCCATAAATAGCACAATTAACAAAATACTGAGGGTTATGCTACTCAATGTCAGGAGCTTAAATCTCAAAATGCATGCACTCGAAGCACTCCTCAGTATGGAGAACGTTGACATCTGTGCAGTAACTGAAACCTGGTTCAAGGCTCCAGAGAGCAACCCAGCACTACCGGGTTACAACTCATATCATACCTTACGGCCAGAGAACATGGACTGAAACACAAAAGGAGGGGTGTATCCATATTCGTCAAGGATACCTATACCTCCAGGTTAGTGGCGCAGCATGATACCTCTGAGATCATCTATGTGCAACTAACATCAGGAAAATCTGCAATCCAAATTGTGGCCTGCTACAGATCACCCTCCATGACCCAGGACCACCACACCACCTTTCTGAAGACACGGGAAAACATGACGATCCTACCGAACACCCTGATATTGGGCGATTTCAATTTCCCTACCATTCAATGGGAAAACTACTCGAGTACAAATTCCCAGGCCCAGTGCTTCCTGGAATTCATCAACTCAAACACCCTGGATCAGCTCGTAAACTCCCCTACCAGAGGTGAAAACATATTGGACCTGGTCATCACCAACATGGGTGACAGATGTTCCTCACCGAAGGTCAACCCATCACTGGTTAGATCAGACCATAAACTAATAACTCTAGATGTCCTCACCCCACCACCACCCCCAACTAAGGAAACCAGAGTAAAAACTTTTCTAAAGCAAACTTCACCTTACTTAAGAGAGATGTGGTAAGTTTCATGGCCCCCACGCTAAAGGATAATGCTGCTGAAGATGCAGAAACCTTTACAAATGCATTCTATGAGCACCTATAAGGATACATGGATCGTGTCATCCCTAACAAAACCAAGACTCACTCCTCTAAGAGAAGGAAACCAGTTTGGTGGACCCCTGCAATAAACAGGCTATACAAGAGAAGGAGGAAACTAGATCAGAAAAAAAGCAAATCCCAAAAAGGAAAGACATCCCTGATCAGTATCAGTAAGAAACTAATGTCCCTCATGAAATCATCCAAGGCTAACTTCGAAAGAAAAATAGCCAAGGATTCAAAAGATAACCACAAAGCCTTCTTTAGCTATGTTAAGAATCTAAGTGGCAACTCGCGGATTTGCACTGAACTAGTGCAAAATAACACAAAATATACTGAACCTACTGATATTGCCAACATCCTGGCAGATAGTTTCAGTGCAAACTTCACCCCACTCTCACCTCCAAAAGGTCCCGCAACAATACTGGAAAAGTGTAGTGTACCAAAAATCACAGACGCACAGGTGAAAAAGCCCTTTCAAAAGCCAAAAACACAGTGTCAATGGGACCAGATGGTGTATCAGGCTGCGTCTTGCATGAACTACAGAACGAACTAACCCCCCCATCTAAACGTGCTGTTCAACCTCAGCTTCTCCACAGGCTATGTGCCCATAGAACAGTGCATAGCAATGGTTATTCCTCTCCACAAAGGAGGGGCCACAACTGACCCTGGTAACTATCGCCCATAAGCCTGACTAGCCTAGTCCACAAGGCTATGGAGCACATCATCATGGAACTCATTAACAAAGACATTGGGAACCTCCAAACACTTTACCCAACCCAGTTCGGCGTTGTTAAGGGCAGATCATGCCTACTAAACCTGGTTGACTTCTTTGAGATGGTCACCAAGGCCATAGATGAGGGAAAGGGGGTTCACACAGCCTACCTTGACCTCGCCAAGGCTTTCAACACCATTCCCCACTCAGGTATTACAGAAAACTCACCAGCCTGAACATAAACCCCTACGTCATGAGATGGGTTGCCAACTGGCATACAGACAGAACTCACACGGTAAGAATAGCATCTCCAGGTCTGACTGTAAACCAGTCACAAGTGGTGTCCCACAAGGCTCGGTCCTGGGACCCCCTACTGTTTGGCATATACTTCTCAGAATTACAGGCAAACACAGGAGGACTATGCTAACCAAGTTCGCCGATGACGGCAAACTGGGAACCATAATTGATTCTCTGGCTGACACGGACATCCTCCAAAAGGGCCTTACTGAGACGAACACCTGGTGTCAAAGTCATGGCCTGAAGCTAAATGCCAAAAAATGCATAGTCATCCCATTTGGGAAAAACAAAACACCCACGAATTACCACATAGGTGGCAGCCCCCTTAATACAGAACAGGTAATAAGAGATCTGGGGATCCAGGTAGATAGTAATCTCTCCTTTGACAATCATATTGCCAAAGTAGTTAGGAAATCCTTCTATGTGGCCCATCTAATTACTAAAGGGTTTGCATCTAGAAACGAAGAGGTTATAGTGCCCCTCTACTTGTCACTCATTGAACCCATCATAGAGTACAATGTCCCATTTGGGATGTACCTCACAAGACACTTCCAACAGCTGGAAAGACCACAAAAGTACCTCACCAAGAGGATTACTGGCCTCAAACATATGTCCTATGCAGCCCTATTGAAAAACCTCCGGCTGTACTCAGTGGCATATCGCTTACTCATAGGTGATCTCTGCCTGACTTACAAAGCCATGTCCAACTCAGAATTGATGGACATGCTCCACCTAAAGAAATCCAAGTCACTGTGAGTCACATGCACTAGTGAGCTAAACCTCACCACAACAATAAATAGAACATGCTGGGGGGATAGATTTCTGTCACAGAGACTCGCCGTGCTTTGGGACAAAATTCCATATTACATCAGGCAGAGCCCCTCACTAACACTCTTCAAGATAAACCTTGATGAGTGGATGGGTAACAGAAAATACACCCTGAGATCACTTCCTTGGCTCTGCTTGACAGAGGATCAGTTAATTAATCAATGGGGCGGTGAAAGCCGACACACTCTGGCTAGGCTTATAAATGCCCTCGGGTAGATAGCCTAGTAACTACCTATGAACCCATAAGGACGTGGCAGAATCTATTCTGTTTAGTGAAAAGTACTTCTTCTGTGGTGGTGGTACTGCGGTAGCATTGTCACCTCACAGTAAGACGTTGTCCTGTTCGATTCTCAGCTAGAGCGTCTTCTGTGTGGAGACATGCATGAGTGGGCGTACCTTCATTGAAGGTTGTGCATCAGGGCCGGCAACTTGGCACATAAAAATCTACTGCCAATCATTAGCAGACCGGAGTTCCGCTGTGGCGACCGCTAACCAGGAAAAGCCGAAAGACACAACAAGTGAAAAGTACTTCTTAAAAGAAAAAAAAGAATAGGTCTGTACAGAAAAGATACTCTATTCACCAGCATTCCCGCAGGTTCATCACTGCTTAACATTCACTAACATTTACAGCAGCATTAAAGGCACCTATTATTTCCTTTTCAATGAATGAACATGCTAACACAATATGTAGTTGTCATCATAACGCAGTTGAAAAGAGGTAAAAAGGAAGCAGTGCCATCACCACCATCACCTCAGTTTGCAATATATTGTATAGGTAACACATGAAATGTGGTATATCATAATGCAATGCAATGCAAAGCACTCAGAAAGAACCAAAAACTGTGTGTCAAGGTGGGGCATGCTTGATAAAAGGTCTGTCATTGAATATGATCTGAATGGCCCCTAGAATACATGTGTCAGAGGCAGTGGTGGGGTATACATTAAAGAACTGCTTCTAGGATATGTGGGGGCATGAAGAAAAAGATAGGGAGAAACTATACAACAAATAACCAAGACATTATTGTGGAAATATTATAGCCTACAGGAATTTCTCCAGCCGTATAGTTATAATTTTATTTATTTATGTATTTATTTATTTGTTTGTGTATTGTACCTATCTTTAAAAAACCTTCAGTGGCTAGAATTCTATCAACAACTCCTTCTCCCTCAACTGCACCTGACTCCCTCCATCCTAAACAAACCTACCTCCGGTTCAGCTGTCTTAACTCTTATCTCTCTCTACTCTCCCAGTCGCAGTCTCCATAGCTCTGACCAACTCTTGGAAATCTACAAGCCCAAAAAAACACATTGGCATACTTCTCTATGGTTACTCTGTTGCTAATTCATGGAACGAACTGCCTCTGTCCCTAAGAACTATGCCCTAGCATAAACTGCTTCAAAAAATCCTTAAAAGACTACCTACTTGACTGTAGGACTTGTTCATGCCATAACACAACAAAAAACACCCTCCCCACTCTGCACCCTCTCCCAAACAGTTACTCTAAACTACACTTAATTCATTATACTCTTTACTTCTTTACTAAGTGCACACACACACACACACACACACACACACACACACACACACACACACACACACACACACACACACACACACACACACACACACACACACACACACACACACACACAAAACTATTGATTCAATATAACATACTATAGTCATACTTATGTCTTGTTCTATGCCGTCTTCTTACTGCTGGATGCTCAAACCCATTCCCGACTTTTAACTGAGGGTTATAACCTAAACATCGGGTCTATATTACAACATTGAACTCACAGGAGTCCGAACATTGTCATATCGAACCCATATGTTCGAAATGCAAAAATAGCGAAGCCACGGAACACCAATGCCGTTTTCGCAACTTTGCTATTTCCTCCACTATGGTGTGATCTCGGACTTGGTATATTTAAATGGGGGGGGGGTGTGGGGGGCACAGTCCCCCACATTATTTTAAGTTTAAAGTGCATGTGGTTTTTTTTTTGTGACGGGACAGAGATTTTTTTCCCCGGGAAAAAAAATCGCTGTTCTGTGTTTTTGTACTTTTTGGTTTTCAAACTTCCTGGTTTGATATTACATCCTTTGAACTCCTGTGAATTCAATGATGTAATATAGAGCTTAAATGTCTACCTCAAAGTAATGCCACTTTTTATCCTCAATGTACTGTCTTATTTTTATTGTAGATACCTATCTGTAATTACATGAATCACATTGTATGTATCTTCTTATGTAATATTAGTAATTTCTTGAGTTTTTCTGGAGCTTTTCCCCCAGGTCTCCACTAGCAACCGCTACCCCAAAACAAAACACGTGCAACACATAGCTCACAAAGCCAGTGTGCCGAACAGTCACAGCCCTTAAGGCTAAACAACACACCTGATACACTTGTAATAGGTGACTCTATCGTCAGGCACACTGACGTACCGCTCACCAGGCTGAACAAGGAGAAGGTCACGGTGAGCTGCCTGTCGGGAGCTAGGATCCGCCACATAACACACGCACTCAGGTCACTCCAAGGCAAGTACAAATATGACTCAGTCATTGTCCATGCTGGTGTGAATGACCTGAGATGTACCTCCCTGGACTACATGAAAAGAGACATAGAGGAGCTCTCTGAGCATGTAGCCCAGGCCGGTATGACCCTGACCTTGAGTAGCATCTTACCCTCACCAAGAATGATGCCACAATATGAAGACAAGATGATCAATTTCAACAATTGGCTTAAGTGTTGGTGTCATTCAAAGAGGATCCAATGCCTGTCAGCCTGGGATGACATGCTCGACAAGCCACGATGCTTCGCTAGGGACGGCTTGCACCTGTCACCCCTGGGCTTTCGGATATTGGCAAAGGTTCTTGCTACTCTCATAGTGCCTTTTTTAGGCAAGGCTCAAAAGACAAACCCACCTCCATAGGTATCACAAGGGATAAGAAACTAAGAGTAATGCTACTCAACGCCAGAAGTCTAAACCTCAAGATGCACGCACTCGAAACTCTCCTTAGCATGGAGAACATCGATATCTGTGCAGTAACAGAAACCTGGTTCAAGGCTCCTGAGAGCACCCCAGCACTACCAGGTTATACCTCATACCATGCTTTTCGGCCCCAAAACTTGGACCGAACCACAAAAGGAGGGGGAGTATCAATATTCGTCAAAGATACCCACACCTCCAGGTTGGTGGCACAGCACGAAGCATCAGAGACTATCCATGTGCAACTAACTGTGGGTAAAACTGCCTTCCAATTTATAGCCTGCTACAGACCACCCTCCCAAACACAGGAACGCCACTTGGCCTTCCTGAGAATACTGGAAAATATGAAGGTCTCTCCAAACACCATTATATTGGGCGACTTCAACTACCCAAACATAGACTGGGAGCATTACTCTAGCTCTAACACCCTAGCCCAAAGGTTCCTAGAATTTATAAACTCAAATGCTATGGAACAACTTGTTACCACTCCCACAAGAGGGAAAACATACTGGACCTGATCATCACCAACATGGGGACACTATGCTCCAGACCAGAAGTGTATCCCTCACTGGTAAGATCAGACCATAAACTAATCTCACTGGATATTCACATCCCGACCCCACCCCCTGCCCAGAAAACCACAGTGAAAAACTTCTCTAAAGCAAATTTCACACGCCTCAAAACCGAGGAAATCCTTCAAAGCCCCGGGCCTGTGGAAAATACAGCCCAGACCGCAGAATCCTTTATAAACTCATTCTATGAACACCTTCAGGAATGCATGAATCATGCAATCCCAAACAAAACCAAGACCCAATCCTCTAAAGGCAGGTGTCCTGTCTGGTGGACCCCAGCCATAAACAAACTATACAATAGAAGGAGGAAGCTACTACATGATAGAGCAAAATCCCAAAAGGGAAGGCATCTCTGATCAGTATTAGCAAAAACTACGGGCACTCATAAAATCGTCTAAGGCCAGCTTTGAGAGAAAAATTGCACAGGACACTAAGGATAATCACAAGGCTTTCTTTAGTTATGTTAGGAACCTGGGTGGGAATTCCCAGATGTGCTCAGAATTAGTCCAAAATGACAAAAAATACACCGAGCCCACAGACATTGCCAACATCCTAGCTGACAGGTTCAGTGCAAACTTCTCCCCTCTCCCCACCAAAAGGGCAAATATCTATCCCAACAGAGTGCTGCCCCCCTGACATCTCAGATGCTCAGGTAAGAGCCGCCCTCTCCAAAGCAAGAAACACAGCATCAATGGGACCAGATGGTGTCCCGGGCTGCGTCCTACATGAACTCCAAGAAGAGCTAAGCCCAAACATAAAACTACTGTTCAATCTTAGCCTTACTACAGGATATGTACCCAAAGAGTGGCGTACAGCAACAGTGGTCCCTCTCCACAAAGGTGGTGCCTCAATGGATCCTGGAAACTATTGCCCCATAAGCCTGACTAGCTTGGTCTGCAAAGCTATGGAAAGGATCATCATGGACCTCATAAATAAAGATATTGGGGACCTACAGACACTGGATCCTACCCAGTTTGGCTTTGTTAAGGGCAGATCCTGCCTCTTAAACCTGGTCGATTTCTTTGAAACAGTCACCAAGGCCATTGACGAGGGGAAGGTGGTCCACACAGCCTACCTGGACCTCGCAAAAGCCTTCGATACAATACCACACTCAGGCATTATAGATAAGCTCACCAGCTTAAATATAAACCCCTATGTCACTAGATGGGTTGCAAACTGGCTCAAGGACAGAACCCACATGGTTAGAATTGCTGGAGCCATGTCAGACTCCAAGCCAGTTACAAGTGGCGTCCCACAAGGCTCAGTCCTGGGACCTCTCTTGTTCGGTATATGTTTCTCGGCGGTACAGGCCAACACGGAAGGACTGTGGCTGACCAAGTCTGCAGATGACTGCAAACTGGGCGCCATAATCGACTCTCCAGCCGACACAAGCATCCTCCAAAAGGGCCTCATAGAAACAGACAACTGGTGCCAGAGCCATGGCCTCAAGCTAAACACCAAAAAGTGTATAGTCATCCCCTTTGGCAAAAACAAAGTGCCCACAAATTACCACATAGGTGGTAATCCATTAAGTACAGAAGAAGTCATTAGGGACCTGGGGACCCAAGTTGATAGCAATCTCTCATTTGACAACCACGTGGCCAAAGTGGTTAGAAAAACATTTTATATAGCCCACCTAATCATGAAGGGATTCACATCTAGATCAGGGGAGGTCATCGTACCTCTTTACTCATCCCTCATCAGGCCCATAATTGAGTACAATGCCCCTTTTGGGATGTACCTTACCAGACACCTGCAGCAACTGGAAAGACCCCAAAAGTACCTCACCAAGAAGAACAAAGGGCTCAATCAGATGCCATATGCTGCCCGGTTAAAGAAACTCCAGCTCTACTCAGTGGCATACCGCCTGCTCAGAGGCGATCTGTGCCTGACGTATAAAGCCATGTCCAACCCGAATTAATGGACATGCTGCACCTCAGAAAATCCAAATCCCATCAAGCTACGCTCCAGAGACTTGAACCTCAGCACTGAAATAAATAGGACATGCTGGAGGGACAGATTCATAACCCAGAGGCTCCCTTCACTCTGGAATAAAATCCCAGTCCAGGTTAGGCAGAGTCCCACATTGACTCTCTTCAAGAGGAATCTTGATGAGTGGATGGGAGATCGTAGGTTTACCCCGGCTATCACTTCTGTGTCACTGTTAGACAGAGGCACAGTATACTAACCTCAAAAAAAGGCATAGCAAAATTAATTTAAAATGGGTGGCGAAAGCCAAACACACTCTGGCTAGGCTTATAAATGCCCTAGGGCAGATAGCCTAGTATGAACCTATGAACCTATAAAAAGGGCTTCTGCTCAGTTGGACTAACTTGTTCAACATATGTCAAAATAAAAATAAAAATAATTATTTATTCATTTATAATGGATATCCACATAGCAATAAAGTTTCATAATATCTGATTTTCTATTCCTTAAGCTATGCAACATCTACCAGTTTCACTTTAATAGGCTATTTCCATTTAGTTGTGATTTTATTTATTTATATTTGTTTTCCAGGATGGTGCAAATGGGTCTACAAGGAAACCCGTTTTCAGTAGAGGCTCAGAGAGAAAAGCTCCATACAACAATATGAAACAGAAAATACAGAAGTAAATTACACAGCAAGAACTTAAGAATTTTCTTGTTCAATCACATAATAAAATACAAAGCATACTCATATGCAAATATTTACAAACATGCCTCTGAATGTTTTAGCTAAAGAAATTTGAAGAATGCTTAAAATAATGGCTGGACAAAGGTCCAAAAATAGGGAGAGATTTTAACCATTACTCATAAACTTCAAAAGTTGCTAGAATAACGATAATGGGATTTGTACTCCCATCCCTTTCCTGAAGGATATGAAGTCTGAAACTCAAGTGTTTGTCATTATTTACTGACTTTGGTCCTCAATGATTTGCCGGAAAACCACAAATTTTATGAGGAACAGACCAAAGATATTAGACAAAGATTTGGAAGTTCTGCGAAAATCTGGACAATTGTGAGACATGGTGACAGGATAGAAACATATACAAATAGAAGAAATATCCAAAGTTTTAAGAAAATTAAGGCATAAATAAACCCAAAAAATGGGTTACATAGTGCTGACTAGACTATGGGGACCACAAGACAGGGGTTCCATAGTAAAATAGTCAATAAGCAAAGCCACTCCAAGTTCTGTTAACCTAAGAAGAAAACTGAAGCCACCACAAGGAATAACTGAAGAAGAATTTATTGTACATAAAAATAAATTAAATTGTTAAGCGCTCTTTCATCCTGTATGTACAGGACTTCATCAGAACTGTTTTCTAGATAACAATGCCCACATTTAAATAGTCAAGAGACAGATCACATGATCCAAATAAATTAATTAAAATCAGTTAAGAAAAAATGAACAGTACAGGTGAAAGCAGTTCACTGTAATAGCATAGAACAATATAAAACCAATATAAAGATATAGTGTAAAAAATAAAAGAATATCAATAAATATTAAATATAGTAAAATAAAACCTTGATAAGTATAAAAGATGTATTTGTAACAATATAATATAATATATTTAAAGCTCAGCTGCTGCTCTATATTCTAAGACTGGGGCAATATAAACATGTTCATTTAACCCTTTGTCATTCAAAGCATTTCATTTTAACTGCCAAACCAACTCCCTCATTTCTAATTTACTTTCCCAAGATCTTCCTCTATTGTCCACTGGCATAGCCACTATAATGCCAAAAAGGAACTGTGTGAAGTTATCACAAATCTGAGCAAGTGAACACAATGAGTTATTATATCATATATATGCTCATATATGCTTTTATGAAAACGTTGCTCATAATAACAACTACATTTTTGGCAAATAATGTATGTAACCCCTTTTGTACTACAGTTACCATCACCTAAAGTAACCCTATAAGGGGGATTTTTGAGTAACTATTTTTAAGAACCATATAGAAGGCTGCTTTGAGTACAATATTTATAGAAAACCCACTTTTTCCAACAACTATTTCGACTACAACTGCCATCCAAAACATATGAAAAGGAATATTTTTAAAGGGCAGCTTGTATGTGTTCTGATTTACATTTATTTAGTTAATTTTGTAACAAAGATGTTGTTAGATCGAGGATATCCCTTAGAGTTGTTGATATCACTCGTGAAGTTACTCAAAATTGGGGTATTAGATACACTCCATTACTAGAACAAGCTAGTCCTTTACCTCTTGTGACCAATGATACAGTACATCTCTTTTTGATAAAAATATATCATCATCTAATTTTTTTACATTCTTTGGTAATAACTCATAGTGGTCTTGCTAAAAATATAAAGGATGTGGTCAACAAAAAATTGGTGTACTTTTAAGCCTGATGTCTGTGTCTATAAGACATTTGGTATATCTTCTTCCTTCGTATTTAAAATAGGTAAGAATTTTAAGTAAACATTCAAAATGTGGCAAACAGGACCAACAATATAAAAATATGAAATAACTCCAGCCAGTAGAGTACACCGAGCCAATCCAAACCATCTCCAAACAAGAGACTTCCTCAGATGTAATACCCATACTCCCTCCTCTTCCTTTTATATACACTGTGTTAGAATCACCTTTCAATTAAACAATTAACATAATTACCTCTTATTTTCTAAAAAAACCTCACTTTGACCCTTATAAAAACATGTATACATTTTAAAACATTCATATCAAAACACATTTTTTACTAAAAAAATTTGTTTATACACACTAACATGCAAATGTTACACAGCAAGTTAGTACATCTGCTTTCTCCTTTAATATAGGCAATATGGAAACTTGGTTACTGAGGCCTGGGTTTTGTGTTGCATTTAATCTTAATTGCTATATTAGTTCCTTCTTCATAAGAAGAAGGAGATGAAAGTGCTTATGAAAAGTGGTTGTACTATATTTTGAATAAACCTTTTGGCTCAGTGTACTCTACCGGCTGGAAGAATTTTAAGTAGTTGTTTGAGAGTCAACACACGACCTCTACAAACACAAGTATAGGTACGAGGAAGTGTGGTACATGTCATCAATGTAGCTTCATTCTTGAGGGAACCAAAGTTGTGGTAGGAAACCCCCTTATAGGGTTACCTTGGGTGATGGTAACTGTAGTACAAAGTGGGTTATATACATTGCTATTTGCCAAAAATGTTATTGTTATTATGTGGGTAAGATGTGGCAGCTTTTTAATAAAAGGATATATGAGCATATATATGATATTAGTAATACTAATAACTCATTGTGTTTGCATGCTCAGATTTGTAATAACTTCACAAAGTTCCTTTTTGGCATTATAGAGGTTCTGCCACTGGACAGTAGAGGAAGATCTTGGAAAACTAAATTAGAAATAAAGGAGTTGGTTTAGCAGTTAAAATTAAATGCTTCAAATGACCAATGGTTAAATGAACATGTTTCTATTACCCCAGTCTTAAAATATAAAGCAGCTCAGCTTTAAATATATTATATTGTTACACATACATCTTTTACATTCAGTAAGGTGTTATTTTAATATATTTAATATGTACTGATGTTCTTTGAATTTTTACACTATATTTTTATATTGGTTTTATATGGTTGTGTGCTATTACAGTGAAACGCTTTTACCTGTACTGTTCCTTTTAGCATAATTAATTTTAATTAATTGGTTTGGATCATGTGATCTGTCTCTTGACTATTTAAATGTGGACATTGTTATCTAGAAAGCAGTTCTGATGAAGTCCTGCACATACAGGACAAAAGCACTTAACAATTTTATTTATTTTTATGTACAATAAATTTTACTTTGGTTATTCCTCGTGGTGGTTTTAGTTTTCTTCTTAAGTTAACAGGACACAGAGTGGCTTTGCTTATTTCGACTATTGATTATTCTGCTGTGGAACTCCTGTCTTGTGGTCTGCATAGTCTGGTCAGCACTACGTGAGACTTTTTTTGGTTTATTTAGCTTTCTTGGAGGGCTGCACAGTCGCACGCTGCTGTTTCTTCTTTGTAGTAAAATTAAAGCATAGCTATAGATGCAGTTCAGATTCATAGTAGATTGCTATTTCTCTGGCTCAGATACTTTTATATACAATGAATATCCCTGCAGTGGACAACAGGGAAGTCTGAAGGGAAGTTTCCATAAGTGATGATACCATAGATAGTTAAAAGTCAAAAAAGGTTCTACTATAAAATGTTGATGGCCTGTAAGTCGATCTGCCTAAATGATTTAAAAAAAGCCAGAAATTCAAAAGGGTGAAAAAAACATTTTAGATGCATTTTTTGTAGGGGGAAACCCCTCCTGAAAACACTGATAAGAAGGGAAATCTCACTTCCATAACCCGGTCTTAGATATTCTAACTCCATTGTCACACCAACTTGTAGAAGGGAGAAATCTCCCTAAACAAGTGAATCATTGTTGGCACACACTTAGAAACTGCACCAACAATGATTTCTCATGAGTTCTGAGTTTTGCCATTTGTCGTTTTTTTTTTTCATGTTAGTGACTCTCGAGCAATTGCACCTTGAGTGTGCATAATAGATCCACTGAAAACAGACACAGGAAGTTTAAAGAGAAGTTTCAACAGGTGAGCATAGTATATTTTACATTGAAAAAAAAATAACTGATGGAGAGCATCCTGGTTTACTGGATTAGGGTATGGAGAAGATAGGGAGAAGACCTGAGTGTGGAAAAAGTCAACAAAATAGCTGAATTGGAGAAGAAGGAAAAGTAATGCAGTATAGAGTAGACATGGAACACATATGATTGTGGAAAAATCGACAAGAGAGCTAAAATGGAGAAGAGTAACAAGAATACAGGACAACATATTATTAACAGGAATGTGAAAGAGGGTAGAGGAATGCAATGCCATCTAGAGAAGGTGTAGTCAGAGGATGCTTAGCCTGTTGTGGAACAGAAGCAGTGCTAAGGCTCCCAAAGGTGTTGCTTAAGTTGAAATGTGAAGAGCTGGTTGCTGTTATATTGTTTAAGAGGTCTAGAGGTGAGGTGTTTCATAATCTAGATTCATAGCAGAAGCACAGAGTCACCAGCTGGACTGTTTGACAAAGTTATGTGGATAAGTGGTTTGTTAGTAGAGAAGAAAATCCTACCTGGGAAGTATATTAGGAAAAGGTTTCTTTGGACAGGATACTGTTCAGGTTTGTAGATGACTTTGTGTGGGATTAGAAGTTCCGAAAAAGATAAGGAGTTAGATAGTTTTAGCCATAAAAGTTTTTTAGGTCAAGGCAATGGTGGGCGTTGATAAGCAAGTTGGTGGAAACTTTTCTGACTTTGTCATAGCACTGCTCAGGAAGGCTGGATTGGGAGGCTTGTAGATTTATCAATGTAGGAGAGGTGTAGAGGAGAGGAGAATTGAGAGCACAAAGGTTGAAACTGTGTTTTCTTGCACAGTAGGTCAAATTAGGTGATATTCTATGTACAGAGCATACTTTCTAATGGGTTTCCTTATTGATTATTTTTTATAGTAATCAAAGTTCAGATTTTCATCGACAGTGACTCCTAGAAGCTTAATGTGGGATATCAATTCAATTTTTGTACTGTTCGAAAAGGTTAAGGTTAAGAGAGCTTTTTGGTCAGAGAGTTATTTGGGAGTAAATAGTACTAGTTTTGATTATTTGGGGATTCAGGTACACTTTGTAGTTGGAGAGTCAGGCATCAGTACAGAAGAGGGATTTCTAGGTTTGCTTCTATAGTTCATCTAGGCTTTTGGCAGTGCAGATGAGTGTAGCATCATCAGTGTACTACATAATGGCGGCATGCTTGATGGCTGTGTAGAGATCATTTTTGAATGCATTGAAGATTAGTGGTCTAAGAGTGGATCCCTGGGGAGCATCTACTGACACAGAAAAAAAGAGGGATAACTGAGTTTGCCATTTTACAGTCTGTGATTTATTGAATGTGTAGCTTTTAAAACCATACCAGCAGAGCCAAATCATGGTTAAATGGGGCCATAGGGAGGGTAATAGACCAGGCCCCCCTCCTCCTACAATCATTCCAGTGCCTATTACTTGGCTGTCTCTCCCCATTTACCATAAACACTGTTCAACCCTGTCAGTATGCATACTATTTTCATCTTTACTTTTACAATACTTACAGACATTTGATTTAAAACCTTTATTTCAAAGTTTATACCACAATCACTGATGTTTTTTTTGCTAAAGAAAACAGACAAAATAGTCTTACATCGAAAAAAAGGCTTCACATGAGCAGCAGTAAACTTCTCTTCCCTTGAAACATTACATTTATTGAAAATAAATCTGGCCAATGGCAGATTATGCATGCATTTATAACCACAGACATCCCTCAAACCCAGCAATTATTGTTATGTTCTTGGCTACATCCTTCTCAAATATTTGTGTCAAAAAAATTTGCAACAATAGTAATAACAACCAAGTCACCTATTTCAAATTTATTTCATGAAAACACATAGTAGCCAAAGAATCCCCACTTAATTTTCTCTCTCTCTCTCTCTCTCACACACACACACACACACACACACACACACACACACACACACACACACACACACACTAGTCCAACAAAGCCAGAATGACTGTTTATAAATGGCCAGATGATAAGAGCGTAAGTCACTTTCATCCAGAGAGAGAGAGAGAGAGACCCACACCCCCACCAACAGTTATAACCACTTTGTTGACTGTGTACATCCATTATTGTTATGAAAAAGTAAACTAGATGTAGTTTATTGGTAGTTTTGGATGAACTACATTAAACTGTATAAAGATCACTAGCATAATACCATAAGATCTAGCAATGTGTTTATAGGAGCAAAGAAATATCAATCTCCTGATAACATATGCTAAGTCAATATACACAATCTCTGCAGAAGTAAAAGCCATCTGAAAAAATCCACATTAAAAAGAGTTATTACTAAAGCAGAGGCTGCTGCTGGCAAACAACATAGCATTTAAGTTATTCATCTAGAAATAGTGGCCTTGAAGAATATGTTGCCTGTGTTCCATTAAAAATGAGTGTCCTGGTGATATTGCCATAGCATTTACTAAACTAGATCAACTATGCAGTAGGAAATGTCTGGCAAACAATGACAACAGGTTCATACTTACTAGGCATGTAGTCCTTGAGATCATTAAGGAGCCTAGCACAAATTCCCAATCAGTCCCAAGCATTGTCTGGCTAAATGACATGCTTGGTGTCACATAGGAGATTAATGAAGGTGGACAGATTCAAACCCTGCACCTTGCCACAGACCCATGGAGATGAGTTTTTGTACTAGCCTAGCATGGGAGACAGTGTGAAATGCTTTTGACATGTAAATAAATACTGCAGCTGTCATATTGACTGTAAACAAATAAAACAAATAAAGAACTCATTACAGCACATGTTTATATATTATGAAAACTATACAGTGCTGCATTGCAGACACCCTACTAACAGGAGATGTCTTTCTGCCTCTGAAAATATCCATCATTGTTCTCCCTCCACTGCTCTACAATGTTTTATCAGTTCTGATGAAGATCTGGTTTGGTTAATATAGCACATTGATAAACTTAGCGTGTTTATAAGTAATAAAATTGGCTTTGGTGACATCTACTAAC
>NC_056735.1:406880393-407127893 GCF_019279795.1 Protopterus annectens | reverse complement strand
TAACATTTCTTTTTGATTGATATGCAGGTGCATTTGACTTGGGTTACATTTGACCTGAATGCACTTCCCTGCCTGGTGAGCCCCCCCATGCATAGTCTGATGCATCTGTTGTTAGGGTTTGGGTGGCAGGGGGTGGTGTGAAAGGTAGTCCTGTGTTTTGGTGGCAGGCCTCTGCTCACCAAAGGAATTCTAGGCGTAGGCAAGGTATGATAGGAATTATTGCTTCTAGATCCTGAGAATGTTGACAACATAGGCTTTTTAGATACCACTGTAGTTTCCTCATATGCAGACTTGCATATGGAATTAGAAGAATGGAGGAGGCCATGAACCCCAAGGCTTGCAGTATTTGTCTTGCAGATAGCAGGGTTTTTGTGGCCACTTGTTTGAAGTAGGTTGTCAAATGAATTTGTTTCTCTGGCATGAGGTAAGCCATCTGGGAAGTTGCATTCAAGCTTGCTCCCAGGACTATAATTTGTTGACAGGGTACCAAGTGTTATTTCTTTTCATTTATGGTTTACCCCAGACAAGTTAGAACCCTTTGTATAAAGGCCAGATGATTCAAAAGTATGTCCTGGCTTTCTGCCTGAATTAGACAATCGTCCAGGTATGGGTATATTTGAATATTTCTTTGCCTGCAAAATGCAATAACTGGAGCTAGGCACTTTGTGAATACCCTGGGTGCAGTAGATAAGCCAAAGGACAGTGCAGAGAACTGATAGATGCTTTGAAGCGTAGGTATCTTCTGCAAGATTCCCTGATTGGGATGTGCAGGTATGCTTCTTTTAAATCTAGTGTTGCCAACCAGGCATCTTTGCCTAGCATAGGAAGTAATTGGTGAAGAGTCAGCATCTTGAATTTTGGAATTTCCAAAAAGGTGTTTAGAGTAGACAGGTCCAGGATAGGATGCCATGAATTGTCTTTTCTGGGTACCAGGAAAAGCCTGGAGTAGAAACCTTGTCCCTTTTCCTCTTCTGGTACCAACTGAATACCCCCCATGTTTAAGAGAGAAAGTACTTGTTTTTGGGCCTCTGCCCACTGATTTGAGGGTAGGTCCAGCCACCCGCTTGGTGTTGGCAACGTGTGGAAGTGAAATCTGTATCCCTGGGACACTGTCAGGTTTTCTGGGAGCAGGAGGCAAAGAATCAGGGGCCATACTAGATTCTGAAAAAGCATCAACAATGTCTAGTAGAGGAGGAATAGCTAAAGGCCTATGCTGAGGTAGGAGTAAGAAATCCCTAAGCCTCTTTTTTGAATCAGAAAAATCCTGGCTTTCCCAGTGGAAATGCTCCCTTAGAGTATGCAAGGTTTCCCCCAAAGAAAAATCCTCTGGAGGGGAAGCAGAGGGAATGAAGTCCTCTGGATAATTAAACCGAGAACCGAAATATTTAGAGGCGAAAATATACTGATGACGGATAGTACGCTGATTAAATAAAGCACAAAACCGACAGCAAGGTACGTCGTGGTCAGGGCCTAGGCAAGGAATAGAGTACGAATGAAAATCTTTATAAGGTATTTGTTTTCAGCAAGTAATGCAATTATTAAATTTTACTGACATCGGTAAGGAGCAAGAAAAAGTTTCCCCAACGGGGTACTTAGCTTTAGTTGAAGACTTTGGTTCTGAAACTCGAAAATGAAAATTTCAGGAGTCTGCCAACCGGCACTTGTGAACTGCTTCTGCTTTGGGCAAGAATGACTGGTGTAATGGCGTCGGTTACATGTTTTATACCCCTGATGACCTGACGTCAATTTAGAAGGGACAGCAACCGACGAAGGACCCAAGACTTTGTTAATCAGGCTGACTGAGGGCTACCTGCAAGCAGATAACCCAAATGTAATGACTGCAACAGTGAAACACAATGAACATCATGTGTTATACTCTGCAGGATAACTGTGAATTAGGCTTCATTAAACTCCCATCTAAATGCTGAATTTCTCTGTTTTTCCTTTTAAAGACCACGGCATAACTGAGTTTTATTGAGACATTCTAAAAGCTTGTGCACATTCCCACAGCCAGTGCAGCTTGTTCACAATAACCTGAAGACCATCTATGCCTATACAATGAAATAAAAACACACACACACACACACACACACACACACACACACACACACACACACACACACACACACACACACACACACACACACACGTATTACTGTGATTCATAGAGAATAGTATGGCAGACACTGATCTGCATACAAAGCATGTAAATCAGCTTGAATTTCCTTCAGTAACTGTAACCCCACCATATTTACCTGTGACCAGTTGAGTTCTGTTGCAATTACTGTGGGAAAGGGTGAACTTTTTAAAGTAAGCTAAAAACAATTTCATAGTTATAAAATATTAGCAAGCTATGGAAATTCAATGTAATGGATAAATTCTTTCATAAAATGTATTTTTTCACAGTAAAAACAATATGAAATTGTTATATTTTGTTGGTAATGACAGCAGTTTGGGATTTCATTCCTACTTCTAAAACCTCTACTGCATTTACTCATTCCTCTTTATATTACTCATTTTCTGACTTAAAATATTGCATTTACACTTATGATTACATTATGTAATTGAAAAATAGTATTTTACTCTATATCTTTACAGTCTAATAATATTTAAATGTTCTAAATTCACTTTGTACCAATTTCAATATCCTATGTATGGTATGTATATCTCTGTATTAACTCTGTATTTTATGTGGAACATTACAATGTCTGTGGAGCTTTTCTCCCTGACCCTCCACTGAAACTGCATTTCTGACCCAATGGACTTTCTCAGTCAACAAATGTCAATAAATAATACATTTATTGTTTCATAACTGTGAATGCATGGCAGTGTTATTTGCAGAGGTTAATGAATGAAGAGAGGTCACTGAATATTTGATTTTGTGCAGGTCTAATGACATAACATAGGATTTATTTTCTTTGTTTGTACTTGTTTTCTTGGGCAGCCACAGTGGTGTAGCAGTTGGCGTTGCCGCCTCACAACAAGAGGTTCTCCGGTTCGATCCTTGGCTGGGGTGCATTCTGTGCAGAGTCTGCATGTCCTCCCTGTGGTCACGTGGGTTTCCTCCGGGTGCTCCGGTTTCCTCCCACATCCCAAAGACATGCTGTAGGTGGATTGGACACTCTAAATTGACCCTAGGTGTGAGTGTATACATGTGTGTGCCTTCTGTGGAAGGTTGGGCGCCGGGCTGGCAACTCGACACTGTAAAACTCCACTGCCAATCATGAGCAGACAGGTGATCTGCTGTGGCGACCCCTAACTGGGAAAAGCCAGAAGAAGTTTGTACTTGTTTTCTTGGGCAGAGCACTGACGTCCACAGATCTTTTTCAGACAAAGCCCGGAGGCAGTCTCTGGTTAAGTGACATGCTCAGAGTCACACAGTTAGACAATGAAAGCCGAGGGAATCAGAAGGAAAGGATGACCATGGTAATGTAAAAGGTTATTATTTTGTTGTTGTTGTCATTTCTGGATCATGATATACATGTTAGCAGTCCAATAGCTGAGGAGGACATTGTTCAGTTGATTTGTGCTTCACTGTATCGATAAGCTGAACTTATTAAGTATGCTGTACTCAAACTGTCAATGATTTTAAGTTTTCTTTCTTTATAATACTGCAGTCATGGTGTAAAAAAAAGGATGTAGGGATGTATGTAGAAGGAATTCAGGCATGCTTTCATGTCCTTTGTTGCAGGGGGTGATGGGAGTGTTTAATTGTGTTATTTTGGTTACTCATATATGTTGTTCCAGGTTAAAGTATGATGCAGCAACAGGGATCAGGACAGAAAAAAGGACAATTTCAACCCTGAGGAGAGCCATAGTGTCATGCGGACCCTAATTACATATAGTAAGCATCTTTATGGAAAAGGGGGCCAAAACAAACTTAAAGAGAGGGCAAAGGTGTGGAACCAAGTGGTTATGGACATTAATGCTGTTGGGGATGAGGGACTGCACATTAACACAGTGCACAAAACTGCCAACAATATGGCAGCACTTTCCAGATCAAAGGCAAGCTAGAATGCAATTCCCCATAGCAATACTGGTGGGGGACCTCCCACACTTATCCCTTTAATAATCAATGCGGAATACCTGATTTCCATACAGGGAAATGACTATGACACTTATGAGGATGGCATCTATATAATTAGATATAGTGTGGACACTGGGAAATACACATCACAGCAGTATCCACAGACATGTTCAAGAAGGGTAGTGGAGCCGCCATGAAATATTCATAGTAATAGGATGACTGCAGAGGGTAGCTGCTTACACTTAATGTATAAGATTTAATATCACCAGATGAACCCTCTGTTTCTGCCAGTCATGAAACTGAATTGAGTGTGCATGGTAAATGTACTCCACAACTCATTACATAGCTTTTAAAGTCAAAGTCAAAATAAACTTTATTGTCATTCAGAAATCACACAAGTGCAAAAACTAAATGAAATTCTGTGTTTCTGGACTCAATGTGCACACAACATATAGACTATTTTCACAGACATCTACACATATAACACCTAGCTATTACATCATGGACATGCAAGTAGACAGACTAATACTGCAGATTAGAAATACATTTTAAAACTTTTCATAGTGAACACTTACTTGCATGAGACTTTAGTATTTCAAAGGTGCTTGGTTAAGACATTTCATCGATCTTTGCAGACAGAGAGACATTTAAGTATTGCACTGTGAACATTAGAGGATTGCACTGTGGACCTTAGAGTATTGCACTATGGTTAATTTACAAATTTCTAACTTGTATTGCACTGAAAGAAGAGATATTTTACTGCATTGCTACTGCTCTAGATGGTCTGCAAGTTAACAGTCATGGTGAATATTGCACTAAGTATTAGATGAGACTGGTAACCAGGTTAATGAACAATTACACCACTCCACTGATCTGTTACAGCATTACATTTCTCCATTCAACAGCACGCAGTTTAATACACTGATGTCACTGTTTAAGGAAAAATTGAATGTAAGAAAAAAAAAAAAAATATATATATATATATATATATATGTGTGTGAGTGTGTGTGCTCGCTGATGCGTGTGTGTGTATACAAGCAAGGTATGGAAGAGGGAGGAAAATGTCTGTGTACAATGTACTTCAATACCGACAGGCTTTTAATCTAAATGCATTCCATATGACTAATGGTATTGTTTAGAATACAAAGAAAAATCCAATGTGGAAAGGAAGGCGGAGAGTGTAAGCTGCAGAGTGCAATGTTTAAGACCATCAGGGACTCATTCAATATGAGTGTAAGAGATGAATAATGCTAATGCTGACAGTTACACAAATAATAAATACAAAAATGAATTCATAAAAATGTGGGCAGAAGAGGAACTAATACAGATTATTAGCAACCTCACACATGGTTGAAAAAAGTGATTAATGAGTAACAGTCATCCTGCCATCAACACTAGCATTGTTACAACTTCAACCATGGCACTGAACAAATAATGACTGCTACTAATTCCGATGATACACGGGTCGAAGTCTAAGACATAAATAATTAATCTGATGTGCAGTACCTTAGTATAAAAAATACTTATTTAACAGAATTAAAAGCAGAGCAGCATGTGTTTCATGTGCCTGTTATCAACTCATGAAAAATGCAAGATATAATAGAGCAGCAGCACATCACTCAAGTCTGGTACTGCAATACTAATACCAATTTTTTCATTAAAGAACATTAAATCAAAAGAAAATCCATGCTTAAATACAGCCTCTAAACAAAATCCATTCAACAAAACAGTGGAAAACGTACTTATTCCTTATATGATGCCAATTCCATTCACAAGAGAACAATCCTATCAAATAATTTAAATTTGGTAGGCCATTGAAGAAATCCAGCAGATACAGGGACAGTTCCAGAGCTGGTAATGATAATAAGGAAAGAAAAGTTGCACTTACTGAAGCATCTAATGAATGTGAATAAATATCTGATTTTGATGCATGATGCCCATGATGAGTTTAGTATAAAGTAATGGACATTTAAATGATCATTGTAAAGTTATGCATAATATCTCATAAAATGTAAACAAAAATGTTATGTTTTAAGAGTGGAAAATAGGTAATGAAGTATATGAGGTACAAATATACAGTGTCAGTGGCATAACATATAGCACACTTCTTGTGTGTGGAAGGCTCTGGGTTCTATTCCCACCCCAGGCAGATAGATTGCTGACACTGCTGTTCAGTATAAGGGGCACTGCACTCCTAAGTGTGTTATCATTCAGATGAAATATTAAACCAAGGTCCTATCTGCTTGAGTTGGTGATAGCTCAAGTGGATATAAAAAACTCAGAGGAAGCTGTCAAAAAGAGCAGGGGTCCTTTAACAGCATTTTTTTTATTTTCATAATTCAAAAACAAAGCTAACATTTACAAAAGCCAAGCATAAAATATTTTTTCAATTAATAAAAAAAAACTAACAAAAAATTAAAAAAAAGCAATTCTATAATATAAAATATATATCTACACCTTTTTATCCCTCTCTTTTTACCATTACCAAAATGTTATCCTTTCTACCATGTCCTTCTCATTTCACACTTTCTTAAATAAAATCTCTTTCATCATTGCCTGCAGTAGTTGCCATGTACATTTTATCCTTCTTATCATTTGTTTTACCCCCCTTCTATAAAATCCATATAAAATATTTACAGACATATTTTTCATCCACTCCCAAACCTCCACATTATACAAAGTATTCCATAATCATTTTACACTATAACTTTCTAAAACATGTTCCAATGTTTCATTTTCCTTACAAGTCAAATACTTCCTATACTCCATGGCCTTGTATTTCAACTCTCCTTGTATTGTCAACGTTGTGCATCAGACATAATAAAAATTGTGTCCTTCTTTACATTTTTAAATCTCATTATTCTGTTTAATGGCTCCTCATACTCTTTTGTCTACATTCCCCATAAATATAAATAATATAATATTTTTTTCAAAATAATTTCATATCATAGATCCCTTGTACTATCAATATTCTTAATATCTAACTTCCAACTATTTTCTTTCTTAACTCTTAACCTTCATCCTCCCATCTTATTTTTTCCTATTTCCCCCACTTCCAGTTGTAACTGTTTATACTTTTTTCAATGATTTTAATCACAGTATTATTATTATCCTTCATTCTATCATCAAATTGTTATACAAAAATAAAGATACAAAAAAAAAAATCAGATGTTTTAACCGTAAACCTCCATTCTCAACTTTATTGTAAATTATCCCTCTTTTAACTAGGTTTAACCTTGAACCCCATTAAAAAGGAAACACTCCTTTTAAGATTTATTTTTCTATTTTTCCATGACATAACTCAATAGACCCTACATATCTTAATTTTCCTAAGCATAACTATTTAATAAATAAAACTTATTTTTAAAACTTAAATCAGAAATCCACCATAAACTACATACATGTTTTATTTCTTCAGTCGTAACCTTCCATTGTTCTTTCATCATCTCATAACTATCATCCCTAATATTTCTATCTTTGTGACATTAAAATAAATATCTACCTTTTTAATAATTTCTCCAAAACCTTTATTTTTCTCTTTATTTTTAAACTTATATAACAAAAACTTTCTCAGCAACTTTTACTACAGCTATCATCTACCCAAATTTTTAGCTATCAAAATTATATCATCTGTATATGCCATCATTAAAGGTACTTCAATTTCTGACCCATACTTATACATAGCATTTTACAAATCTTTATATATTAACCCCACAATAGCTATAAAATACAAGGCAAGCAATAACCTACTTATAGGACAATACTGCCTCACCCCACTTTTAACTTTCTCTTGTCACTTACCCATTAACAATAACCTTAGTAATATCTTTGTCATAAGCATTTTTACACATCTGTATTATTTTCTTTTCCATATTTTAACTTTATAGTATCTTCCATAACTCACATTTATCATATGCTTTTTCTACATCCATCCCTATAATCCTTGCTTTTTTTACTTTCTTCCATTTATATAGTATATCACCATCATTAATATTTCACTCACTCTTATTCCTTTAACCCCATAAATTCCTTCCATTTATTTCTCATAATACTTTCTAATTTTGCTTGCATAATTCTTAACAAACTTGCATAATTAACATTAATCAAATTTGTGGGCCTTCATTTTTTTAAATACTCTTTTCACCTTTATTTCTAAATGAACATTACTACCTTTTCACATATACCATCCTCACCAAATCCTTGATCTTTCCATTCATTTATTATTTTTTATCATTGCTGATTCCTTTATAAAAATTTATAACCCAAACCACCCAAACCTGGGGGTGAATTTTCCTGTACAATCTTTAATATTCCCTACAATTCTTCTAAACTAACTTCTTTCCTTAAAAACTTTTTTCTTATTCTGTAAATTGTTTACACTCTGATTCTATTTCTTTTCCATCCTATGTTCTTGATATTTTTCTTTGAGAAAACTAATAACTTACTCTTCTATATTTTCTTGTTTTGTTTTTACTGCTTCTTTAGTTAATTTTTTTCCACTATCAAACATTGACTTTTCACTTTTCCAAAAAAGGATTTACTTCTTTTTTCTTTTGTACTTGTTTTTTTTTTTAGAAAATTATCTGTTCTCTTCTTAATATACAACTCTCTTTACCTATTCATATATTTTTATTATTCTTTCAATCAAAACTCACATCTTTTCTTTAATCCTATTATATATATGGTCATATGGTGTGTCAATAATCCTTTCATCATTTCTTCAACTTCGTCTTCAAGTTGTAATTATACAGTTTCTTCAAAGCTTTTCCAGGCTGAATATACCTGATCTAACTCCCAAATCTAGCCCATACTGTCATTTGATCTGAAAAAAATGTATCCCCAAAGTCCCTTCTTCCACTTCTTTCAATTCCCTGAAAAGATAATATAGTCACTCAGGTTTATATCACTTCATCTAAATATATTATCTTTTTTCATTTCTAATTTTAATTCTCCAATTTGAATTATCTCTTTAATTTTTTCACATATTTTGATATTTTTATTAATACCTTTATTTTATTACCTAGTTATATCATAATCAATATTTCCCATAATAATAATAATGTTAACCACTACATATGTTATTAATAAATCAAATAACTCCTCTCTTTCTTTGCCACTAGTAAAAGCATATACAAAAAATATTCTTTTTGTTTGTTCTGTAAAATTAATATTTATCACTGCTATTCTTTCTGTTTTTGTGGCAATATGATCTAAATCACCATATACTCTTTTCTTAACAAAACAGCTATCCCTACGCATTTCCCATACTGAAGTTCAACTCAATCTGATCATATCATGAGAAGTTTTCTTTCATCATTTTTCAACAATCTTATATCCACAGATGCAATTATATCTGCCTTAACATTATCACACCATTGACATATCATCAATCTCATTACATCAGTTATAATACTATTAATCTTTAATGTTAACTTATTTGCAATTACCCATTCCCATTTTATCTTTCTTTCAAGCACTTACCTCTAAATTTTTCTATTCTTTTCTTTTACCATCTTCCCAAACAAATGTTTTCTCTTAACTAAATGCCATAAATGCCAACTGACGTCCTCTTCTTCACTTTATTCTGTACCTTCTTTTTCCTGAGTTCCAGAGTCAATAACTCTTCTTTATTTCTTCCCTCTTAAAGTTAAGCCACCCTTTCTTTTGGAGTCATTTCTTCTTACCCTGATCCTTCTAATTATGTACCCCCTTCACATTTATTACACACTGTAAATGTACTATTTTTCCATTTAACATTTTAATGCAACAAAGCATTCCCATCCCCCCATTCACAGCCCTCATTATCATACACTTTTACCATGTCTTGGGCATTATTATACAATTTCTCTTAACACATTTTAAAAATCTCCTTTTCAAACTCCATACTAAACTGAATATGCATTTTCTTTTCTGTTTCTCCATTAAATTATATAACCATAGACTCATTATATGGAATTAAACTTTTATAATTCTAAATCCATTTATACTTTTTTCTAGTCATTTTCCCATTTCAAAGACAATTCCACAAAACGTCTCTATATTTATCAAAATAAATGCTCTTACCTCTGGAGCAGAAATACCTAATGGTTACACTACGTTGTCCCAAATACTGCCCCTCTCCAAAACTTTTCTTTTCTTTTTTTTTTTTTTTTTTGCTTGTATTCTTACAGTACCTTATTTTATGATGTATCTTGACTTCTTTCTAACATGATTCTCTCTATTCTACTATTACTGCTGCATACAGTTTTCTTTCTACTGTCCTCTGCTTTTCAATACACTCTGCCTCTCTCTAATTTGTACCAAGGTCTCCTAGTGTTGAATTTTGTTCATGTCAGCCAATGATGCATTTTCTGGTTCAACTGTACCAAAAGGTCCTGCAAAATATTATCTCACAACTCTCTTGGCTGGAGGGTTGTAATAATACAATCTTTAGATCCCTCCACTTCCTCTGGTTCTTCCAACTGACGTTCTTAAAATATATTCCAGTTAAACAAGTTTTCAGAAAAGACAGTACTCCCCACCACCACATTATCTCCACCACACACTTTTTCCTAGCCATAATACTAATCACAAAATGTCCTCCCAGCCACCATTGCACTAGAAACAGAATGTGCACATGCACTTACTTGCCCAGCAGCTACAAGTAAGGAAACTTCCCTGATGCCCTGGCTAAATTTCCTCTAGTAGGATAAATACCACCTTGGGGCTCCGTCCTGGAAAGAGGCCATTAACCTAGTGGAGATTAACCTGGTCAACAAAAGATAAATAAATAAATATATATTTAAATTAGCTGCAGCAAGATGCATGTCATGTGGTATGCTTTTCTACAGGATCATAGAAAACACTGCATGGAAGTTGGATGCATACCTACACTGTCATCCACATTGTTTGTGTTGTTTATTGAGCCTTCTATCAAGCATCCAAGTGTGGCAGAATTCACACAACATGATTATCAGCTACAGATCATAGAGCTGAGAAGGTTGCTAGATGGAAAGCACTGTGCTCTGAATGAATAGTCCCTGCATAATGCCACCTCCTTTCTGTTAGTTGCTTTTTAGCCCTCAGCCTGAAGTCTCCCATGATGCAGATGGCATTCCTAGTGCCATGCTTACTGAACTATTCAAGGCTTTTCACAAGGTCCATTACTTCTATTTGCTTTATTTATTTTTTTCTTAGCACATGTAGATTCTTCCATTACTAAACATTTTTCATATTCTTCATAGCCAGTCTACCCATTGCCACTTTTGCCAGTGACCACAAGGACTCATTCAATTGATTTGTTATTCTTGCTGCTTTTCTGTAGTGCTTTCAGTTGCTTTTAGTACAATACATTGCTTTACACTAATGGCACAATCTCTAGTACTCCTGCTGATTCATGTCAGTGCTTACAGATCTACTAATGACCATTTCCCAGTAGATGTACCCTCAGAATCATCAGCTATGACTGTGCCATTCTTAATAAATAAAAATTAATGTACTACTTAAGCAGCATTACAGGGTAATAGTGGATTTCCCCGTGGAATTATGAGGCCTAATGTTACAGGCAGAGGGAATCCCTATCTCTGAAAGGTCCTTTAATTTCCCATAGCACATATACTGTCTGACACTATTTTTTTCCTTTCGTTTTGAATTGTTATATTATGGTCTTACACTTTTAAATGATATTTTTGCTTGTTTTCTGGCAGTTTAGAAAAGTAAGTCATTTTTCTATTTATTTACTGTGAAACATTTCACATGTTGTACTTAAAGAATTCCCTGATAAATGTCAATGACACTGTGTGTTGTGTTTAGTAAAATGATACTATTCTGACTGGTATGGAGCTGTAACACTCTACCTTGCACTTTCCAACATGGAACACATAGTTTAACAACATAGAATAAAATAACTATTCTGAAATACTCAAACTGCACATCTCTGATTGGACCTATGATATGGGGGGAGTAATGAATGGTGGTGTTATATTTTGTATTGCACTTTATAGCAAGGAAGACATTGCAAACTATTAAAAAAAGGCACCTGATGTCATTGATACTGTAATATTGGAGTGGGACTACAGGGTAGCTTAAAATTTATGCTTATCAAATGTAACAACATCGCAAAGGCACCTACTCTCTACTGTCAAACATTACCAAACACATAAATAACAAAATAACATAAACAAACACCAAACACAACCAAACACCAGCCCTTCACAGAGCACACTGCTGAACTATTCTGACAGATAATTTTTTTTGTGGTATCAGCAAACACTTTTCTAGGTTGGTTCTATAAAATATGTACTTAATACATAGCTAGAAAATTAAACTGAATATGAAATCACAGATGAGTCAAGCCCCTAGGACACCCTCAGGATCCATGACTGACCACAACAATAATGGAGTAAGTCGGGGGGGTTGGAGAAGACACTGGGTACTTGGGGCCATGCTAGTTAACATTAGGTCCAAGGGAACAGAAAAAAAAGGTTGTTATTTTTGACTACAGTTCTGATACTCTCAAACTAACTGTCAAAAGGAAAAGACATATAAAGAGAGATGATGGCCTGCAGAAATACCAAAAGGTGATTGGTAGGTTATTCAGTGAATTGAGGATAAAAGGTGGTAATGAGCTTTAGAATGGCATTATTATACTTAGTGAGGAGTCTATGTTATCCATTTTTCCACAAACTTATAGCATTTACAAATGTACTTTATTAAAATAAATAAAATCTTCCAAGTAATATATTTTTTCACAAATTACTATCAGTACAGATTACAGCCCCATGTCTGCAGAGCATCTCAATTAACCGGAGCTGCTCTGCATTTCATATTCTTTGGCAGAGGTCCAGAGTGTTTCCAAGCCATCCAAAGCTAAGAACAGGAAATTCGGTTTATTGTGAGTTTGATCATCACTTTTTCAACTGTATTTTACTGTTTTACTGCATTAATTTGTGCATTTCTGACTGTTTTCACTGTTTGTGCTTGCTTTATTATCTACATGTGTCTTGCATTGAAATATTGCTTGCTGAATCTAGCCTGGTTTTCATACACTTGAAAATCCAGCCATCTTACATTAAGAAGAGCACCCCTGTACCCTTGTGTCAGAAGAGTATGTATATAGCATTGTCTGAGCTGGGGATTGCTGGAGGAAGGATTATTGTGTGATTTCCTATTGACAAACTAGTAAATCCACCTGTAAATAAGCCTCACTTTTAAGCAATGGGGTTTAGTGGTGCCCTGTACAGATGTCAATGCCAAAATTTCACTTTTTCTCCAGATATCAGCCAGTGAAACCCTCCCAGGCTTTCCTGCTGCTCTGTGGGCAACTCAGCTGTCCACTTCTGCACTGCAGGCAACCAAGCTGAGCACTGTGCTGCGTTGCCACACTTTTCATCCCTGATTCTGTAAAGAATAACCCCCTTGTTGATTGTATGAAATTAACATTAATAGGCATTATATTTAACATATATTGCTATATAACATATAACCTAAGTAACATTACATAAATTATTCACTTCCTGCCCCTTTTTTAAAACCATCACTTACGACCCTTGTTAATCCCAGTGCAAAAGCTGATCTATAGAATAAGTCCCCTTCTTAATCCCAGAGCAACAAGCTGATCTAATTTGCCCTTCTCACAAATTAGTATTCAAGGATTACCTGTTACACACAGTCAGTTTCCCAACATTTCTCCAGCCAGCCTGATCAACATGGACATCCTAAGACAATGTAGCAATTGCCTCATGTATACTGGCAACCACTTGCATCTAAAGCAAACAAATACAGTATGTGAGAGATGTGATTATACTATGAAACTAGAACCAGTCCTCTCTCATAACAATAAAGACATCAAACAGGTTATCAGCACACACACACCTCTTCTCCCACACAAGATAAGGTCAAGACGCATAAACCCACATACACGAAGGTACTCACTGAGAGCTTACCAAAACACCAGATACCTCCCAAGTGCAAACAACCCACACATACTGGTGCAAAACTGAATCAACCACTAAACTTAACAAAACACATATTAGTCTCTCAACAATTAAGCTGCTAAGGCAAAACACCTCAAAACCTAATGTCTTGGTCATAGGCAACTCAATAGTGAGATACACGGAAGGTCATGGCCAGCTGCCTGTCAGGTGCCAGGTTCCATCAAATCAACCACTCACTCAAGTCACTCAGCAACAATTACCATTATTACTCTGTCATAGTACATGTTGGAGTGAATGACCTGAATGTACCTCTCTGGACTATATGAAGACAGACATGACTAAACACTCAGATTATGTATTCTGGACATGTATGTTCCTAACCCTAAGCACCATTCTACCTTCACCTAGGAAGATGCCATAATACAGATAAAAATGATAGATTTCAATAATTGGCTTAGTTATGGTGTCATTACAGAGGGATCTGTCAGCCTGGGAAGACGTGGTTGACAGACCATGCTGCTTTGCCAGAGATGGTCTTCACCCATCTCCTCAAGGTTTTTGGATACTGACAAAGATGCTCCTATAGAGCCTTTTTTTTAGGCAATGCCCAAAACAAACTTCCGAAATAAAGAAATCCATTAAAGACAAACTCAAGGTCATGCTGCTTATTGCTAGGAGTCTAAACGGTAAACTGCACTCCCTGGAAGCACTCCTCACCTTGGAAGATGCTGACGTTTGTGTAGAGAGCACCCCAGCCAAACAAGGCTACAATGCCTTTCACATGTTCAGACCCCAAAATGAATGTGAAAGAACCAAAGGAGGAGGTGTATCCATCTTCATGAAATCCAAATACATGTTGAGACTGATAAAACAGTACGACTCTCTTGAGCTATTCCAGGTCCAAATAATTATATGTAAAATACCCTACCACATCATTGCCAGCTACAGGTCACCCACCATAAACCCGGAGAAGCACACAGTCTACCTGGAATTGCTAGAGTTGCTCAGTATACAGCCAAACACCTTCTAATGGGATTTTAACTATCCCTCCATCAATTGGGTGACTTACATGAGCACAAACATGATCACAATGAGGTTCCTAGACTTTATTAATTCAAATGCCCTGGAACAGTTGGTCTGTACTGCCACAAGGGACTTAAGTGTCCTAGACATAGTACTCACCAACATGGGGGGTTCACTGCAGTACCCCTTGTGTGTTGCCCTCCCTCGTAGACAAGACTATAAATCTGTCTCATTTGAAGTAAAGATCAGACCTGACACCTCCACAGGAGCAAAAAAAAACTGAAAAATTTCTCCAAAGCAAACTACAGCCTAATAAGCAATGCTATAAAAAGTTTCAAAGCCCCTGTTAACACAGTTAACAGTGACTGATATGCAGAGCAGCACACAAATGCCCTACATAGGCACTTACATGTATTGACTCGGTTGTACCTAACAGGAAAAAAAACAGGTCATCAAGAAAAAACAAGCCACCCTGGAGGACTGCACATATAAATAAGTTATATAACAAAAAAAAGAAACTGATATCTAAGAACAAGGGTCAGCTTACTCAACAGAGGAAGAATACCCCTCCACAGCTTGAACAAGCAAATCAGATATCTTGTAAAATCCCCCACGGTTACTTACACAACTAAATTAGCATCCCTAGCTGAAGACAATCATAAGGCATTCTTTAGCTACATCCATAATCTAAAAGGGAATGCCCAGCTATGTGCCGAACTTATAGTGGACAGTACCACTCTTACAGAACCTGAGGACATTGCCAACCTATTAGCTGATAGATTTGGCAATAACTTCACCACCCTGTCTGCACCAACTATACCCCAAAGTATTCCTGACACCAATCCTCTACTGAGTATCCCCAAAGAATAGGTCATACAAGCACTCCCCAAGACCAAAAATACAGTCTCTGTGAGACCAGTTAACATCCAAGGCTGCTTACTAAACAATATAAAACAAGATGTAGTGGAACCACTTGGCACTCTCTTTGATCATAGCCTGAACGCTGGCTTTGTTCCAGCAGAGTGGAAAACAGCAGCAGTAATCCCCTTGCACACAGGGAGTCTATCAACCAACCCTGAAAACTATCGGCCCATAAGCCTAAACCAACCTTATCTGCAAGGCCATGGAAAGAATCATGATGGACCTTATCAAAAAGGACATAGGCAATCTTTAAACTCTTGACCTGACCCCAATTTTATTTCTTCAAGAGTAGATCTTGCTTATTAAACTTGGTGGACTTCTTTGAGAATGTCACTAAAGCCTTGGATGAGGTCAAAGCTGCACGCATCGCCTATATTGATTTAGCCAAGGCTTTTGACACAATGCCTCATGCAGAGATCATTGAAAAACTCTCCCAGCTGGGGATTAACCCATACATCACTAAATGGCTGTCCAACTGTCTCACCAACAGAACGCACACTGTCAAAGTTGGGGAGTCCACCTATACCAGTAGAGCAGTTACCAGTGGGGTACTACAAGGATCTGTACTGGACTTCTGCTGTTTTGAGTCTATTTCTCTGAAGTCCAGGTGAAAGCAGATGGCCTGTGGCTTACCAGGTTCACTGATGACTGTAAACTTGGTGCAATCATAGAGTCTCCTAACAATGTTAACATATTACAGAAGGGACTGACACAGACAAATGTTTGGTGCCAAAGTCACTGACTAAAACTAAACTTAAAAAAATGCCTCATTATCCATTTTGGCAAGCAAGTAGCCCCTGCTATTTATGATATAGATAGAATCCCTGTAAGCTCAAACACAATGGTGAGAGACTTGGGAACACAGATCAATAGCAATATAAACTTTGATCACCATGTGCCCATAGTGGTGAGGAAAGACTTCTACATTGTGCATTTTATAAATAAGGGCACCACATCCAAGACTAAGGAGGTTATAACTCTGTTGTACTCAGCCCTTATCAGACCACTAATTGAGTACAATGCTCCCTTCTGTATTATGTACCTTACCAGACACCTGCATCAATTGGAAAGACCACAGAGGTTTCTAACCAAGAGAACCCAAGGCCTCCAAAACATGACCTACATGAAAAGACTGAAAGCCCTATCACTATACTCTGTTTCATACAGGCTGCTGAGAGGCAACCTTTGCCTAGCCTACAGAGCAGTCTCTGACCCTGCCCCAATAAAAATGCTACACATCGACAAATCAAATGGGACAAGATTCACTCGCTCCAGGGATCTCAACCTAGCCAGTGACATTAACAAAACATGTTGGACAGACAGATATATCTCCCAGAGATTGCCACTCCTCTGGAATAACTTCCCACTCCATATGAAGCAGAGCTCCTCAATGACCCTATTTAAGGGCAACCTTGACAATTGGATAGGGGACTGTAAATCCACCTCAGGGGTGGCAGCTCTGTCTCTCATGGACCAGGGCACTCAGTGCTGATCATAGAATCACTCTGCTAACAATGACCATCTAACTATGGTCAATTGGGGTACTACATGGCTAGGCTTGTAAAGGCGCAGGAGCCATTAGCCTAATAGCCTCATATGAACCTATGAAAGTATACATTTTATATTAACACATTTACTAACTGCATTATTGCATGTGCATAAGGAATATGGTGTTTTACGGGAAAAAGGAAGGAAAACAACAGTAGTAATAACATGAAATAGAGCATGCTATAGATGAATGCACTTTTATCTAACTTCTGTGCAAAAGTTATTTATTCACAACTAGTGGATTGAGTATTTGCTATATGTATTCAGAAACATAGACAATATTATTGACTTAATTGCTTTTGATAATATAACAGTCAATTAAGAAAATGGGGGGACAGTAGTAAGAAAGGTTCTGTTAGAATGCTGGCTACCTATCCAGTAATAAAGAACTATTAAATATAACTTCCTGCCAGTGCAGGTTGATGCACTAACAGGGCACTTGAACTATCAAATAACTAAAGGTCTACTGTCCTGGGGGGTTACTGCACAGGTGTTGAGTCAAATAGAAATTGTCTTTGCTCAACTTTCCACAGCATTTTAAGCCATTTCAGACTGTAATTGAAAATATAAGCTTGAATATTAATATCATTAGTAACTCATAGTTTGTGGTTAGTTTGGCAATTCTAAACATTTTAACTTGTGTTGTATTGGGCAATAACTTCTGCTGTGTATGCATCATCCTGTCCAAGAATGCGTGGTCTGGTTCATTCAACAGGATATCCCTGTTGTTTGGGCTCAGGGGTTGGAATCTTGCCCTATCACTGACTGCACTGGATGAGTAGCGGTTCAGAATGGTTAACAATCCACACTCACTGCTGCTTGAACAACCCATCAGCTTTATCAGCTGTGTTTACAGAGGCAGATCCAGCTGGTAAGCAGAAGTGGTACTCGATGTATTAGGAAGAGGGTCATCTTTTGTTCCTTCACATTGATATTCTTTGATGAACACTTTGATTGAACTTAAAGTATATTCTAGAATATAATCAAAAAAGCAGCTCTAGCTCAAACTCTGACCTTCACAAACACAATAAAAAGCAGAGGAAGCTTCAGGAAAACCAGTTTAATAGCCACAAGGTTAGCGCTTTCGTCTCTCCACTCTTCCAAATGAGACTTCATCAGACAATTACATTAAAATACTTGCAGTGTTAAATACACTTATCACATGGCACCCTATAAACACATCCCTTAAACATATATAAATCACTATAAAATTTGATAATATAAGCCATCTAAAAATATGTACAAATTACTATAAACACATATTAATGTTTAAAACACCTTCTTTTTAAATACATGACAAATTTCTCTCTGTTGTTTAATCCAGGTGGGAAGCATGCATTTAGTTTAACTTGCCATGAATACTCTAACCATCCCAACTCTTCTTCAATATTCATTAGGAATGCTGTATCACTTAGTTTTTCCAGCACTAAAAATTTAAAATTAACTTTGCACTTCTTAATTTTATAGCGCTTACTCATGGCATTCCTTTCATCCCCTGTTTGTATAGCATATGTATGTTCATATATACGTTTATATAATTCCCGTGTAGTTCTCCTAACATAAAATGCTTTACACTCCAAACAGATGATTAAATAAACAACATTGTTCACTTTACAATTAAATAACCCAGGCACTTTAACAACTATACTTCCCACTTTAAACTGATTACTTTCAACATACAAATAGTTGCACATATTACAACTGAGACATTTCACCATCCCACATTTGTGCACTACTTGTTTCGTGAAATTTAATTTAGACTGAAAATAATTTTTGAAGCTCTTACCTCTTTTTTGAATAAAACTTGGTCCTTGTGAAGGGTCAATTGAGGAGAATTAGTGATCTAACAAAAAAGGAAGATGATTTTCTAGATGAGGGTAAACATCTATGTAGTAAGATGTCAAAAAGACACCTAAGGTATATGTTGATAAAATATATGAGGATGAATTAGAGTCTAGAAAGAGTAGCAACAGTGAGAGTAGAAAGAACAAAAAGGTGTATAAATATAGAACCTCTATGGCCATTCACAATAGTATAGATTCTAAAGCAATTAAGAATGTGATTACACAAAATTGGAGTATATTTAGAAATAATGAGGAATTGCTAGGTAAAATGGGGCAAGGACCAAGAGTATTTAAAAAGAAGAGGTTTTAAACATTAATACGTGTTTATAGTATTTTGCATATATTTTAGAAGGCTTATAGATGTGTTTATAGGGTGTCATGTGATTTGCTGTAAGTGTATTTAACACTGCAAGTATTTTAATTTAATTGTCTGAGTGGATAGACGAAAGTGCTAACCTTATGGCTATTAAATTGGTTTTCCTTAAGCTTCTTCTGCTTTTTATTGTGTTTGTGATATTCTAGAATATACAACTTGCAATATAGTTTATATAATGATAATATCAGACATAATTTGGTTAATGATGGTGGTTTATACAGAAACAGTAATTTTAGCACTCCACCTGTTTAAGCTCAGTCTACCCTTAAAATGTATGTAGCATTGAGGATATTACTTTATTAGCAAATCCTACAAGAAAGTTATTACAACATAAATTATTCTGAAAGAAATGCTTTAAAAATGCTGAGAGAAAATGACTTCCTCATGTTTATGAAGGTAAAGGTAACAAGTCCAAAATATAGTTGCGGACAACACAGCGCACCAAAGGAAGACTTTAGGGCACCAGCTGTGGACGTGATTTCAGAAGCAAGCAGTCAGAGTACTTAACTATTCAGCATAGGATAATTATGGATTCTGCACATACCTGTCAGATTCCAAAACATAGCATGCATCCTCAATGCAACTTAAATGTGACAAACTGCATTATCAACTTTATTTCCAAAATCCTCAGCAAATGCCATACTGCAAGGCTAGGAATGGAAGCTTTTCCCATGGAATCCTACAGAATCTGTAATAATACTGAACCAAAAAATAAAAATGCTACATGCAGTAAATGAACTGCAACAGGCTATGATACTGCAAGCTATGGAGGAGTATGTGTCTCTGCATCCCAGAAGGCAGCCAGATGGACAGAGAGCAAGGCTGCAACTAACCCAGCTGTCAGATCAACAAACCATTCATAGGTACCACTTTGGCAGATAGCTGGTGCAGGCTGTGTGCAATATGTGTGCCCCACACATGTCTGTGTGGACACTGCGAGGCAACCCCATCCCTCTCAAAACAAAAGAATGTCTGAGCCTAGGTGTACTGGCATCTGGAACATTCCAAAGGCTTATGGGGATGCTGTAGGAGTGCTACAGACAGCTACCAGTCATATCCTGTCAAAATTCCTGGCAGTAATGTGCAACAAGGTAGATGAATACATACACTTTCCATCTACCCCCATGGAGCAAAGAATTATTATTCATCACTTCTTTAACCTCACACACTTCCTATGTGTACTTGGTGCAACAGACTGCACCCACATCCCTATTAAGACTCCCATGCATCCAGAAGCAGACATACATGACATACATCAATAGAAAGGGGTGGCCATCTCTGAACTACCAGGTTGTATATGCAGTAAATGGCAGCATAACAAGCATCATGTCAACACATTCTGGAAATGTCCATGATGCTGCCATATGTAGGGAAAGTGGTCTGATGGCTGCATTCCATCAAGTCAAAATACTACTGGGTAGGTAAATACAGGAACACAGTTAGGATGTAAGCTAAGGACATCCCTATCAACATTATTCATGATGACAACATGTGTGTGTTCACTCCCCACAACAGGTGACTGTGGTTATCCACTTCAGGCATGACTAATGATGTCATACAGAGTACCATCAAACCCTACAGAGGAGGTCTACAATAGAGTGCACTCAACAAGATGAAATACCATTGAGTGTGTGTTTGGTGTGCTGAAAGCTAGGTTCAGATGTCTTGACACATCCAGGGGTGCACTGCAACACACACCTGAACAGCAGAACAGATGATAACTGTGTGTGCCAGCTGCAGGTGTGAGTGAACTATCCCAAGAACCCCAGATGTCTCAAGATGACATTCCACAGCTATCAGAAGAAGAGCAGGAGGATACAAGGAGCAGAAGAAACAGACATGGATGACAGAAGTTGTGACCATAAGTCCAGGCCCAGGCAACACAGCAGCATATGACACATACCTTTGAGTCATGAGAAGCCACACCTACAGAAGTACACATATTAAACATTGATGTTCAGGTGTTACAGTTACCCAGTATTTGTACACACTGAGCATCAGACATAATGACATAATTCTAACATATAACAGTACAAATCTATCCCAACATAGATCATCAACTCAGGCCACAAGTGATTATGCATACAGACTCATAGTGATGTGTGTGTATATGACAGACAGGAAGGGACATATATCTGTGAAACATAATCCTGTCTGTCCACTATGAAAAGATGCAAACAGGAAACCATCTCAGGACATATTGCAGAACTGTTGTCAATATCACAAGCAACATATCAATGTAAAGGATGGTTAAACTGTAATGTACTAAATGGAGTCACCTATGGTTAGTGAAAATATCAGACTTCTGTGCCACCAGACTTTACAATGAACACAGACAGCTGACATTGTCAGTGGTCTGCACAGCAATCATCATCACCATGGAGTAAGACTGACACTACTGGATAGAATGGATCATATGTCAGTGTTATTTGGCCCAGGTTGTTCTACAGAGGAGACTGATGAAGTGGTGTCAGCATGTGGATACACGCCGTGGAAGAAGCATGAGTGCAAGTTGACTGTCTGGTCATGACTGCCAGGCCCACATCGGCTGGACCAGCAGCAGAAATGTGTGTGCATTGCAGCACAGACATCCATGCCTGATGGGCAAGGTTTGTCTGCTGACAGGAGGCCTGCCTCTCCCATGTGGTAATTGGCTAAGCACAGTCAGGTCACTCAGAACCCTGCTTGTACTACAGCACTGCTGTAGTACTGTCATAGCCAAGGATTCAACAGACCATGCCACAGATAACATGCTTTCATTCTATGCATCAATGACGCCATGACCCCAACATGTCTGTGTTCTTGTCCTTCATGCAGCAGATCCAGCTGGTGTGCAACACAATCAGTTGTACAGGCAAGTGCATGGATGTCAGATCCATGGTGTCACTGGGGGTATTCATTTGCATGTATGAGTAGACAGGCACCCTCTGACAGGTGCCCATGCACACCAGCTACGTGTCTACATCTACTCCGATGGACAGTATCGATGTGTTGTGGGAAAGTGTCAATATCACCAGCAGACTCAGTATAGGTCTATGTTTTACAGGCCCCATCTTGTACACATCTGATGTCCCCTCATTGTCAGAATAGCTAGACACGTTTTTCTCAATATCTGAGGCTACAGCAGCATCCATATGACTGTCACCATCTAGGCCAGACTGTATCATCAAGTCTGTGCTCTGTGTGCCAGGGGCCATGCTACCATACCGAGACACATCAGGATCACTGGATGGGCTAATGGAGGATAAAGGCAGTAGATGTGCTAAAAGAAGAGACAGATGACAAAAGTCAGAAAAAAGTGCTTACATCACATGCTGTCTATCATTAATGACATATCCCACATATATCTCACTATAATGTTGCAGATAATAATGACTTACCATGAGGAATTATCTGTGCATGGGGAACAGAACCTATATAGTGGGAGCTGACAATTATGTTGCATATGCAACATACTTAACATATATGAGGAATATAAGCATAATACATACCTGATGTGTCCTCATGGGAAGATGGCACTGGAGGCGCGAGATGAAATGCAGCTGTTGTAGGGATACAAAGGCATTAACACAGCATTCTTAATCACATCCTTGCAGCATGGACCATTCCAACAGAGGTAAAACTTACAGTGGGTAATGCATACAATACTAGATACTTGAAGGTGAGATGCTGATGGTGGATGTCCTATAAAGGAGTAGAAGGACACAGTATTAATGTAGGACAACAACAGGAATAACAGCAATGACATTTATGAAAGAGAGGTAATAGCATACCAGTGATACCCTCCCTATATGGTGAGTTTGTGTGTTGTAATGTGGATCCTGCAGTGAGAAACTACAGAAAAAAACAAATGCAGTCATGTATGCAGGCACTGGCATACTCACATGATGACATATAGAACACAGTAACAGGGTCTGCTAATACTTATGTGGTGTATGGTACACCTGTTGGGCAGGTGTTCCTGTGTAGAAAAATAGCAACATTAATTTCATACAACACAGGTCTACTATACATTGCTGCAGCCTATGCACATGTTGAGGAACCATATCTGGTCTGTCTATAGGTGCAACTGCATGGCTTGTGCCCCAGGAGATGTGCCTGTATTTTACAATGGAAGGGGACTATCAATATGACAGTAAACAGCTCTGGCATGACAGAAGGCTGATGAAATAACAGGTAATGGTCACAGTAACAGTATATGGGAATACTTACCTGTCATGTTCTGCTGTTGTGCAGAAGTGGATGGACCTGTGGAAATAAATGCAGATAACATTACACATGTTGGTTGCACTGTTATGTATATACTGAAGTTGTATGATTACATGTCATTACATGTGCATGATGCAGTTCTGCTGCTGCAACACAAAAATGACAATACATGGATATGTATACAACAGCAATATGTACTGATTTACTCTATATGCATCAGTGTTATGCAAAGTAACATATACATGTGCAGTCTGGAACACTTGTTTCTGTCCCACCCCTGTGACTACTGCATTCATCACTCACCATATGCAGTGATGCAAGAAACTGTGTGATCTCATCAAGGGTCTCAATGGTGGGCCACCACGGGTTGTATCCCTCAACCTCTCATACCAGCTTAATCTGTTGACTGTACGAAGGATCATGTCAGAGTGCCATCTGCAACTGGCTTTCTGGGATCTATTGTGACCTCCCACAGCAATAATCATGTTGGTGAGGTCTGTCCAGACTACACTCCTCCATACTGTATTTCCTGCCCATCCAGGGAGTTTCCGTCCATGTAGGTGCAGACCATCTATGATGATTTCATTGTTGTCCCTAGGTTTGTTTGCCATCTGAAAGACCATTATCTGCACATTTATTTATTTACTTATTTGTTGATATTTGTTGACTGGGAAAGTCCACTGGGTCAGCAACCCATTTTCAGTGGAGGCCCGGGGAGAAAAGCTCCACTACTAATAGCTATACATATTTAGAGACATTAAACAATGGTTAGATTTATGTGGGGACCCACATATTGTTGATTATGCACACAGCTTATTCCACTGTAAACCCTCTGCAGTCCTGTGCAATGCAAAATTTTAAGGGATAGACCCTGTGCCATATAGTACTGTGACATATAAAACCACATGTGGTATGGAAACAATGCATGAATACATAACATTTGGAACAACAAAATGAGTTGTGACATCTGTAAAGGCTGCCTGTGAAATTAGTGAAGCTCCAAAAACAAACACAGCAGCACTGGATCATACAAGCCATGCACTCACTCTGCATGCAGCGCACATTAACATACTACACATAACAAATGTGTACAAACAAAATGTGCAATGGCTGTAGCTGTAATGCAAATTGAGCCTAAACAGACAACCTGTGTAAAAATCAGTCATATGAAATATTATACATAATGAGCTTATATCAACATAATCATTACTGAGCAGTGAATGCCATCCACATTAACAGAGAGTATGTGAAACTTATCAGTTGAACAACTTACTGAAAGTGTTGGAAAACCTCTGTATCTCTAAGCAGGCTACAGACAGGACACAGTAAGCAGACATAAACACACATCCTTTTTGTACTGTCAGTAGTTCCAATACATGTTTTGAGAAGCATCACTGAACAAATATCCATAACAGAAATGCGAATGAATACTGCACAGCAAGATACAGATAATGTCATAATCTGTATTTTTCCATACATATACCATAGAGTCTAGTGAGTCACCAGCAACCTATGTGGAAAATCCATGAATATGTCTATATGCATTGTTCAGTTGTGCTGTTTAAACCTGTCTATACAAAATGTATATGGTAAAGTACTGCATGTTACTGATGCAGATGCAGTCATCTGTATGTATACATGTCAATCCCACACCCCTCCAGTAAGTCACAAACATTTTTCATAATGCACACATTTTTCCATAAATGCATCAAACTAACCATATAAACATACTTTGATTGGTAGTAATGTTAACATAGGTCTATATGGAGTCAAACATTTCACAACACAGCAATGCTCAGGTATAACTGAAAGTAAGACCAGCTTAATTCGCACTATACATAATTAATGAGGTTTATTAAAATTAAAGGTTTTGAAATCCTATTTGCACATGTCCACATAAGTTCTTGAAATTTGGTGCATTAAGCAATAGCTCAGTGTAATACTAAGGTGCTTCATGCAAGTATCCAATAGGTATCATTAAACATGACCATATATACCATATAGGTTCATAGGTGTGTACTAGGCTAATGGCACTGGAGCCATTACAAGCCTAGCCCATAGGATTACCCTGGAATCATGTCACCCAACCTTAGTTCCCAATGCCTCTGTTGAGTAGAGCCACTGGAGTGATCCCTGGGGTGAATTTTCTATTTCCCATCCACTCATCAAGATTTCTCTTGAAGAGGGCCAGTGAGATGCTCTGTTTGACATGTATGGGAAGTCTGTTCCATAGCATGGGCAGTCTCTGGGTTATGAGCCTGTCCCTCCAGTTTGTTCTGTTGATTGTGGTAATGAGGTTGAGATCTCTGGAGCTTGTGGTGCAGAGGGACTGGGATTTCTTTAGATGTAGCATTTCTAACAGACATGGCTTTGTAAGTCAAGCAGAGATCGCCTCTAAGTAAGCAATATGAGACAGAGAATAGTTGGAGTTTTTTGAGTCTGTCCATATAGGACAAGTGTTTAAGGCCTACAATCCTCTTTGTGAGGTACTTTTGCAGCCTCTCCAGTTGTTGCAGGTGTCTAGTGAGGTGCATGCCAAATGGGGCATTGTACCCGATGACTGGACTAATGAGGGAAGAGTAGATGGAGACAATGACCTCTTTCTTCTTGGATGCAAAACTCTTAGTAATGAGATGTGCCACACAGAGCGGCATTCTGACCACAGTGGCAATGCAGTAGTCAAAAGAAAGTATGCTGTCAACCTGTTTTCTCAGATCTCTTATAATGCCTTCTGTGTTCAGTGGACTACCATCAATGTGGTAATTCATGGGAACCAGGTTTTCCTAAAAGGGATGGGGACACATTTTTTGGCATTGAGCTTAAGGCCATGGTTCTGACACCAGTAGTTGGTCTCAGTGAGGCCTTTCTGTAGGATGTCAACATCACTTGGGGAGTTAATAATAGCTCCCAACTTGCAATCATCTGTGAACTTTGTCAGCCAGAGTCCCTTCGTGTTGTCCTGGACTTCAGAGAAGTAGATACAAAACAGGAGAGGACCCAGGACCGAACCCTGTGGGACTCCACTCGTGAAAGGTCGGCAGTCTGACTTAGAGTTAGCTACTTTCACACTGTGGGTTCTATCTGTGAGCCAGTTTGTAGCCCATTTAGTGATATAGGGATTGATGCCTAGCTTAGTCAGTTTTTCTATGATTCCTGAGTGGAGAATGGTATCAAAGGCCTTGGCCAGATCAAGGTATGCTGTATGAACTATCTTGCCTTCATCCCCAGCTCTGATGACTGACTCAAAGAAGTCAACCAGGTTGAGAAGGCATGATCTACCCTTCACAAAAACCAAACTGTGTGGGATCCAGAGTTTGGAGAGTCCCTATATCCTTGTTTATTAGATCCATGATGATGCGTTCCATAGCTTTGCATATCAGACTGATCAGGCTAATGGGGAGATAGTTCCCAGGGTCTGTAGTCACTCCTCCTTTGTGGAGAGGGATGAATGTAGCAGTGCACCCTTCGGTAGGAACAAAGCCTGAGGTGAGGCTGTGATTGAACAGGGCACACAGGTGAGGTGCCAGTTCACTCTATAGTTCATGTAGAACACAGCCAGGGATACTGTCAGGTCCCACAGATAGAAGCTGTATTCTTGGCCTTGGACAGTGCTGTTTTAACCTGTGCAGCAGTAATACTGGATGCCTGGCAATCTCCTGGTATTGTGATTGGTCCTTTGGTGGGGGAGAGAGGGGTAAGGTTGGCACTGAACCTGTCGGCGGGTTTATTGGCAATATCTGTTGGCTTAGTATAGGAAGTACCATTGTGCAGTAGCACAGAGAAAATCTGGGTATTGCCGTGGAGATTCTTTACATAACTATAGAAGGCCTTGTGGTTGTCTTTACTGCTTTTATCTGCTGCAATTCTGTTTTCATAGCTAGCTTTAGAGGATTTGATGAGGGATCTCAACTTTTTGTTGAGGCTGATAAGGGAGTTTTTCCAGTCTTGGGACTTCACCTTATTCCGCATCAGTTTCCTCCTTCTGTTGTATAGTTTGTTTATGGCATGGCACCACCAGATTGGCTTCTTTTTTTTGGAGGAGAGTGTCTTGGCTCTATTGGGTATGGTGAGATCCATGCATTTGTGTACATGTTCGTACAGTGCATTGGTGTATAATTCGGCAGTCATGCAACTCTTCTCCATTTGCATGGGTGCCATGAAGTTAGCCACCTCTGTTTTTAGGAGCCCAAAGTTAACTTTGGAGAAGTTTTTCATGGTGGTTATCTTTACGGGGGGTGGGGGTGGTAGGGATGTGGATTTCCAAGGTGATTAGTTTGTGGTCGGCTCTAACCAGGGAGGAATTGATTATTGGTGTAGAGCAACGGTCTCCCATGTTAGTAATGACCATGTCAAGGATGTTGCTACCTCTAGTGGGGGTAAGAATGAGCTGGTCCAGGGCATTGGAATTAATGAATTCCATAAGCCATATGCTTGTTAGCTTCCAATGATCTGATAACATGCCATAAGCACACTCTGCAGCTGCAAAACTCCAAGACCACACTATAATAAACGCCAGATATTTAATGAAAAGCTTTCAGGCTCATACCCTTCATCAGTACATGAATTAAAATGCTTTTTCAAAACTTTAAATAGAGGTTACATATAAACACCTGATTCAGCCAGCCATACAAAATTAACCTATAATTAAACATTTAAAATAGTTCTTAAAAACATATATACTAAATTGTGTCTATGCTATAAAATTAGCTGTACATACCTATACAATCCTATTGTTAACACCATAGCTTATTGTTATATTTAAAACGTTCAAAGCATTAAATCAAATAATATAAAATATACAAGTCAATATATGGACATTGAGTGGGGCTACTATATATTCTCTCTCTGTTTTTTAATTAGTATTGGCTTTATACTAACCATATTATTTAAACATGTTGGTGAATCTGCCTGTAACTTTATAATCCATTCATATTCTCTAAATTCAAGAATATTATTTATATCTCCCCCTCTTATATCCGTATTAACTACACTTACACCCCTAAATTTAAAATTATGCTTATCATGTTCCATTATATGTTTATATAGAGCATTAGTCAACACTTTCCTTTTTATTTCTGACTTATGCTCTATTATACGTTCCTTCAACTTCCTCATTGTTTTCCCAATGTAGAATGCTGTGCAAAGCATGCAAGTTGCCAAATGCACTAATTTAGATGTATTACAATTCACTGTACACTTAAAAAAACATTTCTCTTTGGATTTAGGGTGTATAAATTCATTATCTAGATCAAAAATGTCCACACAACAACTACAATTATAACATTTCTCAGTTGCCATCCTACCTTGATGAGCATTACATTTTTAGTCAATACTATTTCTAGCAATATACATATATTCTCTATCTCTCGTGCTTGCATAGCTATTTCACTGCATAAAAAATTCCTTATGTAGATACAATTTATAATGAAGTTAAACTTTTATTGGCTATGCCAGAATTAAATGATCTAATAGATTTAAAACCTAAATTTGCTTATAGAAATCAAGAGACACTTAAACAGAAATTATGCTATAAATATTTTAGAATTAATAGTAATGCTCATCAAGGTAGGATGGCAACTGAGAAATGTTATAATTGTAGTTGTTGTGTGGACATTTTTGATCTAGATAATGAATTTATACACCCTAAATCCAAAGAGAAATATTTTTTTAAGTGTACAGTGAATTGTAATACATCTAAATTAGTGCATTTGGCAACTTGCATGCTTTGCACAGCATTCTACATTGGGAAAACAATGAGGAAGTTGAAGGAACGTATAATAGAGCATAAGTCAGAAATAAAAAGGAAAGTGTTGACTAATGCTCTATATAAACATATAATGGAACATGATAAGCATAATTTTAAATTTAGGGGTGTAAGTGTAGTTAATATGGATATAAGAGGGGGAGATATAAATAATATTCTTGAATTGAGAGAATATGAATGGATTATAAAGTTACAGGCAGATTCACCACCAGGTTTAAATAATATGGTTAGTATAAAGCCGATACTAATTAAAAAACAGAGAGAGAATATATAGTAGCCCCACTCAATGTCCATATATTGACTTGTATATTTTATATTATTTGATTTAATGCTTTGAACATTTTAAATATAACAATAAGCTATGGTGTTAACAATAGGATTGTATAGGTATGTACAGCTAATTTTATAGCATAGACACTATTTAGTATATATGTTTTCAAGAACTATTTTAAATGTTTAATTATAGGTTAATTTTGTATGGCTGGCTGAATCAGGTGTTTATATGTAACCTCTATTTAAAGTTTTGAAAAAGCATTTTAATTCATGTACTGATGAAGGGTATGAGCCCGAAAGCTTTTCATTAAATATTTGGCATTTATTATAGTGTGGTCTTGGAGTTTTGTAACATGCTATAAGCACCACTTTTAAATACTGAGTTTGTTACATTTACAGATTAGACCATTACTACCTGCGAAATGAATGGGACCTCAGAGAGCAATTTATTGATTTGTGAGACATCAACATTCCCAGCATTCTCATCAAGATAGCTAGTTCCAGGAGGCTTTGACATATCTGGGTGCCCAATTAGACCTAGGAGGAGTCCACCCAGATGCTGACTGTCTACACTAGAGTGGAGCATTGCATGACAGCCAGATCATGGAACTTCACGATGATTGATTTATGGAAATGGATTGCAAAGGAGCATCAATGACGTATGGGAATCTACCAGACTGGAATGCAAGTTTGCCCCTGCTATGGTCACCTGCATCAGAGGGACACAGAGGAGCTTCATTGTAGGGTTGCTGAGGTGCAGAGACAGCTGGTGAATGCCTACACTAAGTGTCACAATCCTACATATATCTGGCCAATTTCTAAGAAACTCAAAGATATAGTGATGTCCCAGATATATCAGATACATTCCTTTTAAAACCATTATGTAGCGGTTTTGATAATTAAGAAGACAGGGTAACTGTTCTCTCTGTAATTATGGGTTTTATTCTGATGGGGTTTATTTGTTTAATAATGTTTATCATGTACGTAATATTGAACATTATAATTTTCCAACATATAAGGACATCATTTCACAAATCCAGTATGGTCATATATCAATGATGCTTATAGTGTCTAGGCCACTGATGACGACTCATTTCTCCATTATCCATAATACTTTGACAGTATTGCCTAGTCTACATGTCTATGTGTGAATATTAACTCATAAACAACTTCATTAGTTCATTCGGCTTTACAAAGTGCAAATTATTATGAAAGTACTCTTTGTTTAAAACAAGAGCAATACATGTCCAATTATCTAAATATATTTCATAAGTTCTAAAACTTGATAATATCTGGCAGTTTTGTGGAACATGAGGGCCTATATTGCATTTATGTGATGGATGTTTCCATATTCATACATTATCCGCAGGAATCAGATATACATACACAATGCTAGTTGGTTCAGAAGGAAAGTGTGAGTGTTGTTAGCTCAGCCTATAAAGCAACAGGCCAACATATCTGTATCTTGACTAGGTGTAAGTTCAGTTCCACATGGGGAAAGTTTCATTATATTCTGATCATTGCATCTTTCAAATATTTCCAAAATTTTGTTGTACGTACCTGCTTTTGATATTAGCAGTTATTTTGAGCATGCTTGCAACTACCTCAATTAATTGTTGGACTTTTATGAATATCTCCTTAATATGTAATGTTTTTTCTAACAGCAACTCTCTTACTATAATGTTACGTGTAAAGCTTGGAACATACTGGTATATTTCTGCCAAACATTTTGTGGAATATGCTAACATTTGCCACTTGAATTTCATGTATATCTGTGTCATTTTTTACTAGATTGAATTCAACAACCTTCACATCCTTGTATTTGGAGTGACTGAAATAGTCAGATGTCAATTTAGACTGTAGAACAGTGAGATACCCTGATATTGTACATAATTCTAAGTTATAATTTTTACTTTGTCAATAAATATCAGTCCTCCCACATAGTAATGTGTCCTTGATGTGCAGCACTTTGTAGCGTTCTGTTAATACTAGTTATGTGTTACATGACAGAGTTCCACTCTCTGAGGAATGAAAGTTTACAGTTGTGGTTTTCTGTTGTGACCACTGTGCAGACAGGCATTCATGTTTGCAATTTTATTTTCTTAAATGCACAACACATTGTACTTTTTGCAAAGCATAAGCCATGATCCCTATTAGTACCCCATCCCTGCACATTCATACCTCCAGTTGCTTTTGCTGCATTCCCACAATGCAATCTCATGCACAATGGATTAGCTAGGCAGGTAGGTATCAGGGTTAAGTGTGGATATAACTTAAAGTTGCAGGTTTGAAACTGAAGTCCTATAATCTGTGTTCAGTTCTGTTCCAAGAAGTAAAGGGCTGTGTGTGTAGCATTCCAATATGTGTATGGTGATTCTGTGATGATACTCAAGTTAAAATTTAGAGAATCTAACTTGAGCGATGTATATCACTGCTATTTTATACCTACATCATTCTTTCATGGTCTACATTTTGAAGGTGATAAGGACTGTAGTCATAATCGTGCACTGTGCATCGATCGGATGTCCCAGCTGGATGAGCAGCACAGGAAGAGAGTTATGTTAATTACTTGGTCTGTTTCTGTAAATAAAATAGATGTGTTCATTGGTGCAGGCTTGTATTTTTGACATTAGCATGTATACTACTTATAATGCAGGAATACCCATGCATCATTAAGGTAAGTGCAATACTCAGATAATACCTGTGATACAAGTATGAATTACCTAAAACCATGTTTATGTATTGTTTAGCAGCAATCCACATTTGCTGAAGATGTTTTGAAAAGTAGGCCACAAGCTAAATGACAGTCATTTATGTGTAATAGTGCTTTATCTGCTAATGGGGGTATTTCGCATACAAGTTAAATGTGCTTTCTGTGCTATTTGTAATTCTGCTTGGCTTGCCTATTCACACTGAGTAGGTGTCTGCTGTGTGAGTGTTTACACTGCTGTTGGTGGACTGTCCGGCATGCCCTTCTGTTCACCATAGGTATTGCATCTGCCTATAATACCTTTGATGGTTTGTTTAAAACATGTTTCTATTCTGAGTTTAGGGATACTGTGCACATAGGCTTTCATATTCAGAATTTCTGTCTGTTACATAATCAGCAAGCAGTATCATACTGTTTGCATTTTTCGGGGTAGTGATTGCTAATAAATGTATGTAGGGCACTCATACATTTGTAGACAGACAATTTAGTTTGTACAACATGTACTAGATTTTCATGATTTACAGATTGTTGCTGTGTTTAGGCATAAACATTATTACTAGTATGTTGTATTGTATTCCAAAAATTGATGTGGGATCAGCCAATGACCATGTTGCCTGACTCAGCTGTTTTGCTTATGGCTATATATTTCCCACTGGATTGTCATCTCACTATAACTTCATTATAACAGTATGTTAACTGGTGGCTGTTCATATGACTCATTACATGTACAGACATATGGGATACATTTGACATTCACATACCAACATAAATGTGCAGGGCACACATGCAGTTGAAGAAACAGGGGAATAATGATATTCTGTCAGACCACTGGACAAATTACTGAGGAACAGTTCAGTACTAAACAGTACAGGTCTCACTATTACTGTTATGTTGTCATTTTTTCAGTGTTGTTTTGCAAGGTAGACTCATGTGACTGTTCATAGGTTGGTACTAGGCTATTGGCCCTAGGGCCTATACAAGCCTAGCCATAACAATTCCCTGGCCATTTCTTCCCACACTATTTACTTCCCATAGTATCATGACATGCTGCTCTTCAAATGTCAGGATATGTAAGTGTGCTGGCTTTTTGCTATGCTTAGCATGCAAAATGTTGGCTGATAAATAAGTGTTCAGGTCATGTGAGGATTTCCACTGGTAAGCTGTGTTATGCATGCTGTAGCATGGCCTTGAGTAGATGCTCACGTTGTGTGATGGATACAGTGGCCCTGAAATGCTCTTGTATTGAAAATGTCCATAAGTATAGATAATAGGACATAGAGAAGGTGCTGTGTGCATGAGGAGCCATCCGCTGGCAGCAAATATGTTATTTATAATTGTCCTACATAATTTTTGGCCATTTTATCTGAGAATATGCTTTAATGAGACCTGCAATATATGCTGATATAGCTTCATTCTCAAATGCAGACATCACATGTCAACAGGATGTTACTTAATGTCTGTTAGATTGCAGATGTGTATATTAGTTTCAATTTAATGTCAGCTATGATTTTCACAGGAATGTGCAGCCTGAAAGACATTTATTTTTTATTATTGTTTTGATTACTGACGTATATCACATATGGTGGTACACTTGACTATGGCTATAATGGATTCTAAGGTTTCATGGTGACTGTTTTCTCCCTGTTCACTGTGTCAAAGTGGGTATGTTATGCAGTCATGTAGTATTAGATATGCATATGCAATTTTTGTCCTGTGTTGTGATTCATCTTGACAGAGCATGGGACCTGTGGCTGCTCAGCCATCAGACAGTGGTGATGAGCGCATGCCATACCACTTCAAGAGTCCTCTGATGATATTGACCAACATGACAGAGGTGAGTTTGATGACAAGGAAACTGGACCTGCATGTGCCATCATCCCTGCTGCATCCTGGAGGAGACAACACCAGGCACCCCAACAAAATGATTATCATAGACAGATGAGGGACATGATGGAGAATTTCTTCCAAGACAAGGCATGGGCTATGCATGACTCATTCAGGGAGATAGTCTGACAGATCATTCATGAAATTCATCCATATCAGGGTGGTCCCTCAGCTCTGTAAGTATTGTCCGTCTTATTCACTTGTGCAATGCTGCCACCATGGTGTTTGCCATAGCAGTGATTGGAGTGTAAATGCACAGTTGTGCATGCATACTATTTTGAAGCTATGGTTATGTGACACATATCCAAACATACACTGCAGATGTTGTGTGAAATTTACCATTGTTACAGTGTGTCCATGTTGCACATTACCATATTAGACTTTCATTCACCATTCAGCTGTCTATGTATTTCAACAGTTAACAGGTAGCTACTGCTGCAACAATTCCACTGTAAACATGTGCTTTGGTGACAAGCACCTCACAAACAACATGTTGCCGTAGTCCACCAATACCACAGTGTATGTGTATGATTTGTGGATTGTCATGTCATGTATGTGCAAAAGAAAGACATGTCCTTATCCTGTGTTTTGGATGACAGTGCTATCCCAATGGTGTACTGGCATTGTGTGTGGCATGTGTTGGCAATGCTGATGCCATGTTGTGTCATATAAATGTATCTCATACATATATACAGTCCTCCTTTACTGAATGCATAGACCACCATTGTAATGCTCATATACACACACTGGTAATGATAATTTTTTTCAGTAACAGTACTGTATGCTGCCTTTGGCCTATGCTACATTTCCACATCCATTCCTTATTCACATAAATTCACTCATTTTGGTAAATGGTGTATATATCCAATGGTTTATGCACATGTCTTTGCACATATTCTGATCCATAGATAAACACCATTGGACCTTGGAACTCTGAGCAGTCACTGATTTTATATTAATATGCTGTAGTGTTGTTCACAGGACTATCCTCTGTTCAGTATTAACCAGGGTCAGTCACATATAAATGCAGGTGTTTATGCCACGTGTTTTACATTGGCATGACAGTTTATGTATTGCAATAACAATTCTTAGCCTTCTTACCTATGCATCTTTGTTATATGATTGCACAGCACAGTATGTGTGATTTATACATGCCCATTTTTGTTAACATCTGCAATGCAGTCTGCTTATATGATAAACTTTCGCCATTTGCTTCAGTGTAGTTTGGGTTGACTTCATCATCATCCTGTGTAATGTACAAATGCATTTCCAATGTGTCAGCTTTCATATAGACTTGTTTATTTCTTGATCTTTCTAAAGCTTTTGACACTGTCTCTCACTCAATACTTCTAGCTAAATTTTCCAACCTCCAGCTCTCTACTTCCTCCTTAAAATGGTTCTCTAGTTAACTCACCAATACACAACAATCCATTCACTCACTGGCAAACTGTCTTCTCTCCCTTCCAACCTGTCAAAACTGGTGTACTGCAAGGATCTATCTTGTTCCCTCTTGTTCAATATTTTCACTAGTGATCTATACTCCACCTGCAATCTCTCAACTCTCCTTCAATATGCAAATTATTCTACTCTTATTACAACTGCAGACAGCATCCTAACTCAGGACTCCTTTTCCTCAGCTGAAACATGGCTCTCTGACAATCAACTCACACTTAATCCTAAAAAAACTAAACTCCTTCTCTTCCTTCCTAGAACACTGGCACATCACAATTCCTCCTTTTCCAGCATCTCCCTCAACAATACCATCATTAAACCCGAACCCCATACCAAACTAATAGGCTTCTTTATTGATGATGAATTAAAATATGACACACACTGCCAACACTGTATAAAGAAAACACACCAGAAACTAGGTCTGCTCTAGCCTAATCAAAAATTCATTATACCTTCCTCCAAAGTATCTCTAGACCAGTATCCTACCTGTCTTTCTCTCTGTCTTGTAATGCTATATCATGTCTTTTTCTGGACTTAATACTCAAAATATTTTTCCGTAAATTTATAATATAAAATGGTATCACTATAATGTCTTTTTCCATCTAGTGCCTTAAATGCATCACATATCTTGCAACAACTTTGTCAGCTAATTCTTTACTTCTATTTTTTTATTATCTCATGTACAGTATGTAATAATGTTAACCGTGGCTACTTCTCCCCATATTTTGTGTGTACCAACTTTTCATTTCTTTTGTATGCTTATAATTTTAAAGTGTGTGATTCAAATTGGAGCTTTTCTCCTCAGGTCTCCACTGAAAATGGGCCCCTGGCTCAGTTGGACTAACCTGATTAACACATGTCAAACAAATAAATAAAATAATAAATAAATATAGTTGCCCTGCTTTATTGTTTGCCTATGGAGATTTGATGCTATGTCTTCCTTGATGTGGGCCAGTGTTGTCCAGCTCCTTTCCATCTTTGTAGGTATGTAACATATCTTGCACATATGCATGGTATATGTTCACCTTTGTTGGAATTCTTATCCCTTTTCATGTATTTGTTTTGTTACAAGGTCAATGTGTGAAACCGCTATGGGCATTATACAGATGCAGGACATCTTCACACAAGTTGCTTGGCTACTGCTTACAATACATCCTTGTTCTTGCTATGCATGTGTGTTACATATTAACCAGTGTATGTTGATGAAAGTCATGTGCACAACCTGATATTGTTTATATAGCAGTAATGTTAGATTTGTGACCATATGTTATTATTACATGTCAAGGGTGCATGTATTTGTATTGACATTGCTTTCAACTAATTTCCTGTTAGGCCACATGTACAGCCTCACCTGTGTGTTGCCTTTAACATGGCATATGTGTGTGACATATGCATTTCGTCACTTGTCTGTTCAGGCTGTGTACACCTACATCTGTTGGTAGTAGCCAGTTTGCTGCTTTGCTGCAGTACTGCTGTTTGGCACCGTATTTGATTGTTTACCTTTACAATCTTTGTTGGCGGTTCTGTTCTGTCTTCTTCTGGTATCATCTGGCATTCCAAGAGCTGCATTTGCTCATCTTTGATGTTGATTGGTTTATACTTCAACTGCTGATAGACTACTTGGATACTGCTTTATTTATACAATGTGTACTATAATCCCTATTTATCACTCTACAAGACATAACTACCATCAGTCAAACACATTCAGGTATAACTGCCACATAGTTTGCAACCTGTCATAACATAACAGTGCATAGGTACACCCGTATTTCTGCATTTCACCATGGCTGGTATGCATTTCCACCCTGTTTGTCAATTTTCCATTGCCTGTGTTGTTCAGTGTGTTATCTGTGTAAATTACCTCTCCTTACTGTTTATTTCCAATCTTTGTCTGTCATGTGTAGTGATGATGTTCTTTGTGTTTCACTGTTGCAGTCATTACATTTGGGTTATCTGCTTGCAGGTAGCCCTCAGTCGGCCTGATTAACAAAGTCTTGGGTCCTGCGTTGGTTGCTGTCCCTTCTCCGATGACGTCAGGTCGTCAGGGGTATAAAACATGCAGCCGATGCCATTACATCAGTCGTTCTTGCTGTGTGGTGCCAGAAGCAGAAGCAGTTTGCAAGTGCTGGTCAGCTGACTCCTGAAATTTTCATTTTTGAGTTTCAGAACCAAAGTCTTCAACTAAAGCTAAGTACCCCATTGGGGAAACTTTTTCTTGCTCCTTCCTGATGTCAGTAAAAGTTAATAATTGCATTACTTGTGGAAAGCAAATACCTCATAAAGATTTTAATTCGTACTGCATTCCTTGCCTAGGCCCTGACCACGACGTACCTTGCTGTCAGTTTTGTGCTTTATTTAATCAGTGCACTATCCGTTGTCGGTATATTTTCACCTCTAAATATTTCAGTTCTTGGTTTAATTATCAAGAAATCATCAGTTAGCCATCTGACTACTGGGATTCTGAAAACATGCAAAGATAAAGACAGAGACAGGCCGCCGAGGTCTAAAACTGCCGATGAAGCTTTTCCTAAGCCAGTTGCCAGTTCGCCGGTACTCAGTGAGGCGCTTTTGCAGCCCCTGATACCTGCTATTTCTGATTCGCAGGCCTCTACTGAGACCCATTTGGAGTCCGGTATGCCACGAGATGCTTCAACTATAGAAACCACGGATGTCTCTACCCTGGATGGGTTTGGAGCCTCTGTGCAGGCACTGGCTTCTGAGGGTGTATTCAGGCCTACAGAGTTGCATATTAAATCAATGCCTCCTTCTTTACTTAGGCCTAAATCTCAATCCATGCCTAAAAAACCGACACCCAGGCCACATGCTCAGGCCTCTATGCCTAAAAAACAAATGATAAGAATGGCTGAAGATCTAATAACTCTAATCAGGGGTAGCCAACCCCCCCCCCTTCTAAGAGGCCTAGGACTGAAGTTGATTATGAATCTTCTGATCAGGATTCTGTTTTTTCTGATTCTTCTGATAATCTGGATTTGCCCTTATCTACTTATGAAAATTCCGATGCAGAGGACATCATTCCCTCTGCTTCCCCTCCTGAGGATTTTTCTTTTGGGGAAACCTTACATACTCTAAGGGAGCATTTCCACTGGGAAAGCCAGGATTTTTCTGATTCCAAAAAGAGGCTAAGGGGTTTCCTTCTCCTACCTCAGCATAGGCCTTTAGCTATTCTTCCTCTACTAGGCATTGTTGATGCTTTTTTGGAATCTAGTTTGGCCCCTGATTCCGTGCCTCCTGCTCCCAGTAAACGACAGATACTACAGGGTCCCTGAGTCCCACAAGTCCCTTTTTAAAAATCCTATTGCAGATCCAGAGACTATTTCACAGGGGCCCAAGGGCATTAAGGCTTCTACTGCTAAAAATCCTAACCCTTCTGATAGAGACTCCAGGGCGCTGGATAGATGGGGTAAGAAGGTTTACACTTCTGCAACCTTGGCCATTAGGGCTTTAAACTGCCAGTTTCATATGTTAAAGTATCAGCAACATGTTATTGGACTGCTTAAACAGAAAATTATGTTGATTCCTGACTGTGTGGAAAATAAGGAATTACAGGATTTAATGCATTCTGATGAACAAGTTGGAAAACATACTGTGCAATGTGGTTTTGATTCATTAGAGGCCTCTTGCAGGGCTGCTGTTACTTGGTCGGTGCTCAAAAGGCATGCTTGGCTTAAGGAGCAATCTTTGCCTGATCATGTTAAAGCTAAATTGTTGGATGCTCCCTTAAATCAGGACCACCTGCTTGGCAACAAGGCTGAGAAAGCCTTGGTTTAAATACAGCTATACCCTTAAAGCCCATTTTAAGAAAAAGGAGGGTAACATATTAGCTTCTGATTGGTTACTATGATGTTTAAATAAGTGGTTTTAACTTTTTTATTTTGTCTGATGAAGGGCATGTTTTCCTGAAAGTGCTTACTGTGTACGCATTTTAATAAATTCTGGTCAAATAAGTCTTGCCTCTTTTGCCTTTGTCATGGAGCCTCTTGCCAGTTTTTTTTATATACTTTGTGCTTGTTTGGAAAAGAGTCCTTGGTGCAGGATTCCATTGTTCTTTGGAGTTTGAATCTGTTTCTGTTTCGTGTTAGCCTGTGCACATGGCTGAGCAAATAGGAAAGCAGGTAGAATAGACTATCGTCCGACACAACCGCTGATATCAACTATGAACAGCAGTACCAGAGGTATGTCATGTACTCTGGTTAATCCTCTTCTAGGCTTGGATATTAGACGCTTAGCCTTAACAACCACTGAGGTAAATCATGACAATAAAAGTGAGACTGATTTTTATGAACTGCTAAACAAGTTGCAGAACCATATAATGTGTTTAAAACGCTTACAGTGGCAAAGAGTCCATCTAGAAGCCTGTGTTAAACATAACATAGTACCCAGGGGGTTACGGGTTCTGTGTATGCCGACACAAGGTGATGTATATCCAGAATTATTAGCACAATGGCAGGAGATAAATCTCCAACCAGTACAGCATATATGAAGTTCCTTATTGATTATTTTGCTCCGGAGGAGACTCAACTTATAAGTAGTGTTGAGTCCCTGAGAAAAGAAATAGAACTACGTTTTAAAGAGGGGTATCAACAAGATAGTATCAATGATTTATTGCTGACAGTTTCAGCTTATGACACTAAATTACAACGTATAAAAATCTATAAATTGGTTCGTGACTTCAATGATTTTTCTTCTGGTCGCATTTTTGTTTGGCCACATGAGAATGCAAACAATTTCCGAAGACCGAATGCACCTAACAGCAGAAGGGAACCCGCCTCTAATCAGCAGCATGAACAGCAGCTGTTGGAACAGCAATCTTCAGCTTATAAGAATTTTTTAGAGTAGGCACCAGGAGTTGTTGCTGTCTCCAGTGTGATGCATGAACAACCAGAACGAAGGGATCCATCTTCATCTAAATCAGATGATTTGTTTGTGCCACAAGACTTGACACAAAGGAACAATGTATCTACGAATTTGGGAAATCCTCCTGCATGATCAGGAGCCAGACCTAAGACAGCACTGGGGTTTCAAAGTACAACTTTTCCAGTCTTGCCTGCCCCAGTGAGGAAGAAGAGTCCATGGAAATGGAGTTTTTCGATGCAACAAGAAGGGAAGAGACACAGGGTCTCACAGTGACTGAGGACATTTCTGGTAACATTGTTTATAATTTATCTAGCATTGAACTTTCAGATTTGCAACACGCTATTTTAAACAAGGGTTTGACTTTTGTTCCTGATGCATTGTCTGATGACAGTCAGGTCATTGTGGATGTTATGTGTTTTGCTAGAAATGTTTTACTTTAGAATATGTTTAATAATAATATAGGTAATGGAGGGGTAAATCTGAAGAAACCCATTGACTTTATACCTAACACTAATCCTACTGTTACCACATTTGTTAAACTGTGTCAAGATGAGATAGAGCAGTATGTACAAAGGAATAATAGACACAGGTATCGCAACCTGACACATGAGCAACGGATAGCCTTACAACAGTTACAATTAGATAGAAGGATAGTGATAAAGTCAGCGGACAAAGGAGGAGCGATTGTCATATTAAATAAACAAGATTATTGTGATAAACTTACTTCATTTTTACAAGATATTGACACTTTTGTACCACTCTCTCCCCTGATGATTACTTCCTTAAAAGTTAGGATTAAGACCATTCAATCCAATATGGAAAAAAGTGGATTATTGATGCAATCTTTGCATGATTTTCTTTTTATTGAACACCCAAGGATACCTGAGTTTAAGGGTCTACCTAAGTTACATAAAAATGGCTCCGACCCACCCCTGAGGCCTATAGTCTCAGGGAGGGGTTGGGCCAATGAGAACATTTCAGTTTAGGTTGAGTGTGCCTTAAGACCTGTGGTTGAACTATATCCTAGGATTTTAAAAGATACAGCAAATTTTTTGACCACTTTGTCTAATAATGTACATGAACTTGATCATATTAATTATATGTTTGTCACCTTGGATGTGAGGAATTTATTTACAGTTATTAATAATGAATATGGGCTTAAGGCTATAGAGCAAGTTTTGGCTCAAAAATTGAAATTAGATGAAGTTAGCAATGAAAGGATTTGTAAATTGTTGGGTCTGGTACTTGACTATAACATCTTTATGTGTCAAGGTGTCTGTTATAGGCAAGCACAGGGTGTTGCTATGGGGACACCCTGTGCTAATTCCTATGCCAACTTGGACTTGGCATACTGGGAGGATGAGGTGCAATTTTCCCAGACAAATCCCTGGAGTAGCATGCTAGGACATTATGTCTGTTTTGTCGATGACGTGTTTTTTGTTTGGAAGGGCACAAAAAAGGATTTGTGCTCTTTTGTGAATTTTCTAGAGAGTACTACTGATTTCTTTAGATTCACCTTAAGTTCGTTGTCATTCGAAATAGATTTTTTGGATGTACGTTTACGGAAGAATGAAACTGGAGGGATTGAAACTATGCACTTTAGAAAGGATTATTGGAGGAATAGCCTGCTATCCTTTGACAGCATGCACCCGAGACATACATTAACAAATATTGTGAAAGGACAGGTCAATAGAATCTCTCGACTATGCACCAATATTGAGAAATTTGAGTTGGAGCCAGTCATTTTAGCAGAAAATCTTGTGGATAGAGGTTATAAAAGACAGCAGGTTGATTTAAATATAGAAGATATAAAAACTAAGCAGAATGGGGTAGCAAAACCCTGGTACCATAGGGATAGGCAAGAAAGAGTACTCAAGCGAGACACATGGAGATCCAATCAGGGACAGTTTCTGCTAACTTATAGTAGTGATATAGAGGGGATATATGACATCATTAGACGTAACTGGAGGGTGTTACACACAGATCAAAGAATAGCAGATATTGTAGGTGATAGACCTTGTTTTACATTTAGAAGGAATAAAAATTTAAAAGACATGCTCTGTCATGAGCCCAGAATGGCTTCTAACAATATTATGAAAACTGTGCGGCAGGGAACTTTCCCATGCCAAAATTGCAGGGCATGTGTTCATATTAGTTCCTCTAATTCGTTTACACATCCCAGGACACAACGGGAGTATTCATTAAAGGAGTTTGCTAACTGTAGAACTAAAAATGTAGTTTATTTGGCTGTTTGCCAACTCTGTACCTCATATTATGTCTGTAAGACAAGTTGTATGTTAAAAGAAAGAATTTTTGAACACATGTTTGATATCAGACATTATGATGTATGCAATGCTTTGGCACAACATATAGATGAACATGAAGTTCATTTTTTTAAGTTTATGGTTCTGCAGAACGTACATAACAATGCGAGGGGGGATTTATCTAATGAAACTGAATGTTTATAAACAAAGTGGATAATTAGATTAGGTGCGGATAGAAGTCCTGGTCTAAATACAGCTATACCTTTAAAGCCCATTTTAAGAAAAAAGAGGGTAAAATATTAGCTTCTGATTGGTTACTATGATGTTAACATAAGTGGTTTTAACTTTTTTATTTTGTCTGATGAAGGGCATGTTTTCCTGAAAGCGCTTACTGTGTATGCATTTTAATAAATTCTGGTCAAATAAGTCTTGTCTCTTTTGCTTTTGTCGTGGATCCTCTTGCCAGTTTTTTGGGTAAATTTATAATATAAAATGGTATCACTATAATGTCTTTTTTCATCTAGTGCCTTAAATGCATCACATATCTTACAACAACTTTGCCAGCTAATTCTTTACTTCTCTTTTTTATTATCTCATGTACAGTATGTAATAATGTTAACCGTGGCTACTTCTCCCCATATTTTGTGTGTACCAACTTTTCATTTCTTTTGTATGCTTATAATTTTAAAGTGTGTGATTCAAATTGGAGATTTTCTCCTCGGGTCTCCACTGAAAATGGGCCCCTGGCTCAGTTGGACTAAACTGGTTAACACATGTCAAACAAATAAATAAAATAATAAATAAATATAGTTGCCCTGCTTTATTGCTTGCCTATGGAGATTTGATGCTATGTCTTCCTTGATGTGGGCCAATGTTGTCCACCTCCTCTCCATCTTTGTAGGTATGTCACATGTCTTGCACATATGCATGGTATATGTTCATCTTTGTTGGAATTCTCATCCCTTTTCATGTATTTGTTTTGTTACAAGGTCAACGTGTGACACCGCTATGGGCATTATACAGATGCAGGACATCTTCACACAAGTTGCTTGGCTACTGTTTTATTTATTTTATTTTTATTTTACATTTGCTGACCGGGCTAGTCTGGCTGGATACATGTCCATTTTTAGCAGAGGCCCGAGGAGAAAAGCTCCACTATATACTAGTAACTTACAATAAACAAAAAATATACAAAACATATAAGCAAATAAAGGAACATTATCATGTAGTATAGTAACAATGCAGAGGCAGTTTAACAAGAACTAAACAGTAGTGAGGAATCATTATCCCATAATAATTGCAAGAGTAGGACTGCTAAAAAATGAAGAAGAGAGAAAATAGTAACACATAAAGAGTCTATAAGTATTTACACCAATAACAAATTAGGATAAAACATGTAGTGCCGGGGCACTAGTTTTAGGATAGAGATTTGCACAGAAGTGATCAGCTTACAATACATCCTTGTTCTTGCTACGCATGTGTGTTCCATATTAAACAGTGTATGTTGATGAAAGTCATGTGCACAACCTGATATTGTTTATATAGCAGTAATGTTATATTTGTGACCATATGTTATTATTACATGTCAATGGTGCATGTATTTATATTGACATTGCTTTCACCTAATTTCCTGTTAGGCCACATGTACAGCCTCACCTGTGTGTTGCCTTTAACATGGTATGTGTGTGTGACATATGCATTTCGTCACTTGTCTGTTCAGGCTGTGTACACCTACATCTGTTGGTAGCAGCCAGTTTGCTGCTTTGCTGGGGTACTGCTGTTTGGCACTCTATTTGGTTGTTTGCCTTTTACATGCATGGTTGGTGGTTCTGTTCTGTATTCTGCTGGTATCATCTGGCATTCCAAGAGCTGCATTTGCTCATCTTTGATGTTGCTTGGTTTATACTTGAACTGCTGATAGACTACTTGGATATTGCTTTATTTATACAATGTGTACTATAATCCCTATTTACCACTCTACAAGACATAACTACCATCAGTCAAACACATTCAGGTATAACTGCCACATAGTTTGCAACCTGTCATAACATAACAGTGCATAGGTACACGCGTATTTCTGCATTTCACCATGGCAGGTATGCATCTCCACCCTGTTTGTCAATTTTCCATTGCCTGTGTTGTTCAGTGTGTTATCTGTGTAAATTACCTGCCCTTACTGTTTATTTCCAAACTTTGTCTGTCATGTGTAGTGATGATGTTCTTCGTGTTTCACTGTTGCAGTCATTACATTTGGGTTATCTGCTTGCAGGTAGCCCTCAGTCGGCCTGATTAACAAAGTCTTGGGTCCTGCGTCGGTTGCTGTCCCTTCTCCGATGACGTCAAGTCGTCAGGGGTATAAAGCATGCAGCCAATGCCATTACATCAGTCGTTCTTGCTGTGTGGTGCCAGAAGCAGAAGCAGTTTGCAAGTGCTGGTCAGCTGACTCCTGAAATTTTCATTTTTGAGTTTCAGAACCAAAGTCTTCTACTAAAGCTAAGTACCCCATTGGGGAAACTTTTTCTTGCTCCTTCCTGATGTCAGTAAAAGTTAATAATTGCATTACTTGTGGAAAGCAAATACCTAATAAAGATTTTCATTCGTACTGTATTCCTTGCCTAGGCCCTGACCACGACGTACCTTGCTGTCAGTTTTGTGCTTTATTTAATCAGCTCACTATCCATCGTCGGTATATTTTCACCTCTAAATATTTCAGTTCTTGGTTTAATTATCCAGAAATCATCGGCTAGCCATCTGACAACTGGGGATTCCGAAAAAATGCAAAGATAAAGACAGAGACAGGCCGCCGAAGTCTAAAACTGCCGAAAACGCTTCTCCTAAGCCAGTTGCCAGTTCGCCGGTACTCAATGAGGTGCTTTTGCACCCCCTGATACCTGTTATTTCTGATTCACAGGCCTCTGCTGAGTCCCATTTGGAGTCTGGTATGCCACGAGATGCTTCAACTATGGAAACCGCGAATGTCTCTACCCCAGATGGGTCTGGAGCCTCTGTGCAGGCACTGGCTTCTGAGGGTGTATTCAGGCCTACAGAGTTGCATATTAAATCAATGCCTCCTTCTTTACTTAGGCCTAAATCTCGATCCATGCCTAAAAAACCGACACCCAGGCCACATGCTCAGGCCTCTATGCCTAAAAAATAAATGATAAGAATGGCTGAAGATCTAATAACTCTAATCAGGGGTAGCCAACCCCTCCCCTTCTAAGAGGCCTAGGACTGAAGTTGATTATGAATCTTCTGATCAGGATTCTGTTTTTTCTGATTCTTCTGATGATCTGGATTTGCCCTTATCTACTTATGAAGATTCTGATGCAGAGGACATCATTCCCTCTGCTTCCCCTCCTGAGGATTTTTCTTTTGGGGAAACCTTACATACTCTAAGGGAGCATTTCCACTGGGAAAGCCAGGATTTTTCTGATTCCAAAAAGAGGCTAAGGGGTTTCCTTCTCCTACCTCAGCATAGGCCTTTAGCTATTCCTCCTGTACTAGACATTGTTGATGCTTTTTTGGAATCTAGTTTGGCCCCTGATTCCGTGCATCCTGCTTCCAGTAAACCTGACAGATAGTACGGGGTCCCTGAGTCCCACAAGTCCCTTTTTAAAAATCCTATTGCAGATCCAGAGACTATTTCACAGGGGCCCAAGGGCATTAAGGGTTCTACTGCTAAAAATCCTAACCCTTCTGATAGAGACTCCAGGGCGCTGGATAGATGGGGTAAGAAGGTTTACACTTCTACAACCTTGGCCATTAGGGCTTTAAACTGCCAGTTTCATATGTTAAAGTATCAGCAACATGTTATTGGACTGCTTAAACAGAAAATTATGTTGATTCCTGACTGTGTGGAAAATAAAGAATTACAGGATTTAATGCATTCTGATGAACAAGTTGGAAAACATACTTTGCAATGTGGTTTTGATTCATTTGAGGCCTCTTGCAGGGCTGCTGTTACTTGGTCGGTGCTCAGAAGGCATGCTTGGCTTAAGGAGCAATCTTTGCCTGATCATGTTAAAGCTGAATTGTTGGATGCTCCTTTAAATCAGGATAACCTGTTTGGCAACAAGGCTGAGGAAGCCCTGTTTTAAATACAGCTATACCTTTAAAGCCCATTTTAAGAAAAAGGAGGGTAAAATATTAGCTTCTGATTGGTTACTATGATGTTTAAATAAGTGGTTTTAACGTTCTTATTTTGTCTGATGAAGGGCATGTTTTCCTGAAAGCGCTTACTGTGTACGCATTTTAAAAAATTCTGGTCAAATAAGTCTTGCCTCTTTTGCTTTTGTCATGGGGCCTCTTGCCAATTTTTTGGATATATTTTGTGCTTGTTTGGAAAAGAGACCTTGGTGCAGGATTCCATTGTTCTTTGCAGTTTGAATCTATTTCTGTTTCGTGTTATCCTGTGCACGTGGCTGAGCAAATAGGAGAGCAGATAGAATAGACTATCGTCCGACACGACCGCTGATATCAACTATGAACAGCAGTACCAGAGGTATGTCATGTACTCTGGTTAATCCTCTTCTAGGCTTGGATATTAGACGCTTAGCCTTAACAACCACTGAGGTAAATCATGACAATAAAAGTGAGACTGATTTTTATGAACTGCTAAACAAGTTGCAGAAGCATATAATGTGTTTAAAATGCTTACAGTGGCAGAGTCCATCTAGAAGCCTGTGTTAAACATAACATAGTACCCAGGGGGTTACGGTTTCTATGTATGCCGACACAAGGTGATGTATATCCAGAATTATTAGCACGATGGCAGGAGATAAATCTCCAAACCAGTACAGCACATATGAAGTTCCTTATTGATTATTTTGCTCCGGAGGAGACTCAACTTATAAGTAATGTTGAGTCCCTGAGAAAAGAAATAGAACTACGTTTTAAAGAGGGGTATCAACAAGATAGTATCAATGATTTATTGCTGACAGTTTCAGCTCGTGACACTAAATTGCAACCTATAAAAATCTATAAATTGGTTCGTGACTTCAATGATTTTTCTTCTGGTCGCATTTTTGTTTGGCCACATGAGAATTCAAACAATTTCCGAAGACCGAATGCAGCTAATAGCAGAGGGGAACCCGCCTCTAATCAGCAGCATGAACAGCAGCTGTTGGAACAGCAATCTTCAGCTTCTAAGAATTTTTTAGAGGAGGCACCAGGAGTTGTTGCTGTCTCCAGTGTGATGCATGAACAACCAGAACGAAGGGATCCATCTTCATCTAAATCAGATGATTTGTTTGTGCCACAAGACTTGACACAAATGAACAATGTATCTACGAATTTGGGAAATCCTCCTGCATGATCAGGAGCCAGACCTAAGACAGCACTGGCATTTCAAAGTACAACTTTTCCAGTCTTGCCTGCCCCAGTGAGGAAGAAGAGTCCACGGAAATGGAGTTTTTCGATGCAACAAGAAGGGAAGAGACACAGGGTCTCACAGTGACTGAGGACATTTCTGCTAACATTGTTTATAATTTATCTAGCGTTGAACTTTTAGATTTACAACACACTATTTTAAACAAGGGTTTGACTTTTGTTCCTGATGCATTGTCTGATTACAGTCAGGTCATTGTGGATGTTATGTGTTTTGCTAGAAATGTTTTACTTTAGAATATGTTTAATAATAATATAGGTAATGGAGGGGTAAATCTGAAGAAACCCATTGACTTTATACCTAACACTAATCCTACTGTTACCACATTTGTTAAACTGTGTCAAGATGAGATAGAGCAGTATGTACAAAGGAATAATAGACACAGGTATCGCAACCTGACACATGAGCAACGGATAGCCTTACAACAGTTACAATTAGATAGAAGGATAGTGATAAAGTCAGCGGACAAAGGAGAAGCGATTGTCATATTAAATAAACAAGATTATTGTGATAAACTTACTTCATTGTTATAAGATATTGACACTTTTGTACCACTCTCTCCCCTGATGATTACTTCCTTAAAAGTTAGGATTAAGACCATTCTATCCAATATGGAAAAAAGTGGATTATTGATGCAATCTTTGCATGATTTTCTTTTTATTGAACACCCAAGGATACCTGCGTTTAAGGGTCTACCTAAGTTACATAAAAATGGCTCCGACCCACCCCTGAGGCCTATAGTCTCAGGGAGGGGTTGGGCCAATGAGAACATTTCAGTTTAGGTTGAGTGTGCCTTAAGACCTGTGGTTGAACTATATCCTAGGATTTTAAGAGATACAGCACATTTTTTGACCACTTTGTCTAATAATGTACATGAACTTGATCATATTAATTATATGTTTGTCACCTTGGATGTAAGGAATTTATTTACAGTTATTAATAATGAATATGGGCTTAAGGCTATAGAGCAAGTTTTGGCTCAAAAATTGAAATTAGATGAAGTTAGCAATGAAAGGATTTGTAAATTGTTGGGTCTGGTACTTGACTATAACATCTTTATGTGTCAAGGTGTCTGTTATAGGCAAGCACAGGGTGTTGCTATGGGGACACCCTGTGCTAATTCCTATGCCAACTTGGACTTGGCATACTGGGAGGATGAGGTGCAATTTTCCCAGACACATCCTTGGAGTAGCATGCTAGGACATTATGTCTGTTTTGTCGATGACGTGTTTTTTGTTTGGAAGGGCACAAAAGAGGATTTGTGCTCTTTTCTGAATTTTCTAGAGAGTACTACTGATTTCTTTAGATTCACCTTAAGTTCTTTGTCATTCGAAATAGATTTTTTGGATGTACGTTTACGGAAGAATGAAACTGGAGGGATTGAAACTATGCACTTTAGAAAGGATTGTTGGAGGAATAGCCTGCTATCCTTTGACAGCATGCACCTGAGACATACATTAACAAATACTGTGAAAGGACAGGTCAATAGAATCTCTCGACTATGCACCAACATTGAGAAATTTGAGTTGGAGGCAGACATCTTACCAGAAAATCTTGTGGATAGAGGATATAAAAGACAGCAGGTTGATTTATCTAATGCATATAGGTTTTATGTTTGTAGGTCTGTATATTGTATGTTATTGTTTTATTCTCTGTTATATCGTTTTCTTGTCTTCATTTGGTTTTGATATAACCCTAATAAAAAGGAATTGAAAAAAAAAAAAAAAAGATATAAAAACTAAGCAGAATGGGGTAGCAAAACCCTGGTACCATAGGGATAGGCAAGAAAGGGTACTCAGTTGAGACACATGGAGATCCAATCAGGGACAGTTTCTGCTAACTTATAATAGTGATATAGGTGGATATATGACATCATTAGATGTAACTGGAGGGTGTTACACACAGATGAAAGAATAGCAGATATTGTAGGTGATAGACCTCATTTTACATTTAGAAGGAATAACAATTTAAAAGGCATGCTCTGTCATGAGCCCAGAATGGCTTCTAACAATATTATGAAAACTGTGCGGCAGGGAACTTTCCCATGCCAAAATTGCAGGGCATGTGTTCATATTAGTTCCTCTAATTCGTTTACACATCCCAGGACACAACGGGAGTATTCATTAAAGGAGTTTGCTAACTGTAGAACTAGAAATGTAGTTTATTTGGCTGTTTGCCAACGCTGCACCTCATATTATGTCTGTAAGACAAATTGTATGTTAAAAGAAAGATTTTTGAACACATGTTTGACATCAGACATCATGATGTACGCAATGCTTTGGCACAACATATAGATGAACATGAAGATAATTTTTTAAGTTTATGGTTCTGCAGAACGTACATAACAATGTGAGGGGGGATTTATCTAATGAAACTGAATGTTTAGAAACAAAGTGGATAATTAGACTAGTTGCGGATAGAAGCCCTGGTCTAAATACAGCTATACCTTTAAAGCCCATTTTAAGAAAAAAAGAGGGTAAAATATTAACTTCTGATTGGTTACTATGATGTTTAAATAAGTGGCTTTAACTTTTTTATTTTGTCTGATGAAGGGCATGTTTTCCTGAAAGCGCTTACTGTGTACGCATTTTAATAAATTCTGGTCAAATAAGTCTTGCCTCTTTTGCTTTTGTCGTGGATCCTTTTGCCAGTTTTTTGGGTAAATTTATAATATAAAATGGTATCACTATAATGCCTTTTTCCATCTAGTGCCTTAAATGCATCACATATCTTGCAACAACTTTGTCAGCTAATTCTTTACTTCTATTTTTTTATTATCTCATGTACAGTATGTAATAATGTTAATCGTGGCTACTTCTCCCCGTATTTCGTGTGTACCAACTTTTCATTTCTTTTGTATGCTTATAATTTTAAAGTGTGTGATTCAAATTGGAGCTTTTCTCCTCAGGTCTCCACTGAAAATGGGCCCCTGGCTCAGTTGGACTAACCTGGTTAATACATGTCAAACAAATAAATAAAATAATAAATAAATATAGTTGCCCTGCTTTATTGTTTGCCTATGGAGATTTGATGCAATGTCTTCCTTGATGTGGGCCAATGTTGTCCACCTCCTTTCCATCTTTGTAGGTATTTCATATATCTTGCACATATGCATGGTATATGTTCATCTTTGTTGGAATTCTTATCCCTTTTCATCTATTTGTTATGTTACAAGGTCAACCTCTGCCAACGCTATGGGCATTATACAGATGCAGGACATCTTCACACAAGTTGCTTGGCTACTGCTTACAATACATCCTTGTTCTTGCTACGCATGTGTGTTACATATTAAACAGTGTATGTTGATGAAAGTCATGTGCACAACCTGATATTGTTTATATAGCAGTAATGTTAGATTTGTGACCATATATTATTATTACATGTCAATGGTGCATGTATTTGTATTGACATTGCTTTCAACTAATTTCCTGTTAGGCCACATATACAGCCTCACCTGTGTGTTGCCTTTAACATGGCATATGTGTGTGACATATGCATTTTGTCATTTGTCTGTTCAGGCTGTGTACACCTACATCTGTTGGTAGCAGCCAGTTTGCTGCTTTGCTGCAGTACTGCTGTTTGACACCGTATTTGGTTGTTTGCCTTTTACATGCATGGTTGGCGGCTCTCTTCTGTCTTCTGCTGGTATCATCTGGCATTCCAAGAGCTGCATTTGCTCATCTTTGATGTTGCTTAGTTTATACTTGAACTGCTGATAGACTACTTGGATATTGCTTTATTTATACAATGTGTAATATAATCCCTATTTATCACTCTACAAGACATAACTACCATCAGTCAAACACATTCAGGTATAACTGCCACATAGTTTGCAATATGTCATAACATAACAGTGCATAGGTACACACGTATTTCTGCATTTCACCATGGCTGGTATGCATTTCCACCCTGTTTGTCAATGTTCCATTGCCTGTGTTGTTCAGTGTGTTATCTGTGTAAATTACCTGTCCTTACTGTTTATTTCCAACCTTTGTCTGTCATGTGTAGTGATGATGTTCTTCGTGTTTCACTGTTGCAGTCATTACATTTGGCTTATCTGCTTGCAGGTAGCCCTCAGTCGGTCTGATTAACAAAGTCTTGGGTCCTGCATCGGTTGCTGTTCCTTCTTCCATGACATCAGGTCATCAGGGGTATAAAACATGCAGCCGATGCCATTACATCAGTCTTTCTTGCTGTGCGGTGCCCGAAGCAGAAGCAGTTCGCAAGTGCCAGTCAGCTGACTCCTGAAATTTTCATTTTCAAGTTTCAGAACTGAAGTCTTCAACTAAACCTAAGTACCCCATTGGGGAAACTTTTTCTTGCTCCTTCCTGATGTCAGTAAAAGTTAATACTTGCATTACTTGTGGAAAGCAAATACCTCATAAAGATTTTCATTCTTACTGTATTCCATGCCTAGGCCCTGACCACAACGTACATTGCTGTCAGTTTTGTGCTTTATTTAATCAGTGCACTATCCATCGTCGGTATATTTTCGCCTCTAAATATTTCAGTTCTTGGTTTAATTATCCAGAAATGTTGTTGGTTAGCTTCTCCTAAGCCAGTCGCCAGTTTGCTCACTGTACTCACTGAGGCGCTTTTGCAGCCCCTGATACCTGTTACTTCTCATTCGCAGGCCTCTACTGAGACCCATTCGGAGTCCGGTATGCCGCTAGATGCTTCAACTATGGAACCCGCTGATGTCTCTACTCTGGATGGGTCTGGAGCCTCTGTGCAGGCACTGGCTTCTGAGGGTGTATTCAGGCCTACAGACTTGCATATTAAATCGATGCCTCCTTCTTTACTTAGGCCTAAATCTCGATCCATGCCTAAAAAAATTATGCCCAGGCCACATGCTCAGGCCTCTATTCCTAAAAAACAAATGATAAAAATGGCTGAAGATCTAATAACTCTGATCAGGGGTAGCCAACCCCCCCCCCTCTAAGAGGCCTAGGACTGAAGTTGATTATGAATCTTCTGATCAGGATTCTGTTTTTTCTGATTCTTCTGATGATCTGGATTTGCCCTTATCTACTTATGAAGATTCTGATGCAGAGGACTCCATTCCCTCTGCTTCCCCTCCTGAAGATTTTTCTTTTGGGGAAACCTTACATACTTTGAGGGAGCATTTCCTCTGGGAAAGCCAGGATTTTTCTGATTCATAAGAGGCTTAGGGATTTCCTTTTCCTACCGCAGCATAGGCCTTTAGCTATTCCTCCTGTACTAGACATTGTTGATGATGCTTTCTTGGAATCTAGTTTGGCCCCGCATTCCCTGCCTCCTGCTCCCAGAAAACCTGACAGATACTACAGGTTCCCTGAGTCCCACAAGTCCCTTTTTAAAAATCCTATTGCAGATCCAGAGACTATTTCACAGGGGCCCAAGGTCATTAAGGCTTCTACTGCTAAAAACCCTACCCCTTCTGATAGAGACTCCAGGGTGCTAGATAGATGGGGTAAGAAGGTTTACACTTCTGCAGCCTTGGCCATTAGGGCTTTAAACTGCCAGTTTCATATGTTAAAGTATCAGCAACATGTTATTGGACTGCTTAAACAGAAAATGATGTTGATTCTTGACTGTGTGGAAAATAAAGAATTACAGGATTTAATGCATTCTGCTGAACAGGTTGGAAAACATACTTTGCAATGTGGTTTTGATTCATTAGAGGCCTCTTGCAGGGCTGCTGTTACTGGGTTGGTGCTCAGAAGGCATGCTTGGCTTAAGGAGCAATCTTTGCCTGATCATGTTAAAGCTAAATTGTTGGATGCTCCTTTAAATCAGGGCCGCCTGTTTGGCAACAAGGCTGAGGAAGTTCTTAAAAAGATGGAAGATAAAGCTAAATCTATACAAACTGTTAAAGATTTTTTACAAGTTCAGCCTCCTAGATTTAGTAGGCACTGGCCCTCTAAGAATTTATCCTTTCCAGCCCCTTCCAGGTCTTCTCAAGCCAAACCCAGACACAGCAAAAAACCTAGGTTTCAGTCCCAGGGGACACACAGAACTAAGCACTGGGGGGCCTCCACTTCCAAATATGGGAATAATAAGACTCCCCCCGTGGTAAACTGTCTCAATGACTTCCTTTTAAGATTTCCAAGCACTTATCAACTGACTGCCCCTTTGGAGGGAAAGATTGCTCTTCATGTAAATAATTAGGAACTCATTACCCAGGACAAATGGGTTTTAAATATAGTGTCCCTGGGATACAGATTTCACTTCCACACGTTGCCAACACAAAGCAGGTGGCCGGACCTACCCCCAAATCAGTGGGCAAAGGCCCAAAAACAAGTACTTTCTCTCTTAAGCATCAGGGCTATTCAACTGGTACCAGAAGAGGAAAAGGGACAAGATTTCTACTCAAGACTTTTCCTGGTACCCAGAAAAGACAATTCAAGGTGTCCTATCCTGGACCTGTCTACTTTAAACACCTTTTTGGAGATTCCAAAATTCAAGATGCTGACTCTTCACCAATTACTTCCTATGCTAGGCAAAGATGCCTGGTTGGCAACACTAGATTTAAAAGAAGCATACCTGCACATCCCAGTCAGGGAGTCTTGCAGAAGTTACCTATGCTTCAAAGCAGGCTACACGCACTGCCCTTTCGCTTATCTACTGCACCCAGGGCATTCACAAAGTGCCTAGCTCCAGTTATTGCATTTTGAAAATAAAGAAATATTCAAATATACCCATACGTGGATGATTGTCTAATTCAGGCAGAAAGCCAGGACATACTTTTGAATCATCTGGCTTTTGTACAAAAGGTTCTAACTTGTCTGGAGTACACCATAAATGAAAAGAAATCGCACCTGGTACCCTGTCAACAAATTATATTCCTGGGAGCAAACTTGAATACAACTTCCCAGATGGCTTACCTCACACCAGAGAAACAAATTCATTTGACAACCTACTTCAAACAAGTGGCCACAAAACCCTGCTATCCGCAAGACAAATACTGCAAGCCTTGGGGTTCATGGCCTCCTGCATTCTTCTAATTCCATATGCAAGACTGCATATGATGAAACTACAGTGGTATCTAAAAAGCCTATGGTGTCAACATTCTCAGGACCTATCCTATTTGCCCACCACCCCCCTGGAGTTCCCTTTGGTGGGCAGGAGGCCTGCCTGCAAAAAAAACAAGGGACACTTCCACACCCCCCTGCCCCACAAACCCTAACTAACAACAGCATCATCAGATGCATGGGGGGGGCTCACCTGGCAGGAAGTGCATTCAGCAAAAATGGAACCAGTCAAAAATGCCACTGCATAAAAAAAAAAAATGTTAGCTGTAGAATGCTCTGACAGCCTTCAAGACCACATTCATCCAGGACAACTAATGGTAAAGACGGACAACACCACTGTTATGTGGTACATAAACAAGCAGGGGGGTACACATTCTTACCCCCTCTGCAGACTAGCCATGGCATTGTGGAACACAGCCTTGAGCTACCAAGTGCACCTACAAGCTCAATTCCTGCCAGGAAAATTAAATACACTGGCAGACGGAATAAGCAGAAACCTCATGGACCCACACGAGTGGAAACTGGAACCAAGGACTTTCAACATGTTGACAAGCAAATGGGGGAGCCCAGATATAGACCTGTTTGCCTCTCCCCAGAGCTACCAATTGGACAAATTTTGCACAAGGACTCCCCACAAACAAGCCTGGAAAGTGGATACTCTGTCCTTCGGCTGGAAAAACTTATCAGTCTATGCCTTCCCCCCTCTGCCTCTGCTCTCCAAAGTACTACTAAAATCAAGCAGAACAAACCAAGGATGATTTTGATTGCTCCAGACTGGCCGTGCCAACACTGGTACCCCCTCCTGCGCAGTGTGTCATGGTGATCTCCATGGCACCTGCCTCAGACTCCTTCCCTGCTGTCTCAGCAGGAGAACCAGATTCTGCACCCTCAGCTTCTAACATTGAACCTTGCAGCCTGGCTAATTACTTAATCTTTCCTTTACCATTGCTCAGCAAACCTGTGATGGATGTCATTTTAGAGACAAGGAGGCCTAGTACTAGAAAATCTTATGCTGAAAAATGGAAAAGATTCTATACCTGGAACCAGTCTCATAGGGATGAGCACAGCAGCACCCAATTTACCTCAGATTTTACAATACGTAACTGAGATGCTTCACAAGGGCCTGTCTTTTTCCTCCATTAAAGTCCACGCCTCAGCCATTTCAGCTCATTATAGCACAGAAACTCCCCTCTTCTCTCTTCCACTGCTCAAGCAGTTCCTCAGAGGGGCCAAAAATGTGAGACCACCCAGGAGAGCTCCAACCCCAGCCTGGGACCTTAACTTTGTCTTGGAGAAACTCATTCTACCTCAACTCACTCTACCTCCTTTCGAGCCAGCTGCTACTGCAGACTTAAAATTTCTTTCTTGGAAAACAGCTTTCCTTTTAGCAATCACTTCAGCTAGAAGGGTATCTGAATTACAGGCCTTTATGGCAGTGGAGCCTTTCATCATCTTTCATGCGAACATCCATCCTTCATGCCCAAGGTGGTATCCAGTGTGGCTCGTAATCAGTCCATTCATTTGCCAACCTTCTTTCCCAATCCACAGAATAAAGGGTAACAGATTCTGCATTCCTTAGAGGTACACAGACAACTTAGATTCTACTTGGACAGGACTAAACCTCTAAGGAAATCTGAACAACTGCTGGTGGCATTTGCTGCAGGGGCAGAGGGGAAGGCTATTTCAAAGCAAATCCTTGCTAAATGGATAAGCCATTGCATTCATTTCTGCTATAAGCACCATGGAAAACCTATCCCCCAGGGGATCAGACCTCAGTCCATCAGGGCTGCATCTACCTCTACAGCCTTTCTCGACATCCTAGAAGCTGCTACCTTGAATTCTGTACATACTTTCACCAAGCATTATCATTTGCCAATTTTCTCTAAATCCAGAGCTGGCTTTGCCACTGCAGTCTTGCAGGGCCTTATAGCTGGCCCTAAATGCTATCTAAATTCCTCCTCCCAACCATAGCTTTGGGAATCTACCCAAATGTAATGACTGCAACAGTGAAACACAAAGAACATAGTACAGTTGTGTACACTTACCATAAATGTAGCTGTTCAAGTGCATTCACTCTTGCAGTCCTGGTTACCCTCCCTCCAGCCCCCTAACTTCTTTTGGCTATACCTCTACTTTCCTTTACTGTGCTTGAAAGCCTTTTTGGTGTATTTGCTTTTTTGTTGGAGGTACATCTTTGTACTTTTATATTTAATTGCTTCCCATTAGGGGGTACCTGACATCTGGGGCAAGAAAAACTGATGTAATGGTATCGGCTGCATGTTTTATATCCCTGATGACCTAACGTCATGGAAGAAGGGACAGCAACCAATGAAGGACCCAAGACATTGTTAATCAGGCTGACTGAGGGCTACCTGTAAGCAGATAACCCAAATGTAATGAATGCAACAGTGAATACACTCGAACATCTACATTTATGGTAAGTGTACACAAATGTACTTTTGTTATACAGGTGTACCTGTTGTGATGGCCTTCTCCTCTTCTTTCCCTGTTTTTACATCTCCTTCTATTCTTAAAAAAACAAATGGGCCTATTCCAAAAAAAAAAATGTGCTCATGCCCCTCAAACTGTCCCTCAGATTTTCTTATCTAACATACATCTTGTGTCCCTGTTCTTCACCCACACCCCATGTCTGCTTTTCCATCTCCCTATTTCCTTAGATGTGTCCACTACATGTGTTCCCCCTGTCCCACACCCATTGATAGCTACTGTTAGTTCTGGCAATGTGGCCATGATTGCTTTTCGCCTTTATTAATTTTTTATTAGAAATTTTATTATTCATGACTTACGGAATAGCTGTGACTGATATACAGTGCGCCATCATTACTGAGAAACTCCTTTTATGCTCTGAGATATTCTAACTTCAGTGAGGCATATTTACATATCACACAGTTATCTGCAACTTTAGGACTGATATTTGTGCAATATACCAGATTCAGCAGACTTATTTATTATTTATTTGTTTGCAGTTTGTTGACTGGGAAGTCTATTGGGCCAAAATGAGCCCTTTTTCCATGGAGGCCCGGGGAGAAAAGCTCCACTTACAATATTACAATTGTGAATAATAATAATACAAAAATATTAAATGATGTAAAAGTAACAGACTGACAAAGTAATAATAATAACAAAGCATTTTGTGGCATATGCCATAACAAAGCATTCCGGGATTACATGGAATAAATTAGCCTTCTGAAGGTCAAGACTTAAAAATGCCTTAAATGAAAGATAAATTAAGAAGGTGATAAGAAGGACATAGTAAATGTTAGGAAGAATATATGAAAGAAAGCTTAATATGAAGTAGGAGTAAAATAGATAAAAGTTAGGCAGGATGAGAGCAGGAGCATTCCCAGTTAGATGAGAGGCAGGAATGAAGCAAAGTCTTAAAACTAGAGTGGTTCTGAGTAGTTCGGATGTGTGCTGGAGTATGGGGGTTAGTTATGTGATGAAGATGTCTGACTATCTTTTGGTAATAAATGAGCTTTTGTCTGATTATATATTTTATAACAGGCTTACTTTAAAGGAAATACTACACTTGATCTGAGCCAAAAGGCTGAGAAGTGATTAATGATTTTTCATAACTTTATTGTGTGAGAACTGCATTTCCCCTGCACACTTTGCCTTTATAACTGCTATAAACCCAAAAGTGGGTAATCTTTTAAAAATACCCCATATAATTAAAGACATTTCTAACCTCCCTTTTCATCTGATTGTGAGTGTATGAGGATACAAAGCTAAATTGATGGCTGTTAATATAGATGGCAAATTAAATTATATGACTATTGTCAAATCCTTTATTAAAACTTCCCAGTACTTTTTTTTACATAAACTGTCTGAATTAGACAAAAAACAATTTTAATAAGTATATACTTTTTTCCTACATGTCAGACATATACCAGTTGACTGAGTACATCTGCTAGTCTATTCCTGTATCCCAAATTAGGACTAAAAACATCCAAGATGGACAAGTTTACTTGGTTAAATAAATTCAATTTAAAAATTAGATCCCATATGAGTTCATTTATTTATTTATTTTATTTTACATTTGTTGACCGGGCTAGTCTAACTGGATATATGTCCATTTTCAGTAGAGGCCCGGGGAGAAAAGCTCCACATTAGTTATATAGCAAATAATGTACATAAGCTCCACATTAGTTATATAGTAAATAATGCACATAAGAATATAAGACATCAGAGGATAGTATCAAAAGTGGTTATACAAAATGGTTATTAAGCAAAAAAAAAAAACACCCTTATAGTTAGGTCTATGTTTGAATTACATGAGAAAAAAATTAAACACAGTAGGCAAAGAACAAAGAGCTAACTATTTACAAAGATCAATACAGGACTATATTCAAACAGTTTAAGCACAGAAGTTTAACACAGAAACTTAATAAATTAGAAAAAGTTAATAGAGATAAGTGAGATTCAGCTGGGAGTAGTACATGGGCATAGCCATTGTGAGTTAAGGAAGGTTTTTAATTGCTTTTTGAAAAGTGGAGAAGATGTGAGGGACGTTAGTTTACTAGGAAGCTTATTCCAATAATTTTCAATAGAGTTAGTAAATAGACAATTGCCAGATTTGTTGTTGGATTTAAGGGTTGCATTTAGTAGCTTATTTGCTGAGCATAGGGTACTCAGATTTGTATATGGGTTGATCAGGTTAGAGAGAATGGGAATATTGGTAGGATGCCACAAGATTTTGTGGGTGATAGTTAATTGTTGAAAAAGCAGCTGGTTTTGGAGTTCCAGCCATCCTAGTTGTTTTAGGTTTTGACAGTGGTGAGTAGGGAAAGGGGATCCGGTGGTGAATCTAGCAATGTTATTGCAAGATGTGGCCAGCTTATTTAGATTGTATTTGGATAGATTAGTATAAATTGGGGAGGCATAGAGAAGGGTGGAAAGTAGGTGAGTTTGGGCAATAGTAGTCCTGGCTGTTGGTGTTAAGGAAGGGTTTTAGCCTATAGAAGGAACCAAGTTGTCTATTTATTGATTTGATGGTAAGGTTAATGTGAGTGTCAAAGTTGAGATTATGGTCAATTGTTACACCTAATAGTTTGATAGTTGTGTCAGGTGCTATTACAGTGCTGTTGCTTGATATAAATGTGAAGTCTATGGAGGGAGACTTCTGGGTAGGGGTGAGTAATAAAAGTTTGCTTTTTTTGGGTTAAGGAGGAGACAGCATTTGGAGAACCAGTTTTCAACTAAGGTAAACAGTTTTTGGGTGTTCGACTGGAGTTCAGCAGAAGATGCTGCGGTGCAGATTAATGTTGTGTCATCGGCATTTTGAATACAGGTGGTTTGGGGTAGGGATGTTTTCAAGTCATTGATAAAAATAGAAAAGAGGGGAGGCCCCAGAATAGAGCCTTGTGGGTCTCCAAGGGAGATAGGGAGTAGAGTAGATAGGTTGTTGTCCCATAGGACTGCTTGTTGTCTATTTCCTAGATAGGATTTAAATCATTTGACTGCCTGAGTATGAAATGAAAGTGAAGTAAGTGTATCTAACATTAAATGATGATTTACCATGTCAAAGGCTTTGGAGAGGTCTAGAAAGAGAGCAGAGGAGAGCAAGTTGTTGTTTCGATTTTTATTAATAGAGTCAGAAAAGGATAGGAGTGCAGTTGTAGTACTATGAAAAGGTCTAAAGCTGTGCTGGCAGTCAGCTAATAGAATATTTTGGAGGAGATGATCAAGAAGTTGCTGGTGAATGCATTTCTCCATGATTTTAGCCAAAGGAAAAAGTAGAGCTATAGGACGGAAGTTAGTGAGTTAGTGAGTTCAGTTGAGTTACCTCCCTGAGTGTTCATTGGCAACTACTTAGTTGATTACATAGTACTTCCATAGTCATCACAAACACTGATGCATAGAATATGTGTACCCACCTCACTTAATGTCCAGCCTATAGCAGGTCTTGATTATCCCCTGCAGTGACATGCCAAATGTTATGCTTAGTGTGTTCCAAGAACAAACCCTTTTGAGATCCTGGCAGAATGTCCTGATTTCAGTAATCCTCAATAAGGGAAAAGATTGTCTAAATGTATGCCTCCCAATTTCTGTTCTAAATCCCGGTCTATAAAATATTTACCTCCCTAATACCAGCAAAATTGGTATTGATGCTTCTGTTGTTGATTTATGTAGACCTGTATGGGTTTATACTATGGAACCAAACATGGCATTACTTAGAATGTACCCATCTGTTTTGTTCATATGACCCAGACTGATACAATATCACTGCTGATGTTCTGCTTAGAAGCTGAACATTTGTTTTGTTTTTTGCTTCCACTTCCAAGCCTTGGATAAATTTGTGTTCCTCAAGCATTGTGCTGTGTTGTTGAGTATGATCTATCAGGGCACTATGGCCAGGTAAAAATATCGTTCAGACTAGGCCTCCGCTCCACCACTCATATTACAAGACAGGAATAATCCCTAATGATGATGATGATGATGATGATTATTATTATTAATGTTGTTATTCACTGGTGATATTCTTCTATATCTGAAAGATCCTAGACAGGACTTGCAGCCATTTCTATAGCCTTTGATGGAGTTTGGGTACCTATCAGATTACAAAATTTGTACAAGCAAGTACAAATCTCTTTAAATATATCCTTGTCCAGAAATTATGGATGTTTTGCGTTTAAGATGGGGTAAGACAGTAATAAAAAAGAAGTTTGCATGTCATCTACATTTTATGCTAACATTGCAGATAAGCACTACTCAAGTATGTGACTAGTACAATATTTTTAAACACAGTACGTTCTTATGCTTGACATACCAGACAAGATTCCGATATTCCGGTTGATGTCACCACCATTGCTCTTCAGTGTGGCACAGCTTGTATATAACTTCCCTTTGATAAGATAACTCATCAGTTTCACTGGGATCTCAAAATCATTAGGAAGTATGCACATACAATGATGGAAGTATCCAAGCTAAATGTTCATACTGAAGCTGGGGTATTGCTCTTTTGAACTTAGACCCATATTGCCTGATGGATCTAATGCACAACATTTGCTTTTAACTAGTTGTGATTATTCAGTTTGTATGGAAAGGATGCTTGAAATGAGACAGGGCATCAGTCTAGGAATCTCATTCCCTTCTCCCGCTCATATCTGCTGTCATGGGCAGAATATGACTTGTTTTATGGGGTGCGGCCACTGGAAATGGTCTGCCAATCCATAAAGCAGCAGCAACATGGCCATTGCAGCCCCTTCATCCATGTTAAACCTTTGAAGATAAAAAACAGTTTTACTAACTTTTTATTTTGACTGAATACCACAAAAACATATCTTAACTATTGTATTCTTCTTGATCTGGAAGTGAGACAACCTCCTTTCTTCCATCTGTGTTATTCAGTATTTCTGCAGCTTTGAAAAAAATCAATACTAAAGCTAATATACCATTTATGATCTTCCTGCGAGAAATGATTTGCTGTCCATCTAACAGAGAGTGATAAAAAAAGTGCAGACAATGACTTAATTTACCAGATCCTTCAAATATCAACACTTTGGCAGTGCTTTTATAAATGATTTTGCTTATTCAGCAAACTGGCTACACTGTGAACTGGAATTTCCACTATATAATGCATGTATAACCAAGACAAGGAGAAAAGGACTGTGGTATATCTTTGGGACATACAAGTCTTTTAAAGGATGCTTAAAGTATTTGGGGAGTTGATGTTGTGCCTGTAGTAGGGACACTTGTTTTATTTGCACTATGGCTAGTTTTCTTTGTGGTTGGTCAACAGGGAATGATGGCACAAGTTTAAGGTGCAATCTTTCCATTTTTTGTTGCTATTTTACTGACTCCCAGAAAGTCAGTAACATTCAAATAGCTTAACCTAGATTTACTAAATGAGTAAGACGTTTATTAGATATGTTCCATTTCATAAAACATATTTTCAGCAGTTGTCATTTAGTCAAGACCAGCAAATAAAATGGAACAGTCAAAGTTTTTTTCATGGGGTAACCACCGACACTCCCAGGGCAGGAGGCTGTTGCCCCTGTGCCCCATTAACTAACATAAGTAAATTCAAGTTCACCAAACCTCCAGGCAAGTTATAAGTTATATATACATTGTAAATTGCACATTTAGACTTTTCATAATTTCAAACAAAGAGGTTTCAGAGAAAACAGGTTCTGTAGCCCAGTACTGTATTGGTCTATCATATTCTGAAGATAATGTATAAGTCAGAGTTTTTTGTAAACAGAGCTGAAAAAGGACAATGAGGGCAGCTGTACTGAATCAGGGATATCCATAGGTTCATAGGCAGGTACTAGGCTATTGGCCCTAGGGCCTATATAAGCCTAGCCAAATGGTACCCTGGCTTTTGCCACCCAAGAAAATTATTTTCCTGTGCCCCTGTCAAGCAGATCCACAGAAGTGATCCCCGGGGTGAATTTCCTATCTCCCATACAATCATCAAGATTTTTCTTGAAGAGTGCTAATGAGGAGCTTTGTTTGATACAGATAAGTAGTTTGTTCCAGAGTATAGGAGGTCTCTGGGACATGAATCTATCCCTCCAGCATGTTCTGTTTATTGTGGTGACAAGGTTTAGGTCCCTAGAGCATGTAGCTCAGAGGGACTGGGATTTCTTTAAGTGGAGCATGTCAAACAGCTCTGGGTTTGACATAGCTTTGTATGTTAGGCAGAGATCGCCTCTGAGTATGTGCTATGCGACAGAGTAAAGTTGAAGTTTTTTGAGACAGTCTGCGTAGGGCATCTGTTTGAGGCTGGTAATCGTCTTTGCGAGGTATTTCTAAAGCATTTCCAGTTGTTGTAGATGTCTTGTGAGGTACATACCAAAAGGGGCACTGTACTCTATAATGGGACTAATGAGTGATGAGTAGAGGGGAACAATGACCTCTTTTTTCCTGGATGAGAAACCTTTTGTGATGAGGTGTGCCACGTAGAAGGTTTTCCTGACTACTGTGGTGATGGGATTATCAAAGGAGAGACTACTATCCACATGTGTCCCAAGGTCTCTTATCACATTTTCGGTGTTAAGTAGATTACTGCCTATGTGGTAGTTCATGAGTACAGAAATTTTACCAAAAGGGATGACAAGGCACTTTTTGGCATTGAGCTTGAGGCCATGGCTTTGACACCAGTCATCTCTCTCAGTGAGGCCCTTTTGTAGAATGTCCACATCATTAGGAGTTTTGATTATAGCTATTAGTTTGTAGTCATCTGCGAACTTTGTTAGCCAAAGACCTTCTGTGTTAGCCTGTACTTCAGAGAAGTAGATACCAAACAGGAGAGGACCTAGGACTGAACCCTGTGGTACTCTACTTGTCACTGGTCTGAAGTTGGATTAAGAGTCTGCTACTTTCACAGTGTGGGTTCTGTCAGTGAGCCAGTTGGCAACCCATCTTGTGACATAGCGATTTATACCTAGTTTAGTGAGTTTATCTATAATTCCAGAGTGGGGGATGGTGTTGAAAGCCTTGGCGAGATCTAGATAGGCTGTGTGAACCACCTTACCCTCATCTATGGCTTTGGTGACCACTTCAAAGAAGTCTGTCAGGTTTAGGAGACATGATCTGCCTTTTACAAACCCAAACTGGGTAGGGTCCAGAGTTTGGAGATTACCAATATCATTGTTTATAAGTTCCATGATGATACGTTTCTTAGCCTTGCAGACCAGGCTCACCAGACGAATGGGGCGGTAGTACCTGGGGTCTGTGGTGGCTCCCCCTTTGTGGAGTGGGATGACCATTGCTGTGCACCATTCAGTGGGCACAAAGCCTGTGGTGAGGCTATGATTGAACATGGTACTTAGGTGGGGTGCCAGTTCATTCTGTAGTTCATGTAGAATGCAGCCTGGGTATGTTGTCAGGTTCCATGGATGCTGTGTTCTTGGCTTTGGAGAGTATGTTTTTTACCTGTGCAGCCGTGGTTACAGGAACTTTGCATTCTTCCGGTATAGAGATGGGCCCTTTAGGGGGTGAGAGAGGGGTAAAGTTAGCACTGAACCTATCTGCCAGGATTATGGCAATATCAGTTGGTTCTGTATATTTAGTGCCATTGTGCTGTAACTCAGAGCAGATTTGAGTGTTGCCATTGAGATTCTTGACATAGCTATAGAATGCTTTGTGGTTGTCTTTAGAATCAGTGGTGATTTTGTTTTCGTAACTAGCTTTGGAGGATTTTATGAGGGATCTCAACTTCTTACTGAGGCTGACCACAGAGTTCCTCCAATCATGGGATTTTACTCTTTTTTGCAACAGCTTCTTTCTTCTGTTGTAGAGTTTGTTTATGGCAGGGGACCACCAGATTGGCTTCCTTTTTTTGGAAGATAGCATCTTGGTTCTGTTTGGGATTGCGCAATCCATGCAGTTGTATAAGTGCTTATAAAGTGCACTTGTATAGGATTCAGCAGTTGTACCTCTATTGTCCATCAGCATGGGTGTCGTGAAGTTTGCCACTTCTGTCTTAAGAAGCATGCAGTTGGCTTTGGAGAAATTTTTTATGGTGGTTTCCCTAATAGGGATGGGGGTGGGATGTGGATGTCTAGGGTGATTAGCTTGTGGTTGGATCTGACCGACGAGGAATTGACCTCTGGTGTGGAACACCAGTTGCCCATGCTGGTAATGACCAGGTCTAGGATATTGCTACCCCTGTGGGGGTGTGGATAAGTTGATCCAAGGCATTGGAATTTATGAATTCCAGAAAACATTGAGCACAAGAGTTGGTACATGAGTAGTTTTCCCAGTTAATTGTGGGGTAGTTGAAATCACCTATTATTAGGGTGTTAGACTGTACCCTAATATTTTCCAGTGTATCAAGAAATGCGGTCTTGCCCAGAGTTAGTTGCACTTGGATAATCTTGGATGCATTATGCTGAGCAACTAGCTTGGAGGTGTGGATATCCTTAATGAATATGGACATGCCTCAGCCTTTAGTGTTTCAGTCCAGGTTAGGTTGCCGAAAGGTGTGGTATGAATTATAGCCTGGTAATGCAGGGGTGCTTTCTGGAGCCTTGAACCAGGCCTCTGTCACTGCACAGATGTCGATGTTCTCCATTTTAAGGAGTGCCTCGAGTGAGTGCATTTTGAGGTTTAGACTTCTAGCATTAAGTAGAATTACCCACAGATTTTGCTTGCTTGTACCTGTTATGGTGGTGAAGTTGTCATTTGAACCTTGCCTAAAAAAGGCACTATAGGGGTGGCAAGAGCCTTAGCCAGTATCCAGAATCCCAAGGGCTACAGGTGCAAGCCATCTCTGGCAAAGCATCGTGGTTTGTCAATCATGTCATCCCAGGCAGAAAGATACTGGATCCCCTTAGAATGACACCAGAAGCTTCATCAGCTTCCCTTATGGATTATTTAATACCTAGAGATGGGAAGGTGAGTTTGGGATGGATCCTGCAAGCTGCCCTTGATGCTCTCTATGTATTCCCCTGAAAGGACAGGAAGTATATACCATGAAGACTGTGTCTGTTCTAGCCTTGCTGAAGTTGTACCTTATATGACAAAGTACAATATAGTTCTCCTTTTGAAAGTGAATGAAGTGGCTTTCCCTTTATCTGATATTCTTTCATTCATTTATAACTTAGTTTTGCTAAAGACCTCTGCTGAAGCAGGTTCTCCTTATGAGAACCATGGAAACTGGCTATTCCAGATGCATACAGTGTTATTTGGCACATATGACAGTACATGTGTGTTGCACATATGAACCTTATTTTCTCTAAAACAGATTGCAGTTGGGGGAATAGCCGATAGGAATTGATGGTGTGAGCTATATGATGTCAGTGGACACTGGGACTGCATACCTGTGGTAGAGTCTTGTAGAATTATAAGGGATATGTGTGCCACCTCCTTCACTTTAATGACAAAGACTACAGCTTTCACTTGTAAAATAGTTGTGGCAAAATAGCTCTATGTACTTTTCTTCAGCTCCTCCTCTGCTCTGCAAGGACATATAATGATTCATCCATTATATAAGTCGATATGCTTAGAAACTCATCTGCATTACTATGTTCAGTTATTTTCTAAATAATACTGGTGGCCTTCAGTTAGCAGCATTTGGGTTCCCCTTTCCTTTTCCACTTCTTAGATACTGTTACATTTTGGTACAGTTCCTGTTTTTCTTTTTTGCTTTAATCTCTTATCCATTTGATGTGCTAGACTTGCTTGAGAGAAATAAATGTATTTTATAGGGGTGTTGACAGACATTGGTACAACGGCACAAGCTGTGATAATTATAACTGATTACTGACCTGTGTGTTACTTGCTTGTGTCACTTTTTCCACAAGAAAGTAATAGAGTATTACTTAAAGTCTGTGAAAATGAGAGCTCTCCAGAATACTTGCAGACACACAAATACACCCTTAATAGCTCTCCATTAATGAATTGACCAGATGTACTATTGCTTGTCTGAGATTACAGGACTGTTGTCATTCTTATGCTTGTAGTCACAGTTGAAACCTCATGGAGATCCTAGAGAAGGGGATACAGCCTAAGGGTGGGTACTGGAAAGGCATATATGGATATGTGACTGAATTGCCTTGAAATCCATATGATCCAATTAATGATTTGTTTAAGGCTTTATTAAGTGACTGTCAAGATAAAAATGCATTTGATTTACTTTGTATATATCAAAACTAAAAGAAATATTATATATATAGTATGTCTTACTCAGAGACTAGCATTTTTGTGAGATGCATGCAGTATGGCCAAAAAAGTAACACAGAGTCAATTAATTATATATCGATATCAGTATTTAAACCTTGAAGACTTGCTCTTTGAAGAAACCAAGAAGGACATTGTTATATTTTCCCCTAAATATCTGTTGTTTCTGCATGGTCAAAGAAAATTCTGCTCAGCAGAAACAATTTCTATCCATGAGCACAAGCTGTCACTTCTAACTTATGAAGAATAATCCACTCAAAAATAAGAAAACAAATAAACACTGGAATATTTCGATTAAGAAAATCATATGATCACATTTGACTAATAGCTGACTTGGTTTAGAAACTGTTGTAGAACTCGCTGTTGAGAAATTAAATCAGTGAGTTGCACCATAATATGATAGAGAACTGTAAGTCTATCCTGTCTTCCGCAACTCTGCCTCTGTCACTAAGCAAGACATCCAGTGTAGACCAGAAATGAATGATGTTAGAACATTCTTTTTCTCTTAAAAACAGTACAACACGTTCCTTTTCTTGCATGAGGTAGCATCTGGAATGATCTGTTTAACATACTCACATTATAGAATTTCAGAGCTAAAAATCTCATAAACATATTTGCATTGTTTAATATTACAGACACCATTAATTACAAAACAAACTGTCAATAAGTAACAGCCTTCAAGTGATGCGAGATACACTAAAACAAATAAGTTGCTGCACATTATTAAAATTCCTCTAGCCTGTCAGAGCTTGACGAATATGAGTCACGACAGGTTATGCATTCCTTTTTCTCCTGACACTTACTTCTGACTGTGGCATCTGTTCACCAATATCTTCCAAAATAACTTGACATGGACTTCTTTTTAACTGCAGGCTTTTGATTTGCATCTGATGACTGGTTCCATAGAATGTCATACCACTCTACTTGATAAGTTATAACAGATAAAATCCTCAGGATTACTGAAGTCAAAACACACATATTGAAGGATTGCTCCATCAACTGATTTTTATAAAATTAATACTGAACTAAATCCTGAGTTTGCAATAGCTACCTGAAACAAAGAATGCATAATATAATTATCATATCATTCAGTTCTTCTCCTTAACATTTTTCAAATTCTTTATCATATCTGATGTGAAGAACTTCATATATTTTTCTGTATTAATGTTAAAAAGTGTCATTTTAATAGCACTCTGATGAAGAAAACATATTACTTATTTTTTTTTTTTTGCTAACATAATATGTGGTATAATAAGTGAAATATTACAGCACATAACACATCTTAGTCACTGTTGCATCAAAAGCGTGATATTTCATCTAAAACATTGTGTCTATCTTGATGAAAGCTCTAGCTCTTTTAAGTACAATGAAAATAATCAAACTGCTCCCAGGATACTTGTCTATGAACAAGTGACATATGAAACATGTTCTTGTTTTCTATAAATTACATTCTTTCCTTCAGTCTATATTTTTATTCCACAGTAAGAGGCAGCAGACACTGTGGTATAAACAGTAATCTTTTTGGAAGAGCAGCAGACTTGAGGGATATATGTAGGGAAAATAAATTAGAGAACAGCTTCAAGGTAATGGCAGTATTTAAGAATATAAATTACTTAACACAGAGAACATTAAGAAGTAGATATAAGAGGTTTACCAGCAGTATGAAAAGGGCCATGTTCCACTCATAAAGACAGACAGCAAGCAAATACCAAGATATTAAAAACGCATATCCCTTGGTATCCATACTTAAACAAAGAAGGTATAAAGGTGTGTGTGTGTGTGTGTGTGTGTGTGTGTGTGTGTGTGTGTGTGTGTGTGTGTGTGTGTGTGTGTGTGTGGGTGTGCACGCGCACATTTGAGTGGGTGTGTAGGTGTGATCACTCACGACTTCAATGATTGTGTCCTTATAATCATAGAATTCTTTAGAATTGACAAGAACACTCTAAAAACATAGTTTGTATCCTGAGAAGCAGTAGAAGAGCTGGGGTGGGGCAAGAGGGGTAACTGCCCTGGGCACAAAGTATTGGGAGTCATGGTCATCCAATCCCAATAAAAGCTAGGATTGCATTTGCAGTCAGACTTGAGCTCTGTAGTGTTCCATGTCTGGTCTAAACTGTAGCAACTGCTTGCTATATTGTAGCAAACAGTTTACTACAGTTTAAAAGTTAGAAAAAAAAAATCTTTTTTTTTTTTTACAAAAATCTGAGTGAAAGCACTCCATGCAGGCAGGGTATAAACATTTGACTAAACAACTATACTAGTACTGAAGGAAAACAAACAAAAAAAAAACAACCAGCCAGATATCCACAACATATACTGTTTATTGTCTCTAATATTTAATTAACTGAGTGTTAATATAACAATGAGAGTGTGCGTATATGGCAGGTTGGTGTTTTAAAAATTTTACTCCTCGAAGCCAAGATGTTAGAGAAAAGAAACAGTGTGTTAGGGTATAAATATTTGTAGCAAGCAGTTTGCTACAATTTATAAAAAGATGGCAGGGTATAAACTATAGCATCTCCATATTTATTATTACTTTATTTATTCCAGTTTGGTAACCGGGAAGGTCCACTAGAGCCCATTTTCATTGGAGGCCTGGGGAGAAAAGCTCCACAATACAAAGTTACATTACATAGAGAATTACAAGAAACATATTTGCATTGCAATCAACAGGTAGTATAACAATCAACAGGTAGTATTACAGTCAAAACAGGTATCATTCAGTAAAGACAGCAAAACTATTAAATATTTTTCAAGAGAAAGACAGGCATATACAGTATAATGGCTGGATGTTACTGTTTAGTTACATTTATAATCTAAGTATATGAGAGAAATTAGGAGGGTATGAAGGTTAGCCAGGAGAGAATAGGAGCAGAGCTTGGGAGGTATGAGTTGAAGAGTTGTTTGCTACATTTCTAATAAACAGTTTACTACAGTTTATAAGAAGAAATTCTTTATTTTTTATTTATTTATTTTTAATAAAAGAGAGGAGGGTCAGGGGTAGAGCTCAAATATAGGACCTAAATGGCTCAACATGAGGGAGGTGGCATGTTGTACATCTGGTCACATGGTTGGTGTGACAATATAGGGAATGTTTTTTTTTTTTTTTCTCAATGGAAAAGTGGGGTGGGGCACTGTAGAGGAGGTGTGGCTCTCTAATAAGCCAATTAAGCTGATCACAAGAGCAGAGGGGTGTGTATATACACATATGCAAAAACACACACACACACACACACACACACACACACACACACATATTGGCCATTTACCTTTTGTTGAATGGATAGACAGAGGAGAATATTCCTTTTCCCATGGATTGTGGAATTTTGAAGTTAGTATTTAAAATCAGCTTGGGGTGCGGGGTTGCAGTCCCCACATGCAAAAACACTTGCTTTTGCTTAAGCCTGCTCAGGAGGTTAATCCTCAGATCATACATATTAAGTATTGACATTAAGTTTATCAATATTTTGGCATCTACATTAATGATGTCAATCTTCCATCTATTCGATGAAATGGAATTGATTTGTGTGTGTGTGTGTGTGTGTGTGTGTGTGTGTGTGTGTGTGTGTGTGTGTGTGTGTGTGTGTGTGTGTGTGTGTGTGTGTGTGTGTGTGTGTGTAAAATATGTGCATGTATATGTAGGGGTATAGATGCCCCTGTTTTTGCAGAATATCTTTGTATTTTGGTTTGTTTTCATAATATTTTATGTTTTTCTGGCAAATCAATGAGAACTATAAGTAATGATAGATATGAGTTTAAGACTTAATTGCATTCAGAACAGCATTTATAAAAAGCATGCTCATGAAAAAAGTGGTTTGGTAAAGTTCTAGGTATATAAGGGCACACACAGGAATGTATCGTCTCAGCTCACTGCTGTCCTTGATTTTTGTCCTTTGTCACCCATTACTTTTTTAGCTTTCTACTTTTTCTTGAGATAAGAGATTGAGAGGTATGGGAGAAGTTGCAATGCACTATACACTGTATTCTGACAGTAATGAGCTGAACAGATGCATTAATGTGGCAGTTATTTTTTACATATGTATTCATTCATTTCAGCTCAATCAAAGTTCTGAGGTGTATAGTCAAAGTCATAAAAATGTCTGTACTTGATGGATATAGGGGATATCTATGATTATGTTGTGTGTAGGTGAGGGATTGCAGTGCATCTAAAAGTAGCATGTTGACCATAACTTTATTCTATACAATAAATGATCATCTCTGGCAGTCTGGGTAGCCTGAGTGTGATAACAACTGATCATTGGCATAGTGGTGCTATAAACAGAGTTACCACTTCACAGTGCTTGGTTTTCTGGCTCAATGTTTGGTTGTGATTCCTTCTGTGTGTAGTCTGCATATGTTCCCTGACTTTGTGTAGGTTTCCCTGTGAGAAGAAGAGAAACATCATACTGAAGTTTCATATAGTTTATTCAGTTAAGTAGGTAGAAAGACAAGTGATCTTGTTCTAATACATTACATTCAACAGGTCATTAAAGGCAGTTACATATGATGGTGAGAGGTCCAGGGGAGCTGACTGAAGAAAAATCTGGCTGAAAGAAAAACAAGTAGCCAATCCCAAAGCTTAGAGGACAGTCCCTATTTTGAATGTTCCTGAAGGAGCTCTGAGGGTTACCAGCTCAGCTGGCAGTGGAATTATAGCTACAAAGTTTTTTTTTTTTAACAAACAAAAAAATGAGAATTGAAGCATGACAGTGCATGACAATACACAATGATTAACCACCATATAACTATATTTAAGAAAACGCTTTCTTCTGAGCTTCATCAGGTCCACCTACTAGAATGGTTTTAGAGTGGTATTCAGTTTGATTATTGATAATGCCTGCTTTTATGGGGCTCTCACCAGACTTTATTAGCCTGTTTCTATCACATGTAATATAAGACGTTATGTCTGCCTTTATCAGGCTCATAGTCCTAGAAGCAAGTTATGAAAATTTATTGCAGAACTTTTGCTTTGCCAGTCTGACTTGTCCCTATCAATACTTGTATCACATGTAATATCAGATATGCCTGCTTTTACAGGACTTGTGATTTTTGTAATATATTACAAAAGACTAATATTCTTGTTTGGCAAAAAGGATTATAGTGACTGGTCCCCATCCATTCTCCTTCCTGATGAAGACAGATCTTTTTATATATGCAGGGGAGGTAGTCACTGAGAGCCATACTAGGTAACACCCATTTTTTGAAAAACACATGCATTCACAGAAATAGCTTACAGTGGAGACAAGTCACAGTGCTCATTTTTACAGAGCTCATGGATGTGCACAAGTAGCGGGAACAATGTAAGTAAAGTTTGAGACCTCAGAATGTTTTGTATAGGCTGTTTGTGCCCATGGAATAAAAAATCCACCAAGTGGTGAATTGCAGACTACTGGAAACTTTAATCAAAATAAGTATCTCAGATCTTATCTGAGCATAGGTAAAGTGTGCATATGGTGTAAAGAATACAGTAGCTTGGAGTGAGGCCCTGAGATGAAATTTTTCACTGTACTTCAAATTACATAAATTATGTTAAATGCTGGCCACCTCCCTAGAATATTTATACCTGGTGTTCACGGGGTACCCATGCTGAGAGGGAGAATGCCCCTAGTCTCAGAAGGTGGGTTTATGTTGCTCCAATCTGAGGTCTTCACTATCAAGCCTCTTCCTGGGTCTAGCAGCTAGTGAGGGCTCTTTTGTTTGGATTCTTCCTCTCTTCAGGTTCCAGGTGGTTAGGTCAGTGCACAAGAGGGCTAGATAGCTCTGTGTATGGTAATCTGATGGAATCTTGGAGGGATCATGTGGAAAGGCATCCCTACCTATGATACTCTAAAAGTAGCATGTTGACCATAACTTTATTCTATACAATAAATGATCATCTCTGGCAGTCTGGGTAGCCTGAGTGTGATAACAACTGATCATTGGCATAGTGGTGCTATAAGCAGAGTTACCACTTCACAGTGCCTGTGCTTCAATGTGAACTTAGAGCTATTGTGAGTTGCCATGATCAGACCACTGACATGTCATGTAACATGCTATGTGCCACTAAACAGACCCCTACTGTGTCCTACCCTACACAGGGTGACATCACCCAATCTGTGGTACAACACCATGGGGCTGAGTTTTTTTCATGTGGCAAGGGTAGACAAGACCACTATGTGAGCCATCAGCATGGGCATCCTCATCTACAATGCTATTACCATGTCAAGTATCCTATGATGTGTGGCTGGTTGCAGTTTTACAAACACCATCATTCTGTGCAGCTAAACAGAATACCAAACTTTGTACAGTGCTTTCTAGACTACTGGGCTATCCTAAGGTTTCCCTTAGTAGTGTGCTTAGATTAGGTTTATATAAGGTTTGATTGCTGGATGTGTTAATATCTTGAATGTGATTGGGACATTTTATACATGTGACTTGGGAGAGGGTCATTTTAAATGATATGATGTGGGTTTGGTTTTTATTCTGAGGAAGTCTTATTGATATATTCGACAAAAGCACTTAATTTTATTTTTTGTACAATAAATACTGTTTTGCAACTGGTTCCTGCCTGTTTCCATGCTCCCTGGTAGCTGGTTGATTCCCTTCTATTTTTGGATTGTACTGCTGCCTCTTGGTCTGTGAATCATTATGTCATCTTTGGTTTTGGACACTAGCAACAGTGAGCTTGTTCTACGGACTCAAGAGGAGCTGATGCAGAATGCTGAGTTATTAACCCAATTAATTCAACAACTTTCCCAGCAACTCAAACCTATTTTGGACTGTTCAGTTCCTGGGGGAAGTAATTCTACATCTTTTTCTTCTTCTATCCCTCCTGGACAAGGTAATTATGGTCTAGTTAATTATTTATGAAATACAAGTGTTAACCAACTTTCTTCAAACTCACAACCCTTGGGTGATAATCTCATATGCACTGATTTAGCCACATGGCTTAATGCATTGTTCTCTTTTAGTGACCCAGTAATTAATGAACTTAGGACTGTAAAACAATCTATTGTATAGTTAGAGAACATGTTTTTGAAGTGCCGAAAGCTTCAACTAGAAAACAGATACTTCAAGGAATGTATTAGGCTTAAAATAGTGCCAAAAGGTCTGAGATATTGAAGTTCCCTAATGGACTTCAACCAAATACAGATTTGCATCATGAGTTGTTGAATTTATTTGACAGGCAAGGCTCCGAACTAATGGAAGTCCCTATTAATTATAACCAAAGAACTACTGATGCTAATAGAGGGAGCCATGATATTAGAGGGAAATATTACAAAGGACCTTTTATTTGACCAGTATAAAACTTCTTATCATAATATTTTTCCTAAACTAGACCAAATTGCCTCTGATATCAAGTTACAGATAGAGAAAGAAATAATTTGTGATCAAGCTGATTATCAGCTACAATGAGCCTTCCCAAGGTTTCCTGTATAGTTAGCCAGGAAGATTTTAGTACAACCAATCGGATGTCAAGTGAGGATGTCAGTCAAGAAGAATGTCATTTCCATTTAGAACGAGCTTATTCAAAGCATTCAGAATGGATTTACAATCAGAGATTCTGACAAGGGCAAACTCAGAACCAGTACTGGAACTCGCAAAGAAGACCAAATTAGAATTGGCAGAAATCCCGAGGGAAGAAGAGGTTTTTCTTTTGTACCAACTTTATGCTGTACTATTGATGAATTGATCATAGACTTTAAATTCTCTTTTTGAAAAAATTAAACCTAAAACTTTATGTTAAGGACACTAACAGGGAATTTACCCTAAGCAGTTTGGTAAGAAAAAGTGTGTTCAATTCCCCCCCTTTCCCCGGTGTTGGTTTTGTTTGAATAAATGTGTATGTTTGATTTAAGGAAAATATTAAACTCAACAACACCAGAAGTGGTTAGTAATCTTTCTATTATTGGGCATCATTAAAAAAGCTTAGCCATGATAAAAAATGTTCGAGTGATGAAACCAGACAAAGGAGGAGGGGTGGTAATAATGACCAAGACCGATTATTTGACTAATATGTGTGCTCATGTTTCAGATTGTGATCATTATAAGGAAGTCTGTTTGAATTACATTCATGGTACTTACAGAAGTATTGACATTTTGCTAGAAGATATGTTAGCTCAAAGACAATTATTGACATTTTGTTAGAAGATATGTTAGCTCAAAGACAAATTAATGAAGAGGAATTTCACTTTTTGTATATTAAGTATCCCACGATTTCTTCAATTTTTGGTATCCCAAAAGTTCACAAGGACCTCTTGGATCCTCCAACGAGGCCTATTGTGGATGATAGGAAATCCAAGACTTATCCTCTGGCTAAATTTATAGATATTAAATTAAAGAACTGTTTGAAACCCTTTGAGAACCTCTGTCAGGATTCATGGGACTTTTTAAGTAAACTTAAGAAAATTATATTTTCTCAAGATTATAAGCTTTCCTACAGTGGATGTAATCAATCTCTTTAATGTAATACCCGATGAAGAAGGGTTGCAGTGTTTTTATAAATTCCTTAAATAAATACTTCATTTACCCATATGGAAACTGTACTTCACCACCGTTATGTCTACCTAGATGGGCAGTATTATCTGCAAAAATATGGGTGGCTATAGGCACAGCTTGCACCTCTATTTTTTCAAACATAATCATGCTGGAATGGGAAAAAGAATACATTTTAAAACAATTTTCATCTTCCCTTCTGGTCTTCATACACCCACTATTTGGATGATAAATTTATTGTGTGGGAAGCAGGATTGGATAATTTGTAGAGATTTATTCAATATTTTAATAATACCTCAAGTTTTTTTGAAATTTACTTAATACTTGGAATTCTTCAAACATTTATTATTTAGATGTAGACATTATCAAAGATTCTAGAGAACAGAGAATTACTAGTAATATTTTTTAGAACGGCAACATACTCAAACAGTATGTTGCAATATGACAGCTGTCATCCTCAATTTAAAAAAAAGGGATAATTAAAGGTCAGTTTATCTGGTTGGCAAGAATGATCTCTGAGGATGATATATTTTATATAGAAAGTGATGTTCTGATATCTATGTTTAAACTCAGAGGTTATCCTACAGACTTAGTAGAGGGTATTTACGATGAGGTGAAGGAGAAAAGAGACAGAGGGTTTTATGTCCGTATACTGAAATCTGGAGATAACGTGTTGTTAAATCAACAAGATAGGAACAATAATTCTAGGCTTGTGGACAGCTTTGTCACTAAGTTTACCATTTATATTCTAGCTATATTAAACAGATTATATTCAAGTTGGAAGATTTTCTCTTGTTTTCATAAAATCATTGACACATTGGAAATAAAACCGAAAGTAGTCTATAAAAAGGGAAAATCTATTAAGCAATTTCTTGAGAGTCAGGATAAAGAATTAATACATGGCTATACAAATAAAAAGAAGGAAGCTTTCAAGGGTGGCTTTTGTTCCCAATGTAAAAATATACTTGAGCAGGATAGAGTTGTGGTTAATGGCATATGGTTAAGACCTACATTTCACTGTAATTATAATATGATAGGGATAGTATATCTTGCTTTGTGCCAAAATTGTGAAAGCTTTTATGTGGGAAAAACAAAAAGGAAATTTAGAGAGAGAATTTATGAGCATTTCTTAGACATCAGAAATAAAAGAGACACTAATGCACATTTAAACATCTTTCTTTTTTCCCTTCTCACAAATTTTTGTTTTTTGGTCTTGATTTAATTCCAAAAAACAATAGAGAGGGGCCATGGGATGGCTTATTGGAGTTTGCTGAATTGAGATGGAAATAAATCTGAACGCATGGACATACCCAAGTTTAAATGATGGGGTTTCCCTTAGCAGTGTGCTTAGATTACATTTATATAAGGTTTGATTGCTGGATGTGTTAATGTCTTGAATGTGATTGGGACATTTTATACATGTGACTTGGGAGAGAGTAATTTAAATGAGAAGATGTGGGTTTGTTTTTTATTCTGAGGAAGTGTCAGAAGAAAAAATTCAAACGAGTCGCATCTGCCTCAGGTGATGAATTTTCCTTTATTAGCAGCTAACCAGATTACACAGCATGTTAGCCAAGATGTCCAGTCTGGACTGATCTGATCTCCTCTGATCTGATCAACTTGTTTACTGACATCAACTTTTATACTGCAAGCAAAACAACTTTTTGTTACATTTATGACCGTTGACAGTTGGCTATGAAAAACATATAGGAAAAACATGTTTATCACAAATTACCTCAAACCCACAGCTAGTACAGAATGTTCAAGAAGTATAAAATGTTCAATTTAACAACGGTAGCCCAAATTTTCCAGGACACAGAGCCTGCCCTAGTAAATTAACTCTTACTCGGCCGTGCGTCCTTATCCCAGGCTTCACTGAGCTATAACCAAATCTCTTTATTCTCTAATGCAGAAAACAGATATAATTCAGGTTCATAAGCAATGCTGCATTTTGTTCACAGATGAGGCCCATCTTTGATAGGCATATCCCAACAAATAACCTGTTCACTTTGCAAGAACAGGAAAAAGACAAATAACAGTATGTTTTTAAAACTTTTTCTCTTAACAGGAAGTCTTATTGATATATTCAACATAAGTGGTTAATTTTATTTTTTCTGTACAATAAATACTGTTTTGTAACTGGTTCCTGTGTTTCCGTGTTCCCTGGTGGCTGGTTCATTCCCTTCTATTTTTGGATTGTACTACTGGGTTCATTTCTGGACAGTCCATAAAAATAAATGATGTGTGACATCACCAGTGGTAACTCCTTGCTATTCATTCCTGCTTCTGTTCTTCATTTTGAATAAAATCTAGCAGGTAACACCGGTTTGTTTCTGCCTTCCTTCCCTTCAAGAAGCCCTTTTGCCCTGCTTGTATTGTTTTTGGCAATGCTTCGTCTAGTCATATTGCCAATATCTTTTTCAAAATCTTGATACCTACATTAACCAAAGAGACATGCTTATAATTTTCACTTCCTCCCTTTCTTCTACCCGTTTCGGTATCATGACTATCTTGGCCCTCCTTATAATTTTAGATATTTTGTCCAAGTCCTATATTCTCTTGTATTCCTCCTATAGGATCTTCTACATTTCCTTCTCTCCCCATTTATGGCACTATAGGGAAAGTCCATTTGGGTTTGATCTCCATCTTGTATATCAGTTTCCATATCTCATCCATTGTCACCTCTGTATTCAACTTGTCTTTTTGTTCTTTCTCCAGTATGTATCCCTCTACATTCTTACCCCAGTTCTATCCTGAGACATTTGAACCTTCTTGCTGCTTGTAAATCTCCCTGTAGGATTCCCAGTATTCTTTTGAATCTTTCCCTTATTAGCTCATCCTCTTCTAAATATTCATCTCCTTTAGTTATCCTCTGTACCTTTCTCCCCATCTGCTTCTACTTGTATTTCTCGATTAATGGTTTCCACTGTGCCTCTTTCACTATCCACCAACAGCAGTCACTTCCATACCTATGTTGAATTTCTTGCTCTGTAACAAATGTTTCTCTGTAACTCCATTATGATTGCCTTTTGTCTGGTCAGCAGTGCTTCCTTATGCTTTCATGTCTTCTAGTGTTCTTCTGTACCACCTCTAGCGCTCCCTCCAGCTCATCCATCACCCTTCCTTCCTCCCTTTTGCTCTCATTACTTTTTCCCCAGCAGTGATACTGATCCTATCCCATTAGTTCTCTTCTAGTTTGTGCCTGTTTTTCATAGTGCCCTGCACTGACTCCTTTATTAGTCCTTGCAGTATTTTCTTATTCTGTCTTTCTCCTTTCATTTATAGCTATCCTGCCTCCACCTTCTTCTCATTGCTTTCTGTTCCTGTACACTTACCTTAAGTCCGGCTGCTCCGTGATCTGATATGTGACTCTCCTGCATTTGGATCTCATTCATTATTTCCATTAAGCTTTCCTTCCAAAGAACCAGTCTAACTTCTTTCTGGTAGCAAACTGTTACTTGTGAAGGTATTCCCACTCATCTGGATACCTTCCCCTCCATATGTCCAACCACCCTCCCTATTTCATTCATTGGGTTACTTCTTGTTTCATTTTTTTGTTATATTCCCTCCTTTCATACAGCCCCTCTTCTTATCTGTGTCCAGTTTGCAAACTTTTCTCTATATATTTTTTTCTAAAGTCCAGAGTGCACCTTCTGCCTTTCCCTGCCAGGTAATCCATCTACTGATCTCACTTTTTATCAATTTTTCTGTGGTTGTCTGAAGTCCTCAATGAAATACAATTGTTATTCACCTCTTTCCTCCCCCTACCTTTATGTCGAGTCTTCCCTTGGATAGTCATAACACAGTATCTTCTCCCCATCTCAGATTTCTGTTTTGTTTCTTGTAATAAAGCAATGTCTCCCCATCCTCTATAAATTTTCCTGTATGTTCCTTCATCTGATAGGATTCAACAAACCCTCCGATGTTCCACATAATTAACTGTATTTTCTTTGTTGTTTTTTTACCTATCTGTCCTTGGATTTCCTGTTGCTGGTATCCGGCATGACACTTCCTCCAGGCCTAGCTTCAAACAGAACATTGTATTCTTTGGCAGCTGCCTATGCTTGGGCCCCTTCTCCCTATACCAGCGTCTGGATCCCTGTTGTTTGTTCTTGCATGTGCATGGGTATGACTTGTTCATAATCCTATTAAGACTTTCTTTTGTTGCCTTCCAGTGTCTCTCACACTAATATGTTGCATTGTAACCCAGTACTAATATCATAATATTTTTATTTCCATTCACTGATCTCCACTCCCAAGTGCTGCTCACCAGTCTGGTGCACCAACTTTATTTGTGTGAAAGTTCCAACATTTTTAATTTGCAGTTTTACACCTCATTACTATGCTAATAATACACAACCATTCCTTTATTTCACAATAGTCTATAAACTGGTTCTGTATCTTACTTTTCAATTGTTTTCCCATTGCATTCCTTTCCATACTCCATAGTTGTTAAATCATCAATTATGACTTATTTTTTCTAAATCTTAAACTTATGTTTACTGTAGTACACCATACTCCTATAAGTAGTTATGAAATATATATCGCATACCTTGGAGGCTTGCCCCTGTGCCTCCTTAACTGCATTACCCATCATTGCCCTGGGAATTGATTAATTTCCTCCCACTGTTTGTATAGGTTTGAGGTTGTGTTGCCCGGGCATGTTTCACAAGGTAAGGACCTGTGACATTTAATAAATCCTTCCTACTCTGTCCACAGTCACCTGCCTTTCACTGCCCATTCTTTCCACTTACTTATTGCTAGTCTCTTACTGTAGTCAATTTCAGTCCTTCTGCAGTCCTACCTTTCACATCATCTACTCTGTTATCCATTATAAATACTTATACCCAGTTATTTAATCCACTATTTACCTCTGTTTGTCTAGCAGTTCACTTCTGATTCACCCAAGCCATCTAAGTCACCATCGTCTCATCTCCTTAGAGCTCTCTCGTCTCTCTGCTTCTGCTTCTTTATATATTTTTGTTTATAAATTTCCCTTGGGAAAGACTTCTCATTCTTCTATCTCATTGATATAACTCACTTGTTTCCCCTTCATCATCTTGTCTCTTTTCTCATCTCCTTATGTTTGCCTTTGTGGTTTTATTTCCTGCTCATTTACTGACACATGGCCCCTTTGTATTGCCTGAGCTTATATCCTTTCTTCAGGGAGTTTCACTGCACATCATGCCAGTGTCTCTGTGTCACCTCTTCTACGTGAAAGGTGGGTCTCCTTGTTCATTTCTTGCAAACAATTCAGATTTTTACTGCCTGGGTTCTTTAGCTGTATGTGAAATCTTTGTTTAAAGCTTTGAACATCCTCCATATTGTGAAGCCTAAGCCATGCCATGGTTTGCTTTCTGCTGCTGCTTGTACCATCCCAGTCTGTGTATCCCATCTGTTAGTATATCTTGATTTCCTGGTATCACAGATCTCTCATGTACTAGCTGCATTAGAAATCATTTGACTTCACTGTTGCCCAATCTCTCTTCCATTACAATTATCCTGATGTTATATCTTCTTGAGCAATCTTCAAGATCATCCATCTTTTCTCCCTGTTTTGTTATTATGCATTTTAGTTCCTATATTCTGTGAATCCCTTCCTGCTGCTCAGCTTTGATTGCTGCTTTAGCTTCCTCCACATCGTTCAGCTTCAGTTTCAGCCTTTCTACTTGCTTGTTAGTGTTCTTTTGTTTGTTTCACGGCGCTAACATCCTCAAATCCTGGTCTATGGGTGATTACCTTTTTACCCTTTTTACCTTTTTTAAACAAAATGCACAGGGATCCCTTCTCTTAAGCTCTCAGAATACATGATGTGATTGTCACTGTCTCTTTGTCTAACTAACAGCAACTGAATTCCCTGATCTAGAATGGAACTATAAGTGAGAAGGTCACACAGAAAAAACAATAAGTAAAAACTAAATGAAAACTCTAGCCAAGCTGGAACTTCTAATGAGTGACCTCTCAAACCTCTTGAATCAACACTGCTTGTGCTGTGCTGATGAGGTCATAACAAGGCCAAAATATGCATATGCACAGCTAGTGGGGTTTGGCTTTATTGACCTGAAATTGTCCATTAAAACAATGAAACAAGTCATGGGCATTCAGAATCACTAATTAGCTGAAACACCTGGTGCACATAAGGGTCATTTGCATATATCCCATGTGCCTCTGATTCAAGAGGTTTGAGAGGTCACTCATTGGAAGTTCCAGCTTAGCTGGAGTTTTCATTTAGTTTTTACTGCTCTAGAATGGAGGAAAACGTGTTCAGCTTTTTCCTCTTGTCCTGCAGAACAACAAAATATGATATCAAAGATGTTTGGGCCTCTCCAATGCTGCTAAGATTATTAAGAAATGTTAGAATTTCACTTTAATTGGTACTTTCAAATCAGCTTGTGTAAACATGCATTTTCAGAAGCACATGAGGCCTGAAAGTAAAATGGCTCATAACTTTTTTTTGGAGTTCAGGAGCTCCAAATCAGAGAAGATCTCCAGGTGCTAGATGAGCCAGCTATGGCTTTGCTACCCTTTTTGTGAAAAAAAAAAAAAGAATTTCCCTTGAGAACTCTGTCTTTCATCTATATATTGTGATCTCTTGTCCTCATATATTTGTATGTCAATCTGTCTGTCCCTTATCTTTTTTTTTTATTTTTATTTGAAATATGGTGTGCAGTGGACTCTGGATTCTCCTGAGCCACATAAAATATTTAACTTGTTATTTTTATTTCATTTTCATATTAGCCTGGTGAAGCATTGAGTGCACAAGTGCTACATTCAAGGGCAGTCTAGGAGCACTACTGTAGTGGTCACTTGCTTATTGTAATATAGTATGCAAAGGGACACTGAGAGAATCAAATATATTTTCGCAAGATGAAGCTTATTACCGGCATCTCTATGTATTACATAAATATGCATTATAATTTGTTGTTCAGCTACTGTACTGCTGTGTCTTCTTTCCCACCCAGGTTATGCGACTTTGAATGAACAATGGCTTTCATCTTATAGGATCATAGGAGCATAAATCTCAAGTGTACCTCATTACGAGGAGCGTACTTCATTTGGGGTCTTAAAAAGTTCATGTTCCTCAAAGTTCCTCAAAGTTCCATATTGAAAGAGTCTGTCACACATTCAGTGTTAGGAATTTTTTTTAAGTGAAATCCATGGTAAATAGAAATTTATCATATTGATTCATTAAAGGATCTTCTTTATAAGTAAAACCAGCATATTTTAACCACACTATGACATTCCTAGTTGAAGTTGTTAGTAAGCCATTAGTGTGTGTTCCACATTTTGCCCATCTATTCCACATTATGAAGGTGAGTGTTTCTCATTTTGGCGATGGAAGGTTGAGAGCTATGCATAGGAGGTTACTAGGCTATTAGCCCTGAGGCCCTTATAAGCCCAGCCAAGAGTTTAGCCCATGTTTAGACAAATCAGCACCTAGTACCCCTGTCCAGCAGGGACAGGGGTAGAATTCCAGGGGTATATTTTCTGTTTCCCATATCTGTTCTCACATTCCCAAGGATTCACTTTTTGTCCCTGTCATGCAGATTGTCATCTGACATGCTTAAAGCTCAAACAAATCATAAAGTAAATATTACAGAAACTAACCTACAGCTGATTTCAATTTACACTTTCTCAGTTTCTTCTTGGGAACTGATATGCTTGTCACTAAGAGGAAGAATGACAGAAACTAAAATATAACAGGACAACAAATTTTAGGATTCATTATTTGTGATACTTATGATACTAGAGCACTAAACTGGGTCTCATGCACAGTCCTGTTGAACCAATCCAGTATGTTACAGATCCACAAAGCCGTCTCCTACTAGTATCTGGAGCAGGTTGCTGGAGAACTCTTGACCTAATGACTGTTATCTTATCAGTGTAATTCCCACACCAATATTTATCAGAAACAGAAATGTTTTATTTGTTTAATGACATGTATTGTGGCTTTTATCTTGCACACTGTTCTAGTCAAACATAGTTTTTATGTAGTTTTAGTATATATTTGATGGGCTATTAAATCATGCATTTAATTATAAGATCCAATGTTGTCAGTAACTAAAGAAAGTTCAGAAATCTGGTATTTAAATCATTAGAAGAGAGGGCTGCTCTTACAGCTTCTCTATCAGTTGATGTTTAATCTGTATAGATTAATGGCATGTCTTGCAAGGAAAGATCATAAAAAGAAGAAGAAAAGAATACAGATGTTTGATTACCATGAACATCAGAGCATAAACTTTGTCTCGTGTAGCATTTCCCTTGTGAACTTTGATACCTTTTTCGGCTGCATCAAAGGATGACACAACACATTTTGGCGGCAGACTAAGTAAACATATTTACTGCTTATCATTTCTACGACCTCAGCATTTAATATACATGAATTTTACTTGGTAAGCCAATATGAGTTAAATGAACAACTTGTTTATCACAGACAACACCAGCAAGAGTATTCTACAGCACTTCAAGTAAAATGTAGTTTCCTGTTTATTCCTACTTTCTTGTGTGAACACTTATAACTTCTGTGCTGTATGTTAATAAGTTGCTTATAAATGCCTTATGTAATCTAGTATTCTTTTTCTTGTTAAGCAATTTATGTTTTTACTCAGTATATAATAGTCTTTCATGAAGACATTGCAATTTCATCAAAACTGACAAATTTGGCTGACTCATGATCAAAATGAAGAGCGTCATCAGAAAATTATGAACATTTGAATTAAAAAAACTATGTAACTAGGAGCAACAGAGTAGTTAATGATTCAAAATTATTAAAACAATTGCTAAAATACGTACTAAATAGTAAAAAAGCTAAAAAAGAGCACCGCAGAAGTAAGCATCTCATATGATGCCTCACACACACTGAACAGTAACAGAAACAGAATATTGCCCACGGAAGTAATCATCACATATGCTGCCTCATATACACTGAGCAGTAATAGAGGCAGAAAGTAATCATTGCATGTGCAGTGCAGCCTCGTTAACACTGAACAGTAATAGAGCCAGAATAGAACCCTGCAGAAGTAACCATCACATATGCTCCTCATACACACTGAACAGTAACAGAAACAGAATATTGCCCACTGAAGTAATCGTCACATATGCTGCCTCATACACACTGAGCAGTAATAGAGGCAGAAAGTAATCATTGCATGTGCAGTGCAGCCTCATTAACACTGAACAGTAACAGAGCCAGAATAGAACCCTGCAGAAGTAATCATCACATATGCTCCTCATACACACTGAACAGTAACAGAGCCATAAAACAGCCCTGCAAAAATAATTATCACATATGCTGCCTCATACACACTGAGCAGTAATAGAGGCAGAAAGTAATCATCGCCTGTGCAGCCTCATACACACTGAACAGTAACAGAGCCAGAATAGAACCCTGCAGAAGTAATCATCACATATGCTGCCTTCTACACACCAAACAGTAATAGAGCCAGAATAATGGCCTACAGAAGTAATTATCACATGCACTGCTTAAAAACACAAAGACACTGGAGCACAGACATAAAGTAAAACCTTTTTAGTACATGGAGCACCATAATTACACTACAAAATTGGGGGAAAAAGCAAACCTGTATTCTGCTTCTGTGCTGTGAGACCTGACTGTAACAGTGCTTTCAAAGGTGTGTAATAATTGGTACGCAACCCCTAAATGCCATTACAGTCAGGTGACAGGTCTCTCAAGACATTACAACCCTCTCAACTGTCCCTGATGCCTCATGTTTTCTGTCAGCAAAACTTTACAAATGTCAGTCTGTAAGTCATTAATTTAAACTAGAGCAATATTTAAAAACTGCCCTAACTTTTTCCTCCAGTTTTTTTACTTGTTGTCTGTACACAACTCCCACAAAGTGATTTATTGACTTTCAAACCTGGTAAACAATGTAGCATTTTTTTCTTTTGTAACTGGTAGCACATGGAGTAGATAAAACTCCATGCACTACGCAGGGTTATGAGTCTCACTGATCATGAACAGTAAGTATGTGTTCTCAACATCCATGACAACATTCACCTTTCGAGCATCACTCTTGAGCTGAATTTCTTGGCATCCATGTCTTGAACACATAATAATAATAATATGGTTGCAATCAGAGACCTAATTATAAGCCTCTGTATTGGACCAACATAGATTTTGCTATTACTCAAGCTTTCAATCTGGCATGAGCCCTTTGTCTGGTGTTATTAAGCTACTGATGTTAAATACAGTGTTTAAATATTCACTTTTGCCTAGAAACAGAAGTACACAATTTATTTCCAAGTGGTTAAAAAAAGAAATCTTGAAAAATGCTAGTGTGGAAAAAAATGCAGCTTGGACACATCAGAGATGGACAGTGTGTATACATATGTGTATGTGTATGTGTGTAAGAGAAAGAGAAACTGAAACTGTAGAACAAGGTCACAACATGCTATAAAAATCAAAGTTTGGCATGTTATATTAGAGTTAGTGTTCATATAGCAGAGAAAATAACCCTCAGAGAGACTGCTCTAACATTTAATGAGAAATAAATCTCAAAACAAGTGATGTTTACAGAGACTAGTTAAATCCAGAGAAGGAAAACAAGAAGTTATAATTTGCAAGTTGTTATTCTGTCTAAATAAGAAATCTTTATAAGATAGATATTTTGGTTAACAGAAAATATGAATTATCAATAATGACCAGTTCATAGGGACCAAAAGCATAGATGGGTCAACCAGCACCCTGTGCTGGTCTGGGTCTATATTAGAACACTGAACGTTCAAAATTTAGAGTGTTCTAATATCGACCCATTTTCAGCGAATGCTGAAAATATCGAAGAAACAGAAAACCACATTTTTTCCTAGGGAAAGAATTTGGTTGTCTATTTCTGTTGCTTCAGTATTTTCAGCACTGTGGTGGAAAGTTACGAGTTGGGTTCAGGTAAGTGTGTGATTGTGTGGACGTGAGGGTTAGGGCGGGGTAGGTGAGTTAGGGTTAGGGTGTGGGTGAGGTGACTGTGCGATAGTAACGGACCTTAGGGTTTGGGTTAAGGTAAGTGGATAGTTAGTGGTGTATGTATAGTTTAGTGTAGGGTTAGATGTAAGAGTTTAGGTGTATGTGTGTGGATTGCTGTTTGTTTGGTGTGCTTGTGTTTTGTGTATGTGTTTTGGAACAGCAGATTTTTTCCCTAGGAAAAAATTCACTGTTCTGTATGTTCGATGTTTTAAATTTTCGATTCATAGGGTTCAATATTAGAACACTCGAAATTTTGAATGTTCGGTGTTCTAATATAGACCCTGCTGGTCCTGCAAACCAGTGCACCACTCCCTCAGTTCTTCACATGAAGAGCAAAACAGACACACACACACACACACACACACACACACACACACACACACACACATGCACACACACACACACACACACACACACACACACACACACACACACACACACACACACACACACAAAAACTTCTGCAAAACTTGTAGGATGCTTCCTGAAGACCATATTCAATCCACTCCCACCCCCAGCTCTTCAAGTGAAGAGCAAAAAAAAAAAAGTCCATTCCTTTTAATGGCACACCAAGCAGGTGGCCAGATACAGGACCCCCCCCCCCGCCATTCAGGTCTTGTTTCTGTGCCTTTTCCCCAGTCATCCTTCCTTCTAGCATCATAATAATAATAATAATAACAATAAAATAAAACTTCCCTTTTAAACTGTACCAAACTGCTTGTTACAAATGTTGCAAGTAGTTTGCTACAGTTTATATCCTGCATGGAGAGATATAGCACTCGGGTTTAGTTTAAAAAATAAAGATTTTTTTTTTCATTTAACTGTAGCAAACTACTTGCTTCAATGTATCAAGCAGTTGCTACAGTTAGAACACACACACAGAGTGCTACAGTGCTCAGGTTTAATCACAAATGCAATCCCAGCTTTTAAAAGCTGGTATTGCAGTAAAAGTGATTGGGATGATGGATGGCTGTTTGGATTGTGCCCTCTACCACTTTGCATCTGGGGGCAGTTGCCCCTTTTACCTCATCCTACACACTACCCAATGTATGGTTTAGCTAAATGAGACAGACAGAGAGAGAGAAAAGGAGGGGCATAAAATGTTAACAAACATCCCAGCATTTTGTCTGGACTCAAAGAGTTGGTGTTTTGATCCTGACAAGTGCTTTAGTATCTATTTAGAGGTGATTTCCTGGGGAATATGGACAGTATAATATAAACTGGAAAGTTCAAAGGTAACGGAAAGACTGAAGATGGAGTTATCAGCAAGATGTTAACTATATCCTCTGGGTTTCAGTGGACGTTGCTGTTAGAGATAAGCTTAGTGCAATGCTGGGCAATATTTCTGAGGCTATTTATGTAAATAAAGAATTTCTTGTGGCTATCATTTGCAAACAACAATTTTTAATTCATAACTAGCTTTATAGGATTTGTTGTTTCTCCTCAGCTCCTTATTAGCCCTTTTGAGGTTGATTATAGACTAATGATTTTTTTGTCCATTTTTAGGGCTATATGTTTTTTGTTTTATTGCAAAGTTTGCTTATGGTTGAATTCCACCAGAGGAGTTTGTTTCTAAATTTGACATTGTATTTGTGGTGAACAGAAACATAAGTCACAATATAAGAGTTGAGCTGTGTGTGCAAACTTTCAGTATTTGCCATAATACTAGCTATAATATCATTGAGATGTGGGGGTTGTGTTGATCTGATCCAAATGATCACTGAGTGCAAGGAAATTGACCTTGGAAAAGTCTCTAAAGATGGTTTTGTTGGCCATTAACCCATCCTGGGACTGCATGGTGAATAAAGCAACACAGTGATCTGGTCTGACCAGTAAGTCCTTGACAATGTTAGGGATCAAACAGGGAATGTATTTTGATTCATAAGTAAGTACCATGCTAACTGCTCTTGTGGGACATTTTAAGCTTAGCCACTTTCCTTTTTGGTACTTGAATTTACCTATCATGTTTGGTTAGAGACTGTCCTTACCTATCCAATGGTAGATAATTATATATTAACCCTAATGAGAATAACTGGGATTATACAACCATATTTCTTCATAAATAAGACCTAACCAGAGAATAAGGCCTAGCATGATTTTCCAGGGTGGTCATGATATAAGCCCTACCCCAAAAATAAGTCCCAGTTAAGATTGTCAACAACACACGACGAACATGTTGAATTATAAAATAATATTTTTGATACTCTGCTCACCATTTTCAGACCATTTGGACACCCAACCTCTTCCCTTTTCAGAAAGTCATAAGATTCTTTCCCTGGGAATCCTCCACGATTCTTACTGTAACCCTAATCATCACTCACACTTGACAGTTGAGCTCCTTGGCCCATAAACACTGGCAGGTGTACCTTGATTGGTCAAAGTACAGACAAAGCTCGTAAAGCACGTGCCCTTGATAACGAACATCTATGGTTGTGTCTTCTTAACCATCGCCATTTTGTGTTGCCACTCCAGTCTTGTAAGTCTTCAATTAAACCCCCCTGACAAGATGAGTGCAAAAAGAAAGAGCCATTCCATCGAGTACAAGAAAGGAATCATAGAGGACTCCCAGGGAAAGAATCTGATGGCTTTCTGCAAAGAGAAGAAGTTAGATCTCCGAATGGTCTGAAAATGGCATGCAGCATATGATAACCTCAGTCAACAGGCCAAGGAGGGAAATGCTAAGAAGTGCAAGTGTGGCTTAGATCAGCAACCATTATTTCCTGATCTGGAAGACATCATCTGTGAATGGATTGCTAACAGGAGAGCAAAGGCTTTGGTTGTGTGCAAGGCTGATATTCAAACATTTGCCCTTGCAATGGCACCACAGTTAGAAATATTCCCAGAAGAATTCAAAGCATCACAACATTGGCTGGATGGCTTCCTTCAGTAATATGAACTGTCTCTATGAAGATCAACAACACTGATCAAGCTTGAAGATACTGAAGTTATGAAACGTGCACTTGCGTTCAAGTCCTTTGTTGATGGCATCAACTTTTATAAATGCCAACTCTCCAACATGATTGCTATGGATCATTCTGCAGTGTTTATGGGCCAAGGATCTCGAACAACAATTGATCAGAGGGGTGCCTCGTCAATCGACATTCCCTCCACTGGTTACGAGAGTGCACGTGTTTCCTTTATTTTGGCAATTCATCTAGATGGAAAGAAAACCCCTCCTCTAATCATTAGTAAGGGCAAGAAAGATAAGATTGAACGTGTTTCAGGTATTTACATTTTTGAAACAGAAAAAGCCTGGGCTTGATATTGCAATAAACAAACCATTCAAGGACCATTTGAGCATGGAACTCAATGATTACATTGAAAATAGAATGGAGAGAAATCAGTATGGAACCTTTGGGAAGCCTAGCCTGCAAAAGGTTGTGACTTGGGTGAAAAATTCATGGAATAAAATCACTGACAGCTGTGTTGATAAGGAACTATGAGCAGGCTACTTGGACAAGCAGTGCTCATTTAAGGAGAGCTTTGTTGCTAGGCATGACAGACTGGGGCCAATGGTTATACAGGAAATGGAGTTGCAAGAAATTCAGGACAGAATTCAGGTGTTAGAGACAATGCTCCAGAAGAAGATGACATGACTGTTTTCAGTTTTATTCCCCTCTTCCAATACACATGTATTTTTCTGCACTTTCTGTTAAGCATGAAATATTGCACTGTGAAAGCCAAGGTGTAGATATTCTGAAGTTGAAATGTTTGCTGCACTGTTTATGTAGAATTCTCACACAACTGTTAACACGTTACTTAGAACTGTTGTCCAATAACAGAAAAGTACCAAATAAATGTCAATTTGTGTACATGAATAAGTTTCAATTGTTGTACATGTATAAATGAATAAATGTAGATTGTTGTATGGGGGGATAAATAAGGCATCATTTTCAAAAACTTTGATGTCAACCAGCAGGAGGGTAGTGTACTGCTATCCGAAATGACTATTGAGACTCTTGAAACTGATGGAGAAGGGTTTTATTGAATAAAAGATTGTAATGTGTTATTTGATGTGAAAAATGACCAAAATGGAGAATGTAATGCATTACAGGGCAATATTAACAGTAATGAGTGTAATATGCAATTTTTTGATGGTGAACAGTGAAATTTAATGTAGAAATAATGTGTGCTGCCTCTGGTGGGTGGCAACATGAATCTTTGGTCCCAGAAAATAATAGTAGTGAATTAACTGTTGATTTTAATATGCCAAATGACAATATGATGCCTGAATGTTTAGATATGGCATCCAGTTGAATTGAACAGCATTTGGATGAAGCTATTATGGATTGTATTAATGAACAGGAAGACATTGATGCTATAATAGCTTTGCTAAATAAAAAATGTTTAGTACCAGATATTATTACAAATAATAGTGGTGATTTTAAGATTTAGAATTATTCCAGTAGACCTTTAACCTTTGAGTATGCAAATTTGTTATCCAACGGTTTAACCTTTGTTCCGAGTAGGAGAGGTAATGTGGCACAAGTACTTACTGACCTCACATTATTTGTACGAAAATTAAATTGCAAAATGTGGTTTACTAATACACAAATCCAGGAAGAAGATAGTAATTTAAGGAAGCCAAGTACATTCAATCCACCAACAAATAACCTTATAGGTATATATGAAAAGGTTTGTGAAAATTAAATAAGACAGCTAATGAAAGAAAAGAATGTATCTGACTATAATTTAACCAAAGAAGAACAGCATTTATTGATGGAAATAGTTAAAGACTCCAGCATCCATGTCATGAAGCCAGATAGGGGAAGTGGCTTGGTTATTATGGATTCTGGGGATTATTCTAATGCTATGAATGCTTTATTAATGGAAGAGGTATATGAGGAAAGTTCAATTAATGAAATAAATCTTATGTATAGAACTGTTGATTTGAGGTTGGGGGACATGGTGCTGGAAGGGCAGCTAGATGAAAAATAGTATAATTATGTACAAAATGACCATCCTATGGTGTCTAATATATTTGGTATCCTCAAAATTCCTAAGGGGTTGATTAACCCAAAGTTTAAACCCATAGTAGATGGAAAGCGGGGAAAGACATGCTTTATTAGTAAATTTTTGGACACACAGTTACGCAAAGGGTTGGAATGTTTTGATTATATTTGTAAGGATTCTTGGCATTTTTTAAAATAGTTAAACAGCATCTGTACATGTAAAGACAAAATACTGGTTACCATTGATGTATGTAATTTGTTTATTGTCATTCCACATGAGACTGGCCTCAAATGGCTGGAACATCAGTTAGTAAAAACAGGCAAATACAACCAGGACACCCTTAATGTGTTGCTTGCTTTGATGAAAATTGTACTGAAAAACAATTATATTCATTTTGAGGGACAGTACATTAAGCAGGTTACAGGTGTAGCCATGGGGGCAGCTTATGCCCCCATTTTTGCAAATTACGTGATGTCATTCTGAAAGCAAGAATATGTCTTCAAGAGTGGATTCAGAGAGTATATTATGTGTTACACTCATTTTTTGGATGACATATTTCTTGTATGGAAAAGCAGTATAGGGTTACTGCAAACTTTTTTTTGACTATATTAATGCCAATGTGGAATTTTTAAAGTTTACCTATGATTATAGTATGGAAGGCATAACATATCTTGATGTGGTCTTAAAGACTGATAAGGAAACTGCAAAACTTACCTCTTGGATCTATCGTAAACCTACTTTTTCCAATTCATATTTGAAGTTTGATAGTTGGCATCCTTATGTACAAAAAAAGTCCATCATTAAGGGGCAGCTCGTGAGGGCTGCTAGAATGGTCAGTGAAGATGCCACATTTAGGGAACAAGTGAAGTTTATATCAGAAATGTTTTTGAAGAGGGGATATCCTAGTGGTTTAGTGGCAGTGGTGGCCAAAGAGGTGATTAAAAATAGAGCGGATGGCATTTACCAATCCATTTTGGGCAGGCCTGATCGGAATAATGGTAGAGGTCAGGTATCCTATCAGGTCAGAAAGGAGGAGACTGATAGGAAGCTTAGTTTTATTACCACTTTCAATCTGGATGCAGATGGAATTGTCGAAATACTCAGTCGTAATTGGGAAATTTTGTCATATGATCAACAAATTGCGCAAAAAGTAGGATCTGCTCCTGTGATTGTCTTTAGAAAGGACAGATCATTCAAAAATTTGTTAGAATCAAAAGGAAATGAAGGAGTGGTTATTTCTAGCAGAAAATGGGGGGATTTTAAATGTGGAATGGGGAACTGTTGTGTGAATATAGGAGAGACCCCAGATTATTTGAGGCTATATGTACTGTATATACACATTGCAGGGCACTTTAACTGTTGCAGTAAGAATGTGGCATATGTGGCTAGATGCCAGTCATGCCGTTCTTTTTATGTGGGCAAAACCTGTAGATGATTTAAGGACAGGTTTAAGGAACATTTACTGAATATAAGAAACAACAAAATGACTAACGTCTTGAGTAGGCATATATCTGAGAATAAGGACCACATTTTTAAGTTTTCTGTACTGCAATAGTTGGTTAAGGACCCTCAGGGTAGAATACTGGATGTACATTTAGATATATGTGAGTTAAAGTGGCAGTTAAGGCTGAATGCCACCTAGACACCTGGTATTAATGAAAATGTGAATATGGCATGTCTTTTGAAGTTAAAAAATATTTTAGGGTAACATAATTAGTTTTAGACATTTGAGTGAATATTTTTAAAGTTTTTATAGTGAACGTTAATTTATCTGATATGTAATTGCCATGTAATGTTTTGAACTGTTGTATACACATAATTGTTATATGCATCTTGTTTTTATGTCTCTGTAGTTTTTTTATGTAAGTATTTAGTATAATTAATTGGTTAATTGGGTGCTTCTTTACATAAAAGGGCTGGGTTGTAAAACTGAAACTGTTCTGATAAAGTCCTTTCAGTAGAGAAGAAAGCACTCAACTGGTGTGTGGTACAATAAAGCTTTTTGGATTTTACCAGTTGCTGTGAAGGTTTTTTTCACTGGTTCCAGTTGTAAATAAGGCATCCCCTGATAATAAGCCCTAATGCATATTTTGGTGGGGGAAAGATTATAAGACCCAGTCTTATTTTCAGGGAAATATGGTACAGTTAATGTGAGGGTACTCATGCATGTGATAAAGCATTTAGGAGCTACTGCTGTCCATTAATAGACAGTCCTGGGATAGATTTTGTTTCGCATCCATAGAGCCAAGTTGTACTTGAATATGGACAGGGATGAGTTTTGTTTTACGTGGATGAGGAATCTGTTCCAAAACAGTGTGTCCTTTGCAAAGTATACCTTTCTCTCCAAACCATTCTGTTGATGTTGCAGAAGAGGTTCAGACCCTAGACCAAGAATTTCTGATGCCATTAGACTTGCTGATTTTTGATTTGTGAGGACAAGATAAAATATGTTGTCTTCCCTAGTGCAGAGGGTGCTCTTTATTTGAGATGATATGCACTGATAAAGTCAAAGAAGTATTGAGAATATTTATTTGTAAAGGTGCTTTTGTGCCATTTTATGAAGAGGAAGTTAAAGCCCCCTGGAAAGATAGCATTTGGGTTAACATAGACTGGCTCTAGTTTATTAAGATATGTTTCATGATATGCTGATGTGACAGACAGGCTGTTGTAGTTAGTTAGTTAGTTAGCTAGTTCATTAGAATAAGATATGAGGTCTTTTTTCCAGATATTAAGATCAAAGGAGTTTAAGGTCATTGTCTAGGCTGATGAGTGTAGATGTGATGATGTTTGGATGAAGATGGACATGCCACTATCAGTGTTGTTGCTGTCCATACCTGCAGACCTAAATGAATGGAAGAAGGGAGTTGTGTCATTGTAATGGAACAAGGTTTCAGTGAAAACACAAATGTCCATGTTTTTCAGATGCAGTAATGCCTTTGGGGAAGGTATTTCTTATTTACTCTTATAGAGCTATGCAGCACTACACTGATATTTGCTAGCCCACAATTTATACCTACTAGGTTGGTAGCCTGAGTATACTGACATTGCCTAAAAAAGATAGTATATTGATAGACTTTGCCTTAGCCAGTATGGGAAAACAATGGGGGGTATGTACAGATCCCTGTAAAGAAGATAGGACTGTCATCCATCTTCTTCCAGGCTGACACAGATTTAGGCCTATGCTGGCACCAGTAACTAAGTAAATTATCAAAATGAACCATCCTTTGCTTATAATGTGACACCATTATCTGTGTTGGTCAGAAAAGCATGCTGTCCACTATGCAAAGAGGGTAGGGCAATGAGAATAGGGCCATTGAGCAAGCTAACACTGAAGAGATAGAAGACTTTATGGCATCCCTAAGACAGAGAAGGGAATCACCAACGTTCCACAGTGGGAGATGAACCTCAGAGCTGAGCTGCAGCATCCCCCACCTAAGTATCCATTAGAGATGCCCCAGGCATGTATAACTCTTGCCATTCTAAATTGTGAATAGTTTTGATTACTCCCATTATTAGTGAACTGTTTGCTGACATTGTGTGCTTCATGTACTTTAGGTACATCAGAGATACAGCCACCAACAGTACCTCCACAAGGCAAGGTGTATTGCCCGTTATTGCCAGTATTCACTGTCATTTTAAGTCTGCACTGGGAGTGAAGCAGAGGTGATGGATTATAACTTAAAAAACAAAAAAATGCCCAGTCAGTAATGGACTAAAGTTCCCTAGGGACTCCACGCAACCAAAAAAGTTAGGTAAGCGCTTTCATTAAATATTAGAACAATTAACCATCTTCATAGGTTAGTACAAGGCTAACTGCCCTTGTGGGCCATTTTCAGCCAAGCCAATTACGCCGTGTGAGAATCGAACCCTGCATCTTATGTTTGTAAGGTAAACACCTTAACCATTATGTGTTTAACCTCTCCACAAGACCATTAGTCTGGGGATGGTAGGGGGTGGTCTTTACGTGCTTCACCCCATAGGCTTCTACAGACAAGCCAGCAGGTCTGACATGAAATTAGCACTTCTGTCAGTCAGTATTTCTGTTGGAAAACCTACCTGCTGAAAATCTCTAGCAAACCATTTCCCTCCTTCTCTGCCTCGATGGAGGATGGAGCCAGCACTTCAGGGTATCAGGTAGCATAATCTACTATCACTAGGATAAACATCTTCCCTGAGGAACTTGGGGTGCTCAGAGGTCCCACAGTATCCATAGCTATCCTCTGAAATGGCTCCTCAATCACAGCACAAGCAAAGGCACCAAAGGAGCTTTGGCCTTGTCTTCTGCTTTGCCTATTTTTTGGCAATGCTCCCAGGTCCTGCAGTACCCTGTTACAGCCCTGGAAATCCAGGCCAATAAAAGCTATGCATACTACAGCTTTTGGTATTCTTTATGCAATATGACCTGCAAAGGGAATGTCATGGGCTTTGGCTAGAAGTGCCAGATGGTAGGCTCTGGGCATTACCAACTACTGTATTCTCTCACCCTCTAGCCCTCCCTCAGGAGTCCATTCTCTATACAGTAACACTTTGCACCAGTATATGGAATTCCCTTTTCCTTGAGAATCAAGTGTCTCCCTAGCTACCTTCCTCAAGCCTTGTATTATAGGGTCTGAAAACTGAGTTTGGTTCAACTCTCTCTTTGTAACCCTTCCCAGCTCTCCCCTTCCACAGGAAGTCTGGTATCCTCTGAAAGCGGTACCTCACTCTCAGCCTAGGTACTACTACTCACTGCTGCCCTTGCAATCACTCTGTCCAAAGGAACATCAGTACCCACCAGCAACTGTGGCTCACCTTCAGTCTCACTGCTACAGGGTAGCTCATTCCCTGAAATAGCCACCTCGCCAGTCCTGGCTTCAGGTGTGCAGTCTGTCTGGGTCCCCCAGGCTACCAGACCAACATGCCTGTCTCCAGGCCTGACTGCATGTCACTGCATGCACACACAAAGTAATGCATTATCAAAATCATTCCCTATCAGGACATCTGCAGGGATATATTCAAACACACCTACTTTCTTGTTTCCTTTTCCACCATCCCAGTCAAGGTAAACCTTAGCCAAAGATATTTGTAATGGGCTCCCTCCTAAACCTCTGACTAGAGTAGACTGCCCAAGAAAGTACTGCTCCTCTTTTAAACATTGCAGGCTTCACAATGGTTAGGTCAGAGGCTGTCTCTTTCAGCAGTGGCCTGTTTCCCATTTACTAACATAGGATATAACCTCTTGTGTTAGTGTGGTACCCTTGTTGTCTGCAGACAACTTGCCACAGGCATTCTGTTATTCCCACTTGCTGACTCCTCCACATTTTGTTCCCCTCCTTACCTTTTTGAACATCTATATACTACATGACCCCACTGGTTACATTTAAAACATTTAACCCTTGATCCTGGCCATGTACCTGAACTAGTGACTTCCCCTGTTACTAGCGGACTCTGTTGGGGTGGTTTAGGCTGCCCATCATGGGTTCCCTTATACCCATGTGCAGCTCTGGGTATCCCTTTCCTGTGCAGTGATACCCTGCATACTAGGTATAGGTCTCTTATTTTTCCCAACTCATCTGCAGTGTTGCATTCCTTATCTACCAGCCAGATTCTCATGTCATCAGGCAAAGTGCTAAGGGCTTGTTACCTAACCAAAAGGTCTGCCAGCCCTTCAGAAATGTTGACCTGACACCCAGTCATACAACTATGAAAATAAGTACTTAGTACAGCAATATAATCACATGCACACCTTCATCTGCCTTGCATCCATGCTCACAAATTTTTTTTTTTATTCGCTTTAGGTGTTAACATAAAGCATTCCAAAAAACAATTTTAACTGTATTATAATTTAAGCAATCAGGATCAGACAATTTAGAAATAGCAGTTACAGCTTTACCATGGAGTAAGGGGGTCAAGTGCTGTACACAGAGCCCTTGGTCTACATTATCACCCTCTATAAATTGTGGAAGGAATTTACTGACCTTTATTTCTTCTGGAGTTCAGTTATTCCCTTCCCCATTACCTACATGACCCTGGTGAAGAGTCAGCATCTCCTTTTCATATTGCCACTGCCTCTCATTTTCTTCGGCTTCCAGACATTTCAGTCTCTCTTTTTCTTCAGCTTCCAAATGCTGCAGTCTCTCTGCTGATTCTAGTTCCAAACAGTTGGCCTCCAGTTCGAGTCACTTTAACTCTAGATGGATATTTACGTCCTCTGAGGAAAAGTTGAACTGTCCATTTTCTGAAAGCTATACATCCCCAAGGTCAGTTTGGTTGTCTTCCTGGTTGCTGGTTTGTAATGCAGCTGTGATTAAGGTTGGAATCATTTTCCCTTTAGTCAGGTTGGCATGCACTAGTCCTCTGGCTTGGCACATCTGAGCCAAATGGCTCCTTGTCAGCTTGCCATAATCATCCACTGACATCCTCTCCCTGACTAACTAAGCTGACAAAAAAACAATTAAACTATTGTGATATGAAACTCTGAATGCCTACCATGTGGCTGCTTGAGAGTACAAACACCTTCTTTATCAACCACTGCTTACAAGCTACAGAAGTTCAGTATCCACACCACTGTTCACCAATATGTGATGTGGTGATCCCACCACTGCTAACCAATATGTGCTGTGGATATCCCACCACTGCCAGCAGTATGTGGCACTCCTGCACCACTGGGCCAGTAATCAAGTTGCCAGAGTCCTCACAAATGGCACCAGTGGGGGACGTTCACTGGGAGGATAACAGGTACATACACAGTATCTCCAGATGCAGCTCTCTGGATCAAGCACAATCACGCACAATTTCCCTTAAGAGCACACGAGGAACATAATCAGTCTGGGGCAGGTTTCTCCCTCTTTCTCCAGATCCCCAGTAAAACTCCCCACTGGCACAGCTATTGAGTTGAGTCCTTAGCCAGGGTTCCAATTCAAGTCTTCCAACACTCTCTCTGTCCATCAAGTGCTTCATGTCTCTGCCCAAGTAACTGACAGACACACTCTTTCAGATTTGGTTTACACATACAGTATCATACATACACACAAACACACACACTCACACAACTGGGCAAGGCTGGCACAGGTTTACTAGCTATACCCCCTGTCACACAGACTATAAGGTAGTTATCACTGCCACCAGAACCTCTCACCAGCTACTTTAAAGCCCTTAACAAAGGGTGTCCAATTTCACTTAGTGAAATTAATATTAATACTACTACTAATAACTGAATAATATTAAATGGCAATTTGACCAAGAGCATGGCTATTAGGAAAAAGGGAAAAAAAATCGCTGTTCCACAAAAAAAAAAAAAATAAAATACTTCAAAACTTTAAATAAAGTGGGGAGCTTTGCCCCCCACACACCCCTACTTAATTATACCAACTCAAAGATTGCACCACAGTAGAGGAAATGGCTAAGTCTCGAAAATGGCCCTCCAATTTTTTTCCCTGGGGGAAAAAAATCGCTGTTCCAAGTGTTCAGGATTTTCAGCTTTCACTGAAAGAGGATTGATAAAGCAGCGTTCGCTTTTTTAAGTGTTCGCTGATTTAACATAGACCCAATTACAATACTACGTATATATTCACACTGACAGCCGAGTTCAAATCACAGGAAATACTTAAAATAACATTGAAGACAGGCTCAGACAAATAAAGAAAAACAATATCTAAACTAAGCTTCACTATATTCCTGACTGAATCTAATGAATTGTACTATTCCCTAACAACTTATTTAATAGAGCAAGGCAGATAATGTGCTGAATGGTCCATCTTGTTGTCAGGTCCAAGACAGAATACAAAATGCTCCTGAGACATCAGTCTCCTTTAATATTAAAACATTATTTCTAACAAAATGACATCACATACATCTGGTCATTTGACTCTGTTTCTTAGTATCATCAAGACTGGAAACTGCCAAGATTTTAAAACTTACATGTAAAAAATACACACACAAGAGCTTTGCTCAGATCTGATGAGCTTCTGGAGGTGATAAATAAAGCTAAACACTTCCACTCTTAATGAGTGGCAATTAGTTTACCCCAAAGACAATACAGAAATCTTCCTAGGGCAGACTTTGTGTCTCTAGCTGCATTGAAACCTTGGAGATAGCATTTTTATGGCCTAGCTTATAAAATGAATTAATTTCAGATATATTTTAAAGTTTGCTGGACTGAGGTTAACCTCCTGATTTCCAATTTCTTCTGTTAAAACATATACATGCCCTAGCCAAACATAGCAGAGCCTAACCCACACACAGAGACTACAGATTTGCTGCCATTGAACAGGTAAACCCCCTTTTTCGAGATCTCAATCCAATACTGGAAATTAAAGAGTTAAAATGGCAAATCTTGCTCCATGCAGACAATAAGCCAGGGCTTAATGGCCACATTAGCATTACAAGTATGCTGAGATGGATTATATAGGAGGTGTCAACACAACACATTCCTTCAAAGTACACACCCACCCCTCCCCAGTTACATTCTCAGACAATATAACTGTAAGAAATTATAGCACTTTACTTAAAACCATTCTGATGACGTTCGATTACGTATAGTCTAAAGAACAAAAGCGGTCAATGGAAAAGAAATGGACTAATCACACTTGTAAGTTTTGCTGATTGCTAAATTACTTCTTAAAAACTGAATGGCTTGGTTTGACTGCACTCCTCTGCTTGCTGCATGCTGAAGAATATAGCTGTATTTTAAAAGGAATCCATGGCCTCAGGTTGGTTCTTCCTCATCTGGAAGTTTTGAAGTTCTTAGTGTCTGCAGTATTTTTCCTACCTACAATTTTTATGTATTAAGTTGCTTAATTATTACAAAAAGATGGAGGACAGCCAACAAATGATAGCAGCAGGCAGCAGTCATGATTTATTTGATTTGTCCACATACAGCATTCCTGAGAACATCTCGCAAGTCCTTATGCAAGTGGAGAATGTGGTGGGCAAAGCACATACCCTACTCCAGGTATTTCAAATAAGCCAAAGAGGCAACAAATGAAGAAATGACCAAGTCACAGGCCAAGGAAACACCCCATCACCAACCCCAGAACAAATGGTGGAAACGGTGGGAACAACAAACAAGGAGACCATCCCACCTCACCGGTTAATGGAGGAGCACATAAGGAGCAGCTTGACCCAAGGGAATCACACAAGACCAAGGATTTGTGGAAGGACTTCTAGCCCCAGCAGCAGGCAACCCATTTTCTCAACCAGAACAGAACAAGGAAAGTAACTTCAAAACTTATACAATGGTAATGTCACGTACAGGCACTGCCGGTTCTTGATCATTAAACTTGAGAGACTGCTCACCATGTATAAGATGATCAAATATGATAACTATTACCTCATCAAATGCCTTTCTAGTGAGGTAGTCCCACAGGGACTCAGATACTATAAGTTTCCCAACAGTATTGAAGAGGGTAGCCCCCTATTCAACATTTTGTGCCAGCTATATAATGAAACAGGGCTCAAAGTAATGAAAATGTTAGTGGACCACAACAGACAAAAAATGGAAAGCCTGGCAGGAGATATCCATGAACTGAACAACATTATTCCAGAACACTCATACTATTACCAACACAGAGTACTATGGGCCGGGCTACAAGCTAAGATTTACTGCCATCCAGCCATGCTGGTTTCAATGAACAGCCAGAAACTTGAAAGAGACCTAAATGCAATATTGGAACAAGGCTGCGTTCAAACTCAAAAAGACCACCAAAACCAAAGGCTAAACAATGAGACAACACCACCCACCAAACTGTACTGGAAGAGAGGATGACCATTCCAACAGAGAAAAAGGCTGCATGGATTTGGTGCCACAGCAAACCCCCCTCCCCATAGAATGGGCCCATCAGAAGCTGAGGAACACAGGGAATTTGAACCAAGATTCCCAGTCCCACAAAGAACCCGAAATCAGAATCAGCAACATCTGAACCTCCAACAAAATGACTTTCCACACTAAGGACAACAACTGGACCCAGTAGACCATGGACAGCAGCAAGATTTTTTTGTTCCATGGTCAGGGACAAGATTTTTTAGATCAAGGACAGAAACAGAACAATGGAATACGGGGCAGGGGATGGCCATGAGGGAGACCAAGGATACCCCAATTCTGATACAAAATACCCAAGGATATTCCACCAGTAGAGGTACTGTGAACTATCAAGTTAATCAGATAACCACTGAGAAAACTGTTTTAATCTAAGCAGTCAAAATATTAGCCCAGGAACCATTTCTGTACTCAACAAGGATTTGAACTATATTCCAGCACAGTGGGCTAAGATTAGTCATGTAATCATAGATTTCAAACTGTTTGTTCACAAATTGAACTTTAAACCCCATTGCATGACCTTAATAATGATAATCATGAAAGTGGTGGCTTAAAAAGAAAGAGTTTGCTTAACCCAAACATACACAAGGCTCTGAATGTATTTCCTGTGCTATGTGAACAGGACATTAGGGAAGCCCTAGCCCACAAACCTGCACAGAAATGGTTTAACCTAAGCGCTGAAGAGCGCACAGCTCTGAAACTGATCCACTCCAATCCTGAACTCAAAATAATGAAAGCGGACAAAGGGACAGGGATAGTTCTCATGGACCAGACAGAATACATGAATAAGATTAACCAAGAGTTAGCAGCAGATAAATGTTATAAAAAAGTTACAGGGGAACAAGCAACCACTGCATTCCAGGAAGTTGATCTAACATTAGTCAGGCTACTACAGGAAGGGTACATTTCCACCGAGGAATTCCCATACATGCAAGTCAGCCACCCCCACCTAGAAAAGTTGTTTGGGATCCCTAAGATCCACAAGAATGCTCAGAATACCCCCTTCAGGCACATCATCTCATCCAGGAAAACCAAAACGGAGTTCATCGCCGAACTGCTTGACAGTATTTTTAATCCCATCACCAAAAAGGCAGAATTATACCTGAAGGATTCCTTACTATTCTTGAACGAGCTTTCCAAGTACAAAGTCACAGGCCAGAACCAAACTTTAGTCACCCTGGATGTTATGGCCCTGTACACAAGCATCCCATATATGGAAGGCACTGAGTTAGTCAGTAGCTTTTTGAGGAAAAACACCAAGCTAGGAAGAAAAAAGAATTAAGGGACTTATGGAACTTACCTCCCTTTTTCTTAACGCCAACTTTTTTGAGTTCCAAAAGGACATCTACCAACAGACACAAGGAGTAGCCATGGGCATGAAAATGGCTCCAGCCTATGATAATCTCATTCACAGTTCCTGGGAAGACCAAACACTCACTCAGATCAAAGGGTTTGAAAAATGTCATCAATACAAAAGATACATAGATGATATCATTTTCATCTGGGAGGGCACCCACACAGAACTGGACCTTTTTCTTCAGAAAATAGATTCCAGCATACTTTTCTTGGAGTTTACTCTGTCTGGCAAGGGTACAGAGGTCCATTTCTTGGATCTCACCATTTCCTTAGACACTGAAAAGGAAACCTTAGCTCCAACTTGTACAAAAAAAAAAACATTCCGAAACAACTACCTTGACAACCAAAGTCAGCACCCTCCCTTCATGAAAAAGAACATCATTAAGGGACAGTGCATTAGAATTAGCAGGATCACCAGCAATGACCAGACCTTTCTCAAAGAATGTTCTCTGTTAAAACAGTTATTCCTAGACAGGCACTATCTGGACCACATCATAAATTCCCAAATTCAATTTGTGGTCCAAAACAGTGACGTCAAGTACCAGCCCATTCTTCAAAGCAGGTTCACAACAGCACCCCCAAACCTCCAGAAAGCACACCAAGATTACCAGTCAACCAATTAATGTAGACATAATCACACTGAGGGAAATCCTTAGCAAGCACTGGAGGATCATTGAAAGCACTCCCCATCTGGCCCTCTTACTTGGGACAGCACCCTCATTCAGCTACAAAAGGTCATGCAATCTGAAGCACACCCTTGAAACCACCATACATATTGGGCAGACCCCCTCTGCACCCCCAAACATGAACCAATGTAGGCACTGCAACTGGTGCAAAAAGGTACTGGCCACAGATATACTGGTTTTGAAAACCCCAAAGCACCGAATACAAATTTGGTGCCACTATAATTATCAATCTACCAATGTAGTGTACATAGGTATCCACACACACTGTGAGGCCTATTACATAAGGAAAACAACAAGAAAACATAAGGACAGGATCAGGGAACACTTTCAGGCTATAGGATCACAAGATGAGAGAAATGCCCTAGCCAAACATAGCAAAGCCTGGCCCATACACAGGGATTACAGATTTGCTGCCATTGAACAGGTAAACCTACTTTTTGGAGATCCCAATCCAATACTGGAAATTAAAGAGTTAAAATGGCAAATCTTGCTCCACGCAGACAAAGAGGCAGGGCTTAATGGCCACATTAGCATTAAAAGTATGCTGATATGGATAAGATAGGAGGTGTCAACACAACAAATTCCTTCAAAGTACATACCCACCCCTCCCCAGTTACATTCTCAAGCAATATAAATGTAAGGAATTACAGTACTTTACTTAAAGCCATTCTGATGAAGTTTGATACATATAGTCTAATGAATGAAAGTGCTCAATGGAAAAGAAATGGACCAATCACACTTGCAAGTTTTGTTGATTGTTAAATTACTTCTTAAGAACTGAACTGCTCAATCTGACTGCACTCCTCTGCTTGCTGCATGTTAAGGAAATAAAGCTGTATTTTAAAAGAATCCATGGCCTCAGGTTGGTTCTTCCTCATCTGGAAGTTTTGAAGTTGTTAAATATACATTTAAACAGTTACGACAGTGCATGTACATTTCTGCTCTCTCCAGTAGGGCACACTGTGAATACATTTCAGACACAAGCACTTTACAAATACTTTTCATCACAAACGTCCTTACAAATCAGTTTGATATCCACGACATACAATTATAATACATTTGTAACACCAGCATCTTTTATAAATCAGTTTGATATTCACAAAGTGACATATAATCATTTACAAAATTCCAGCTATCTATGCTGGCAGTACCTCTTCTGTTCACACTCTCTATGCTGTGTAGAATGAACTTTAATTTCAACTTTCTAACATATGGCTTAAAAAACACAACTAATTGTATAAAATCAGCATGTTTAGCTGGTATATAAAAAAATCCTTTGTCTAAAACTTTAAGCTGATCAGTGGATAATTGCCCAGAACTGAGAATAGAAATGGGGCAAATTAATCTGTCTTCTTCAACCTGCCTTTGGCTCCAATTAATGCAGCTGTCCCCTGATTCAAGTGGCTGGAATCTAGATGAAAAATGTCTTCATCTGATTGACCAGGATGATCATTTTTTTTTAAGTTTAAACATTTAAATTTATATATTCTGTGTTTATTATTGCAACAATATTATATATTGATTAATTTACTTATTTATTGACATTTGATTACTGGGAAATTCTAACTGGATAGAAGCTCATTTCCAGCATGGCCCAGGGAGAAAAGCTCCAAATTATTACAAAACTTTTTAAGAACAATACTTTTACAATTTTCAAAAATAAAACAAAAATATCTGCAGTTTAAATAATTATAACAAATTAGACATAATATAAAAACATTGATTAAAAATAGATAAAATGTATAATGACAATCATTTAATATTTAAAGAAACTGTAGACAGTCTGTAGAGAAATGAAAGGTAAGTTAGTCTAACACAAATAGGAATTACAATATGAAGTAAGGGAAAAATAGGCTTATGGTATATTTAGAGAGAAAGTCAGGGAAGAGAATTAGATAGCAGTAAGGAAGTAAATGAAGAAGGGAAAGTAAGGAGAACTAAGGAATGAAAAGGTACTTGTTCACATTTAGGGTATAATTTATCCTGGTTTTGAGCAAGAACAAAAGCAGACTTTAGCTAGTAAGTCTTTCAGAGTAGTGTTGAAAGATGGGAGGGAGAGTATAGACCTGATGGATACAGGTAAGGAGTTCCAGGTCTTAACAACTTTGTATGAGTACAGACAATGCCCAGCAGATGTGCTAGGTTTGTAGATAGGTGGGAGGTTTTGGTCACTGTAGCACAATGACTGACTGGTAACATAGTTCCATTTTGTTTAGTGACAAAATAACATATTTCACTTAAGTGAGGTTTCGCTATTTTTGTCACAATGTAGTGGGACTCGATGATATGGGGTTTCAACAATGCGAAGTAGATACATCTATTTTATATATATATATATATATATATATATATATATATATATATATATATATATATATATAAAACACACATATATAAATAGGTAGGTAGAAGAAGCACAAAATGTTTTCTTAAACTCATGACTGTTGTAGTTATCTGCTGTATAATAGCACCAAAGTAAAAGGAAGTAAATAATCTTTCCAGCAAATCTTCACCTCCTCAAAACAATGATATTGAGGAAATTATAAAAATAAGCAAAAAGGTCTCAATATGCAAAGAAATTATAGTTTTGAAATGGAGGGTCACAAAGGATGGTCTATTACAGCAAGAAATTATTAAATCTGCAGAGTGCTCTCCAAGTTTATAAAGCTACAGCATTTAAAGTAGACTGTGACATCTTAACAGCATATTCAGATGTCTATGCATTTACATGGATGGATTTACTAGAATAGTAGCTGCTGGATATGTTTGAATAGAAATCACTATTGTAAAATAAGTTTAAGATCTTGAAAATAGAGTACCTAATAAAAAAAATGTTAGTTATGTCAGGAATTCTACACAGGCAAAATATTCTGGTTCCATCCATTTTCAGTAACTGGACTGAAATTATTTGATATCTCTCAAGCAGAGAATTTTACAAAAAACTAAATGAGCTCATGATGCCTTATCCTCAAAGCCAGACAGCAATGCAAACTGATTGTACAATGAAACCACAAAAAAGGAACACTGTTGTGACCCGTTGTCAGGAACTGCAAGCAAGCACCAACCTCAAAGGATGAAGACAGTTTACCTAGGTTTTGTCTTTAATGAACAGACTTCTTCAGAACAAACAGGTCTACTCACTCTAAAAACAATAAATACTCTTCCACTAATTACATTCAATTGTCATACCCATCTTCCAATAAAATATGTTAATGAACTAACAAACTGAGACTCAACCTTAATTATATAAAATTAAAACATAAATTATACATCAAAACACTCATACCACTTAAAAATCTATATTCTTAATGAATATTCTTTGTATATGTGTAAAAAATATAATAATAAATAAAACAAACAATCCATATAATGAAAGCATATAAACACACTCTAAAGTAGTATTTCACAATGTGTGATTCCAAACTTCCATAAAACAAATGCAAAAACAAATGCTGCAAAAAATAATCGCAAAATATGCAATCATAAAAATACAAAATACATGCCATATCAAATCCATAAATATAATACAACCATTTACCCCAAAATATGCTTTAATTTTAATATGGGGGCTAAACTTACATTATCATTGATGCCAGGGAACACTGTGGCGTCCAACCTTAACTGCCACTTCATTTCACATATATCAAGGTGCACGTCTAAAACAGCACCTTGGGCATTTTTTTTAATATGCTGTATTACACAAAATTTAAATTGATGTCCAGAATTTTGCTCAATATGCCTAACTAAGGCATTGGTACTTCCCATATGCTTAATGTCCAAGATGTGCTCACTAATTATTTCTTTAAATGTTCTGCAGGTCTTCACTACATAAAAGGCTGAGCATTGAATACACTTAGCTAGGTAAACCACATTTTTGGTGAAACAATCAAAATGCCCATATATACCAATGGACACATTCACAACTTCTATCTTAGGACCAGTAACCAAAATGTGCTGACAACCTACTAGACTCAATTACCCCTAATATAGACTGGGAACACACTCAAGCCCAAACACCACTAGCCCAAAAGTTCCTGGAATTCATATAAACTCAAATGCCATGGAACAACAGTCACCATCCCCACAAGAGGAGATAACATACTTGATCTCCTTTACTCATCACCATCAGACCAATGATTGAGTACAATGCCCTCTTGATGACACTCTGCTGACACTTTGGCAGCTCAGCAGGCCACAAAAGACAAAAAGTCAAAGCAAAAAAGGGTCTCAAAAAAAATCTGTCCTATGCCCAGCTGAAAGAAGAACTCTCATTATTCAGTCGACTGACCTTTAACATACAGACCCCATGTCCTAACATACAAGGCCATGTCGCCCCAGATTTGATGAATATGCTTCACCTCAAAAAATAGAGATCCATCAGAGACACAAGGGAGGGAGACTTAAATGACATGGCTATTATAGGAGGACATGGAGGGATAGATCAATATCTACAGGACCATGTGGTGGATGAAAAAATAAAATCCTGCACATGTGAGAGAGCACCTCGCGCCTTGTTCAAGAATCAGAGGAGACCAATGGAGGGATCTAGATATACCCCAGGGATTACCTCAGTGTCACTGCTTTCGACAGAGCACAGCAAAAATAATGGGTAGTTCTTATACTACTAAAAAGGGGGCGTAAACCTGAAACGATGGGGGCTAGGCTTGTAAATGCCCTTGGGCAGATAGCCTAGTATGAACCTATGAACCTATACACTGCATCTTCCACATTTAAAGTTACCCTTAGCTCTATTTGAATCACCTATGTCACCAAAAACACCCCCACTCTTTTCAAACAACTGCTTGAAATACCTTCCCTTTCTAAACACATTTTTTGGGGCCTTGTTTAACTTGCTCCATACATTGTTATCCAATCTTAACATCCTCCAATTGTTTTGAATAATTTCAACAATGTGCTTCGCATCATAGGAATATGTGGTAATAAAATATATTTCAGATTCCGGCATTTCAACGGCATTTTTTGTAATGTCACTTCCCCATTTATTTATTAAATTTACAGTATAATTATTATTGTTTATTGAACAATTCCCATTACTGTTCATAGTTAACAATGCCATATATTTACCTTCATTTCTTTTTCGTACTACCTCTTCTCCAATAGAATCACACAAAACAATAGGATAACCTCGTCTAATAAACATGCACTTTATGAATTCCACCTCATTAAAAAAGTCTTGATCATCGCTCACCATTCTGGCTGCCCTAACCATCTGACCTTTAACAATGGCCTTTTTCTGATGGTTAGGGTGCCAGCTGTGATAATTCAAATATGAATTTGAAAAGGTGGGTTTTCTATAAATACCCGAGGTCAAGCAATTTATAACTTTGTCAACTTTTAATTGGACATCCAAATACGATAACGCATCCTTACTAAATTCAAAGGTGAACTTTAGAAATTGCACTGTGTCATTTATATATTCAATGAACATATTCATGATTTCAACACTACCATGATTGTACAATGAAGCCTAATTCATTTTTTAGAACATGCAACTGAATTTACTCATGCCTTCACCCTTATTACCAAACCAACTAAGATAAAACATACACACACACACACACATATATATATATATATATATATATATATATATATATATATATATATATATATATATATATATAATATATATATATATATATATATATATATATATATATATATATATATATATAGACAAACCATTCAGCCAAGCTGGAGTCTTCACCTTAAACTCCTGTAATGGAGGTCCATAGCATATATGCAAATAACCCTCTTAAGGATATACCTGTGTTACAGCTACATAGTTTCTGAATGGCCATGACTTTTTTATTTTTTAAGTTTTTCTTGGTAGACTTAGGCCAATAAAGTCAAGCCTTCATTTTACTGCAGCTCAAATGGTTGAACCCATTTCACTGAAAACTCATTTCACTGAAAGCTCAGTTCATTTAAAACCTTCTCCATAAGAATATATTCTAAAAACATATTTTGCTGAGGTGGGAGTTCATGTGGGGATTTGCCTCCCACACTCCCCTTATTTACATATAGTGATTCCATAGTCTCACAAATGCAGACAGCAAACACAGACAGCTATATACCTGGGAGAACAACATGATGCTTTTGCAATGACCATTGCAATGCATACATTCTCTGCTAGACTTAGTTCCCTCATAATTCCTGTGATAAGAAATGACACCATTGCATACTCTCTACACACTGCTACACTTTTCTGTGAAATGAGTGTCAGTGAAATGGGTTCAACCATTTGAGATTCAGTGAAATGAAGAATCAGTGAAATGACTGGGACCCATATGCGTGATTGTGTGTATGTGTGTGTGTTTGTGTGTGTGTGTGTGTGTGTGTGTGTGTGTGTGTGTGTGTGTGTGTGTGTGTGTGTGTATGTATATATATATATATATATATATACCTACACATATAGCTATATATATGTAGATATATATATATATATATATATATATCCACATATATATATATATATATATATATATATATATATATATATATATATATATATATATATATATATATATATATATATATATATATATATATATATATATATATATATATATATATATATATAGAGATATATAAATATGGATTTAATTAACTTGGTTGAATAGAATTTATGTTGACATGCACAATGTCAGTACAACTTAATCAACATTATGCATGTCAACACACTATTATGCATGCAACAAGCATTAATATTGGTGTATGCAAAAATTTAAAGAAAAAAACACAAATACATTTATTTTTTGTACTGGGCAAACTCCAATTCATACCTACTTCCCCTACGAATTATTTATTCTAAATTTGAGACTGCATAATCCCCAGGGAAATAGAATATTCCCATACCCAGGCGTTGGCAGTCTCGTACATGTGTTGACCATCTGTTTAGTTGACCAAATTGTATTGACTAAACAGACGTCAGCCAAAATACCATTCAACAAAGGTGGTGCTGCCTATCACACACACACACACACACACACACACACACACACACACACACACACACACACACACACACATAAATAACCTATGTAATTCACCCTTATAATCTACTACGGACCTTATAGTTAGTACCAGCAATGAAAACCAATAAAACTAGTGAAGTTATCTGACTTGCTGCCTTGAGGTGTATGCAGCAGGTGTAAGGACCTGGTCCCAGGTAGTTATCTTTCTGCATTTCCTGCTTCCAGATGTAAAAATGATATTATCCCCAGTTCATCCAATTACCAAACCCAGCTGATGTTTTCAAAAAGCTTTATTTCCAAACAGATTAGCACTTTTGTCTTTGAAAAAACAATGTATAAATATGTCTTGTGCAGCTGAAACACAGTAATGTAGCTAGGATAATGCTAGAGGGGCAACTGCCCCAGGTGCAAAGGGTTGCAGGGGGGGCAATCAGATGATCTAGAGCTTTCTTTAATGCAATACCAGCTTTTAAAAGCTGGTATTGCATTTGCCCTCAAACGTGACTGCTGCAGCACTACTTGTGTGGTCTAAACTAGCAACTGCTTGCTGCATTGTAGCAAGCAGTTTGCTACAGTTCAAATGAAAAAAAAAATTTTATTTTAACTAAAACCTGAGCACTGTAGCCCTCCATATAGGCAGGGCATACACTGCAACAACAGTTTGCTACAGTTTAAAAAGGAGATTTTTTTTAAACTAAAGCATGAGTGCTGTAGTGCTCTGTGCAGGCTGGCTATGTTGAAGGAGGGTTGGCGGCAGGGACACACAAATGGGACCTGAATTGCTGGTGCAGGAGGAAGGGCAGTGTCATGCATCTGGCCAGCTGGTTGGTGTGCCTGTAGAAGGAACATCAGGTGCTTTTTTTTTTTTTTTGCTCTTGAATACAAGAGCTGGAGGGTGGGGGTACATAGATCTAACTGTATATATTTTTGCTTTTCACTTGAAGAGCTGAGGGATGGGGAGTTAGTTCATGGTACTGGCCCAGGGTGTTAAATATATACAGATATGAAGAAGTCATTAAAAGATGAAGGCATTCATCTGTTTGAAAATGTATGTTTTGTCACATTAAATTAATATCTCACATAATGTCATTTCAGGCATTGATCACAGGTAGAATGTTTTACACCAGCATGTCATACCATGTAACACATCCATTTTGCAGGTATTGCAAATATACTGCTGTATGTTGCACATCAATCAGAAACAGGCAATACTTCTGATGTTCTGATGTTCTGTCATTGGAGCGACATTTGCTATTTTCCCCAAAACTTCATTTAGTCCTGGTTGATAAAACCTTTGCTGTTATGCATGGTATCCCTGAGTGATATTGGATTGTGTCACATTTATTTATTGAACTGCTTAATACTGAAGGACTAACATTGCATTTTGTCTTCACCTTGCAGTTTAGCAATATCTAGATAAAGGAATAACTCACAAATTAAATGCATTAAATATCAGTCCATATGTAATTTTTATGCAACAGCCTGCAACAAATCTGTGTCTTGGCCTTTTTCATCTTGCTCTGAAGCTGGGTGTGTGGTTGAAAAATATATTACAACTGCTATAAAACTTTTTTGTGTTATAAATAGCTTAAAAGGAAAAGTTTACATTGTAACTAAGTGACTATTCTGGCAAGCAAAGAGAAACTGGCATATCAAAGAACTTTTTACAAGTATAAAATCCACAATTAAACCATGATATGACCTTTCTTCCAAGCTGATAGAAAATGTATCATGTTTACCCTTGTGTATAGTATTCTGCATTTTGAAGATGGAAGGCTGACTATGTCTCTTGTTTCTTTAATTCTTTTGTTTGTTGGTATTATAGATGGCATGGTATTCATGATGTTGCAAACCTGCTCTTATCTGTATTGCTTGATGCTGGCTGGAGTTGGTTGTGTTTGTTGATGTGTGTTACTTGGCGTACTCATCTGAATTTGGAATAAGTGATGATTTCTTTAATGTCAAAAGGAAGAGCTTGCCGAAGAGTAGGTGCCTGAAAGGGGAAAGCACCTGTAGTGCTGTTGAGTTTGGTTGTAGGGGTAATGAGAGTTGGTGTGACTTATGAGTAGTGTCACAGGTTTTATTTGGAGTTTTTATTCATTAAGTGTACCTGCAAGGGGAATAAATGTGTGAGGTCAGAGTAGTTTGTAGAGTTGGGATCCTAAAAATAGGTTAGATCTTTGTTTTATGGGTAGCCATTTGTCTTTTTCTAGGGTGATACAGTGTTTCTCACAGAGAGGTGAGGTTGGCAATGCTTTTCTTGGAGGCAGAAGCAAAAAATGGGAGCCCATATTCAAGTTGCGAAAGAAGAGCTCCTTTGCCAATGGTTGCTCTGGCTGGTTGAAAAAGAAAAGGGGCGATCTTTCTGGCCCAAAAGAGGAAAGAATTTATTTTGTATTTCACATTGTCTATGTGGAAATGGAAATTTAGTGACTGATCAAGCCATAGTCCCAGGTATTTGAAGGTGGAAGCTGTCTTTATGGCATGGTTGCATAGGTCAAAGACAGCTAGAGTCAGGTGCTTGGTGAATTTTCTGTGGAGTTTCAAAAAGGATAGTTTTGGTCTTGATGGGGTTGAGAAGTAGTTTGTGGTTTACGAACCATTGTGGAGCTCATGCAACTCTGAATGGAGTTGGCATTGAATGTTGGTGTGAGAGTGATTTGATTAATAAATGACTGTGTTATCAGCATAGAGGATAAGTAGGAGATGGGGGACATCACAAGGAAGATTGTTAATGAAATTGGAGAAGAAGAGGGTGGCAAGAATCAATTCTTCTTGGACACCTTTGGTAATAGATACAGATTCTGAATGGGTGGATCCTATTTTAACTGCAAAGTGAGGCAGTTTTTAAACTGGGGAGCAGAGTCTAGACTGATACCAATGTCAATTAGTTTATTTTGGAGAAGATAGTGGTCAATGAGGTCAAATGCCCTTGTCAGGTCTATAAATACAGCACCTGCAAAGAGACCACTATCAGAGTTTCACAGGATTTCATCAGTTAGTAACCAAAGTGGAGTTTATAGTGCTTCATCCAGGACAGACTACATGTTGTTTGGTGTAGACTGGGTGGTACTGCTAGATGTAGATGAAGATTTGGGTATAGACTATCTTTTCACAATATTTTTTCAAACTTGGGAGGATGGATATTGGACGAAAGTGAGCGGTAGCTTTTGGATTGGTTTACTTTAGGAGGAGTTTCTTTGTTGGTCTATGGATATTATGGTAATGTAAAACCATGTTAAACTGTCTGAAAATGAAAATGTCTCAGCTTAAAAATTTAATGCTATGAAGTTTTAATTATTTCAGTCACTAATATGATAAATATTTAAATTCTTCAACTGAGACTTTCTCATAGGCAGTTATAATAACAATCAGAAAATCATGTCAACATCATTTAAAATATTGCACATTTAAAAAAAGTATTTAAATCCTGGTGTGATGTTCCCACTCTGGGCCAGAAATCAAGGAGCCTGAATCCTCAACACTGACACTGGAGAGGGACATTCACTTGGAATTCAAATGGATACACTCAGTATTTCCAGATACAAGCCTCTGTGTATCCAGCACAATTTCCCTTAAGAGCACACAGGGCACATGCTCAGTCCACAGACTGGTTTCTCTCTTTCTCTCTCCAGACCCCCAGTAAGACTCCTCACTGGCACAGCTTTAGAGTTGAGTCCTTAGCCAGGGTTCCAAGCCAGGTCCTCCAGCACCCTTTCTGTGAAACCAATGCTTTGAGTCCCTGCTCCAAGCAACTGACACACACATTGTTTGAAATTTGATGTACACATACACACACACACACACACACACACACACACACACACACACACACACACACACACACACACACACACACACACCTGGGAAAGTCTGGCACAGATTCACCTACTGTGACCCTTCTGCTCAGACTATAAGTAGTTATCACTGCTACCAGAACCCCTGCCAGCTAACTAAGGCTCTTAGAAGGGTAAAAAATTATACTGAGAGAAATCAATATTACTTTAAATGGTAGTTTGACTAGCAGCAATGCTTTTAGGAGTGGCCAGAGTTATCACCAAATAAATATACGCAAATACTCTCAAAACTTAAATATTTTTTCTAAAAGGTCGAGCCACTAGGAGAAGTTTAAATTTATTTAATAATAAATAGTAAAAGGACAAGAAAATACTAACTTTCTATTTACAGTAAACACCAGAGTTTTAGTCAAAGGAAATATTAAAAATGACACCAATGGAAAGTTTCATACAGATACAGAAAAATAGTATTTAGCTAATCTCACTATCTAGTCCTGATTGACTAAAATAATTGCTGTTCCCTAGTTAAGTTACTTACTAATGCAAGGCAAGATGATGTGGGTATCATTCTTTCCAGTCAGGTTTCCAAGAAAAGACTGCAGAATGCAGAGAGCAATCCCCTACTAATGTCTAAATATTATTTCTGGCTTACAGAATGACATCACACAAATCTGGTCATCTGACTGTTCCCCATGCTATCACCAACACTAGAAGCTGCCAGGATTTTAGCACCTACATGTCAATAATACACACACAAGAGAATTGCTCAGATGTGGTGCAGCTGTTGGAAGTCATAAAACCATACTACTCTACCTACAGGAGCTAAGCCCTATTCTCTAGCACAGACATTGTATCTCTGGCTTCATTCAAAACCATGGCATAACATCTTTATGGCTTAACCCATAAAGTAATTTAATTTCAAATATATTTTAAAGTTTGCCACAGCTGGATTGTGATGAATCTCTGCCCTTACAGTATCATCTGTTGAAACATATGCATTTAATTCAGTTACAATAATACATGTACATTTCTTTTCCTTTCAGCAGTTCACATTGTTAATACATTTTAACACACGTAAACCTCACAAATATATTTTCAGCACAAGCATCTGTACAAATCAGTTTGATATACAAATGACATAAAATTATTTACAAAATCCCAGCTAGCTGTGCTGGCATATGTTACACATCCACTGCCCCAACTCTCCTGGCATGGCTTGCAGTACCTCCTATCATGACACCTGGAATGGGTTATTGTGACAGAGCATTCTCATTTGAGTGACACCAGTACCTCTCAACTGTCCCTATTTTTGCATAATGTCCCAGATTTTGCTTCAAATGTTTATCCTAACATTTTCTTAATTTTCTGCTAAATCAGTCATGATTATAATCAGTCAGGAATGCCAGTCATTACAGTTTTAAACTTATTTTTGTCCAAAAATACACATTGATGCAGAACTTGTCATTCTATTAGCTTTTTATATGAATTAGAGTAATATTTAAAAGTTGACCCTGATTTTATCCGTACTCCCCCCACCCCCGCTATTTTTGGCATTGTCTAAAATTCTTGGCCAAATAAGTTGAAAAGTATGGTGCTACCCCAAAACATTTATATCTAAATTATTTCTATTGGTGTTACTGCAGCAAACCAAAGGCAGAGAACTAGGCTGCTCATGTTGCTGCTTTTGCTTTGCACAGATTTTTGTCTTTCTGGGTGCTGTTTTCCTTGCAGGGAAGTAGAAAGCTAACCTTTTTATTTGCAGTTTTAGTAGCTCAACAGGTAGCACTCCTGCCTTTGGTGCAGAAGGCTGTGGCTTTTAGCCCCTTGCCAGGTACTTGGATTAATTTTCTAATAGTGATGCTGCAGTGCAGCATAAGGGGGTGCTGCATTCCTAGGTGCGCCATCCTGCTGCTGAGATGCTAAACCAAGGCCTATCTGGCTATGTTTGTGGAAGCTCAGGCAGATTTAAAAGATCCCATTCTACTTATTAAAAGAGTAGGAGTTTTTTATATAATACCATATAATACAACATAAAAATGTTATGTATATATTTACAAAATGTTCATATTTACAGGTATATATATATATATATATATATATATATATATATATATATATATATATATCTATATATAAATTTCTATTTATCATTTTTCTTATAATATCCTCATTTCATCCATCCACAACCCCCTCTTCCCAGTTTAGCACATGTGGTCAGGGTGTCACTTCAACAATGACAATCATCTAGAGCCATAGTTTGCACTGCCAGGAGGCTAGCCCTGCCATGGTAGTTCTTCTACACCACACACTCGCATGCACACTCACACCTATTGCCAATTTAGAGTGTCCAATACACCTACTGCATGTCTTTGGAATATGGAAGTAAACCCACACAAACACAGGGAAGACTATAGACTTCACACAAAAGGCACTCCTGCCAAGAATTGAACTGAGGACCCTCTTGCTGTGAGGCAGTGATGCTATCTACTGTGCCACTGGGTCACCCACATGCATCTTATATTATAATATTCTCATTATTCTTTCATAATTGATCCCCGCTCCTTCTTCCACAACCATAATCTGATTTTTCACAATATATCTGCAAAAATCCATTTCCCATTGAACAAAATTTAATTCAGTCTTTCATTCCAAATAACACATATTACATAAAATAAATTCTTATGTGTCCTTTTTACATATTCTTTCTTATTATTCATATAATATCCATACATAATCATATTCATAACTATATTGTTTTTGTCAATATTTTCAGAAACTTTTCTTCACTCAACTTCTTCCAGAATTTCACCATTCTTTTACTTTTCAAAAACTTGCTCTATTGTCCCTACTGTTCATAAGCCCCCTTCACATTTTTGCACATGGGTTCAGGGTGTCATTTCAACAGTGATAATCATCTAGAGACAATGTTCATACTGCCAGGTGGCTAACTCTGCCACAGCTGTTCTTCATTACCACACACTTGCATGCAAATTCACACCTATGGCCAACTTAGAATGCCCAGTCCACCTACTGCATGTCTTTGGAATGCGAGAGGAAACCAGACGATTCGAAGGAACCCCATGTGAACACAGGGAGGACAAGCAGACTCCACATAAAATGTACCACAGGCAAGAATCAAACTGGAGAACATCTCACAGTGGGGTACAAAATGCTATTTATTGCACTACCATGTCACCCTATTCTATTGTTCATTCCTCCTGCCAAAATAAACACACTCTTTCAACTTTCTTATTATATGATATATTCCCTTTTACTGGTTACTTAGAGTTATTACCAGTCTCCATAGGAAATTCTGGCACTCAACTATGTTGGTTGCACCACTTTTCCTTGCATTGATGGCTTTAATTACTTCTTCTGGTAAATTTCCCTATGACTTTACATAATAATAATAATGTTTCATCACATTATTATACCACCTCTGTCTCTCTTTTTCTATAACATCAACTTTTATTTTCCATGTTGGTATTTTTTCTTGACAATTTTTAATGTCTATATTCACACATTCTTTTTTATCTTTCTATTATTCTCATCATCTCCCAGAATTTTGTGTTCTTAAATTTAAACAAACTCAGTATTAAATTCTCACTCTCTTCCTTTACCCACTTTAAAACTCTACACAAGTTTTAAGAAACAGAATAAACAAGTGGATTTAGTACCTCCAATCTCTCTTTATCTTCATTCATATATAGCACACCTCTTTCCACTGTTTTAATCTTGAACCCCATATGAAAGAAAACACCAATTCCACAATTTAATTCTCATATTTGATTGGGATCATATAAACATTTGACATATATTATTTTTTTCTCACTGATACCAAATTCACCAGACCAACTTTTCCTAAACATTAATATATATGTTCTCTACAGAAGATATATTTATTTTTTCCTTTTATCAAGCCTTTCCACTGCAACATAACTACATCATTTTCCTAAATTTTATTCCTAGCAAAGACACTTCATTCATTAAAAAATACATGCCCCCCCCATTTTCACCACATCACTTTTATCTTTATTCAAGATCATTTCAATTTCCTTTAAACATCAATTCAGAAATCAACCAACTAAAAAAACAAACCAGCACTTCACTCATCCATATTTTGTTTTTAACAACTATTACTTTATCATCTGCATATGTCAAGACAACTGGAATCACCACCTCCTTTTACTTCACATATCTACCATCTTTTATTTTATAAAGCACTTCACTCAGTATTGCATTCATTACCAATGCAAACAATATTCCAGTCTTGGCACATCCTTGTCTTATACCACACTTCATGTATATTTCTTTATTCAGCCTCCCACTCATTAACACTTTCACTCTGTTATTTTTGTATGTTGACTTAACGGAGTCACTTCATAACACTGAAAGCTCAAAACACTGAAACTCAAAACACTTAAACCAAAACACTGAAACTTCAAAATCTGGAAAACTCAAAACATTGAAAACACATATCATGCATATACTGAGTTTAAACAACATAAATCATAGCACTTTCTACCAAGTGTAAACAGGGGGGCAAGACCCCCTGCATCCCCCATGTGGGGGACTGCGCACCCCACACCCCCTGCTACTTATATATATATCAACTCCAAGATTGCACTTCACTACACTAAGTGCAATCTTGGGGTTGATATATTTAAGTAGCAGGGTGGCGTGGAGGGCTTGCCCCCCACATGGGGGGTGCAGGGGGGCTTGCCCCCCTGATTACATTTGGTGGAAAGTGCTATGATTTATGTTGTTTAAACTCAGTATATGTATGATATGTGCTGTCAGTGTTTTGAGTTTCAGTGTTTTGAGTTTTCAGTGTTTTGAAGTTTCATTGTTTTGGTCTTCTATATTATGAAGTTTTCTCATTTTCAGTGTTTTGAGTTTTCAGCGTTAAGAAGTGAACCTGACTTAACACACACTCCTAATTCTATTACCTATTCCCTTCTTCTCCATAAAAGCCCACAAAGCATCATATCCTACAGTATCAAATGCCTTGTTAATATCATCTACCATAAGTTTCACATCTTCTCTTTTATTTACAATATCCTTCACAACTTCTCACATAATCAGTAGCAATTTTTGACACCTCCTATTTGTTATACCTCTCAATTGTCAAGATTTTTGCAGAATGCCCAGATTTTTGCCTTATATTTTTGGGCTGATCCTCATAAAATTTGTGGTTTTCTGGATGTCTATGGCAAATCAGTGAGATCTGAATTCATTAAATAATGCTGTGCCCTTCAGTTTCAGATTTCATATCCATCAGAAAATGCATGGTAATACAAAATATTTCATTCAAGCAGCTTTCTAAGTTCATAAGAGCAATATTATAAATGTGTCCCTATTTTTGAGGCTTTGTCCCCCCATTATTGGTGGCTTTGTCCAGATTTAGTGTGCTAAGAGGTTGAGAGCTATGATATATAATTTCTTCCATAATATCCCTTATCCTACCTTCCATTCTTCTCTGCATTATTTCAATAAAATGTTATAATTCATGTTCTTTAGCATGCTGTGTCTCCATTTTTTATTTAATCTTTCTCACATTTCTTCCAAATACATTTTAATATCTCATTCCATAATTCTTCATAAACAAAACCTTCTTTCAAACATTCATTCAGTACATTTACAAAATGTTCTCTTTGCCAATCAATGTCTTTCACATTCTATACCCGATACCATCTGTGCTTGATATTGAGTCAACATTTACTTTCTTAAGTACTTCATGAAATTCACTAATAGTAATTTAATTTTCAAATTCTTCCTTAGCTCATTCTGGAAATTTCTTTACTTACCATTCACTCACTTATGCTGTTTTTCTGCTGTGGTAAACATTTCTGTAGTACTTTCTGCCTAAAATACTGTAGCTAATAGCTGTAGCATAGTCCAGTTTAAGGTTTGCTGTCTCTTGGTCAGGTTGTTTGTTTAATGCTGTTTTCTGCTGTGATAAACATTTCTATAGTGTTTTCTGCCTAAAATAGTGTAGCTAGTAGCTGTAGCATAGCCCAGTTTCAGGTTTACTGTTTCTAGGCCTGGTTGTTTATTTGGAGGGGCTATTTGTTCTGACCACATTTTCCAGGCCATCTTGGAATAGCATAAGCCATTCGTCACTTTAGTGAGAGGAATGTGTTGACTGGCAACTGGCTGGTAAGGGTTGGCTTGTCTAGGGTTTTGAGTAAGTACCTCATTGGTTATGTTGAGCTTTTTTAATTGCTTCAGGTGTGAACATTCTGGTACTTAAGCCCTACCCCTGAGAGGGTTTCTGTTTATTCACACTGAGATGAATTGAGGAGGGGCACTGACCACAATTCTGGTCATTGATATATAACAATAAGTATCCTGTTTTCTTGCTTATTTTTACTAGTTATTGCTTATTATTACCATTTATTGCACTTTTATTGCCTACTTTTTACTGTATTTTATTGCTATAAACTAATCTGCACAGTTGTACTACAATTGTCTGCCTTATTGGGCCTGTTAAATCACTTTTGTTACTGTCTCACTGTTTGTTAAGCTTTTTTAGCTAGTTTCAATGTGTGAAATATATTAACTGGAAATTTTCTCTATTTGTTCTGATTTTCCTACTAATGAGTGTATCACATAACTGATTTGTTTGCAATTAAAAGCATTCTCTAGAATCTCCTTGCTTCTTTTTCTGTTTAAGACTTTCATATAGTGTCTCACTGGTATTTTTCTACTGTGATAACCATTTCTGTAGTGTTTTCTGCCTAAAATAGTGTAGCTAGTAGCTGTAGCCCAGTCCAGTTTCAGGTCTGTTGTCTCCGGGCCTGGTTGTTTGTTTGCAGTGGCTGCTTATTCTGAGCACATTTTCCAGATTATCCCCGATTAGCAGAAGCCATTATTAACTTTAGTGAGAGGATCATGTTGATTGGCCATGGGCTGATAAAGGTTGGTTGGTCTAGGGTTTGGAGTAAGCACAACATTGGTTCTGCTGAGCTTTTTTCTAAAGTTGTTTCAGGTTTGAAACTTCTGGTACTTACGTCCTACCTTTAAGAGGGTTTCTGCTTATTCTCACTTTTCTAAATGGAGGGGGAGCACTGACCACAACTCTGATCATTGATATATAGCAATAAGTATCTTGTGTCTTGCTTATTTTTACCAGTTATTGCTTATTCTTGCCATTTATTGCACTTCTTATTGTATGCTGCCTACTTTATACCATATTCTGTAGTGTTTTCTGCCTAAAATAGTGTAACTAGTAGATGTAGCACAGTCCAGTTTCCGGTTTGCTGTCTCTAGGCCTGGTTGTTTGTTTACAGTGGCTGTTTGTTCTGTGGATATTTTCCAGATTATCCTGGATTAGCAGAAACCATTCTTTTCTTTAGTGAGAGGATCGTGTTGATTGGGCACTGCCTGGCAAGGGTTGGCTGGTCCAGGGCTTGGAGTAAGCACCTGACTGGGTCTTTTGAGCTTCTTTTTAAGCTGTTTCAAGGTTGAAACGTCTGGTACTTAAACCCTACCTTTTTGAGTGTTTTTGCTTATTCACACTGAGCTGAACAGAGGAGGGGCACTGACCACAACTCTGATCTGGGATATATAACAATACGTATCCTGTTTTCTTGCTTATTTGTACTAGTTATTGCTCATATGTACCATTTGTTGCACGTTTTATTGTCTGCTGGCTACTTTTTACTGTATTTTAGTGTATAAACTAATCTGCATTATTGTACTGCAATTGTCTGCCTTACTGGGCCTGTTAAATCCCTTCTGTTAGTGTCTCACTGTTTGTAAAGCTTTTTTAGCTATTTTCACTGTGTGAAAGGTATAAACTGGAATTTTTCTCCATTTGTTAAGCATCTGTTTGTTTGATCTAACTGATTTGTTTGCAGTTAAAAGCATTCCCTAGAGTCTCCTTGCTTCTTTTTCTGTTTACGACTTTCATATGTGTCTCACTGCTGTTTTTCCGCTGTGATAACCATTTCTGTAGTGTTTTCTGCCTAAAATAGTGTAGCTAGTAGCTGTAGCCCAGTCCAGTTTCAGGTCTTTTGTCTCTGGGCCTGGTTGTTTGTTTGTAGTGGCTGCTTATTCTGACCACATTTTCCAGATAATCCTGGATTAGCAGAAGCCATTATTCACTTTAGTGAGAGAATCATGTTGATTGGCCATGGGCTGATAAATGTTGGCTGGTCTAGGGTTTGGAGTAAGCACCTCATTGGTTCTGCTGAGCTTTTTTTTTAAGTTGATTTAGGCTTGAAACTTCTGGTACTTACATCCTACCTTTTAGAGGGTTTCTGCTTATTCTCATGTTTTTGAATGGATGAGGAGCATTGACCACAACTCTGATCATCGATATATAACAATAAGTATCTTGTGTCTTGCTTATTTTTACCAGTTGTTGCTTATTCTTGCCATTTGTTGCACTTCTTATTGTATGTTGCCTACTTTTTACCATATTCTATTGCTATAAACTAATCTACACTGTTGTACTGTAAATGTCTGCCTTACTGGGCCTGTTAAATCACTTTTGTTACTGTCGGACTGTTTGTAAAGATTTTTAGCTAGTTTCACTGTGTGGAATGTATTAACTGGAAATGTTCTCCATTTGTTAAGCATCTGTTTGTTTGTTCTGATTTTCCTGCCAATGCGTGTATCATATAACTGATTTGCTTGCAGTTAAAAGCATTCTCTAGAGTCTCCTTTCTCCTTTTTCTGTTTAAGACTTTCATATAGTGTCTCACTGCTGTTTTTCTGCTGTGATAACCATTTCTGTAGTGTTTTCTGCCTAAAATAGTGTAACTAGTAGCTGTAGCACAGTCCAGTTTCCGGTTTGCTGTCTCTAGGCCTGGTTATTTGTTTACAGTAGCTTTCATTATGAGGATGTTTTCCAGCATAAGCCATTCTTCTCTTTAGTGAGAGGATCATGTTGATTGGGCACTGTCTGGTAAGGGTTTACTGATCCAGGGCTTGGAGTAAGCACCTGATTGGTTCTTTTGAGCTTTTATTTAAGCTGTTTCAAGTTTGAAACTTCTGGTACTTAAACCCTACCTTTTTGAGTATTTTTGCTTATTCAAACTGAGATGAACAGAGGAGGGGCACTGACCACAACTCTGATCTGGGATACATAACAATAAGTATCCTGTTATCTTGCTTATTTGTACTAGTTATTGCTCATATGTACCATTTGTTGCACTTCTTATTGTCTTCTGGATAGTTTTTACTGTATTTTATTGTATAAACTAATCTGCATTATTGTACTGCAATTGTCTGCCTTACTGGGCCTGTTAAATCCCTTTTGTTAGTGTCTTGCTGTTTGTAAAGCTTTTGTAGCTATTTTCACTGTGTGAAAGGTATAAACTGGAACTTTTCTCCATTTGTTAAGCATCTGTTTGTTTGTTCTGATTTTCCTGCCAAGAGGTGTATCATATAACTGATTTGTTTGTAGTTAAAAGCATTCTCTGGAGTCTCCGTGCTCCTTTTTCTGTTTAAAACTTTAATTTAGTGTCTCACTGCTGTTTTCTCTGCTGTGATAAACATTTCTGTAGTGTTTTCTGCCTAAAATAGTGTATCTAGTAGCTGTAGCATAGTCCATTTTCAGGTTTGCTGTCTCTGGCCTGGTTGTTTGTTTGCAGTGGGTGTTTGTTCCAAGCACATTTTCCAGGCCATCTTGGATTAGCAGATGCCATTCTTCACTTTAGTGAGAGAATCATTTTGATTGGCCTCTTGCTGGTAAAGGTTGGCTGGTCTAGGGCTTGGAGTAAGCACCTCATTGGTCTTTTGAGCTTTTTTTATAAAGTTGTTTCAGGTTTGAACCTTCTGCTACTTAAGCCCTACGTTTGAGAGGGTTTCTGCTTATTAACACTGAGCTGAACTGATGAGGGGCACTGACTAAAACTCTGATCTGTGATGTATAACAATAAGTATCCTGTTTTCTTGCCTATTTTTACTAGTTATTGTTTATTCTTGCCATTTATTGCACTTTTTATTGTCTGCTACCTACTTTTTATTGTATTTTATTGCTATAAAATAATCTGCACTGGTGTACTGCAATTGTCTGTCTTACTGGGCCTGTTAAATCACTTTTGTTACTGTTTCATTGTTTGTAAAACTTTTTTAGATAGTTTCACAGTGTGAAAGGTATTAACTAGAAATTTTCCCCATTTGTTAAGCATCTGTTTGTTTGTTCTGATTTTCCTGCCAAGTAGTGTATCATATATCTGATTTGTTTTCAATTAAAAGTATTCTCTAGAGTGTCATTTCTCCTTTTTCTGTTTAAAACTTTCATTTAGCACCTCACTGTTGTTTTTCTGCTGTGCTAACCATTTCTGTAGTGGTTTCTGCATAAAACAGTGCAGCTAGTAGCTGTCATAGCCCAGTTTCAGGTTTGCTGTCTCTATTTAGTGTCTCACTGCTGTTTTTCTGCTGTGATAAACATTTCTGTAGTGTTTTCTGCATAAAATAGTGTAGCTAGAAGCTGTAACATACTTTCTCGCCCTCCCTCCCTATTGTTGCCTTGTTCTTAAACTTTGTGGGTTTGCAGTTGCCCACCCCTACTGTAAATTTGATCTGGGACATTCCTCCCTGTCCAGTCTCATTAGCTCATTCTAGCTAATACAGACTGTACTTTTGAGGATGCCAACCCCCTTCATTTCTTAATCTTGAATTATCTTCTGTTCCTTCTTTCTCCCTTTCTCCTTTACTAAAAACACTTTATGCATCTGCTTTTACAGTATGTATTTCCTCCTCCTACTCTATTACTTCATCTTGCTTTTTCTGCTATCTGTTCTCTAAAGTGTTCAATTGCATCTTTTCTGCTGCATTTATTACTGTTTGTTTTTAGTCTGTTTAAATTGTAAGTGTTATTCTAAGCCTCTTAGTTTTGATTTAAGCAGTTAGGCTTTAGGCCTGCCACTTAGCTCTCCCTGGCCTTTTTTCCTCAGATTCTGACAAATAAGGATGGACGGTTTCCTACGGTTTCTCCTGCCAGCCTGGTTGATGTGGGCATCATGAGACAATGTAGCAACTGCCTCATGTTCATGGACAACCATCTACTACTACTACCTAGGAGCAGAATTTGTGAGAGATGCAGTTACATTAAAATCCTAGAGTCTATGCTCTCTCCCTCACAAGCCAGCATATCTGGCACTGAGAAAGTTGTCAACACAATCACTACACCTCAAACACCACCCACAGCTACACAATACACACTCACATACACGGAGGTTCTCAACAAAATCAAACCCAAACAAAGGAGACCTCAGAAGCAAAAACACATGCAAACTCCACAATCCTCCACACCACATACCACACATAGTCCACACACCTGTGTCTCACAACCACTAAGGCCTAACCATAAACCCAACATATTAGTCATAGGAGACTCCATTGTGAGACATACAGATGTGCCTCTCAACAGGCTGGATAAGGAGAAAGTAATGGTTAGTTGTTTGTGGATCTATATTACGTGATCAAACTTTAAGGTGATTGAACACCTAAATGTCGACCTGTAAATGTCAAACTCTTAAAAATGTGAATGGCCATTTATGCAAATATTTTCCCTTAGGAAAAACTTTGCTTGGCCATAGGAAACAAAACAAACCTTTAAATGCTAATCAAGTGGGGGGGGGCTTCACCCCCACACCCCCTGATGTGGGGGTCTGTGCCCCCAACACCACCTTAACTAAATATACCAACTCTGAGATCACTCTACATTAAGGAAAAGGGCAAATTACCAATGATGACCAAGTAAGAAAAAATTTGTATAAATTGTCAAAGTTCAACATTTACAGGCCGACGTTTAGGTGTTCGATCACCTAAACATTCGATCATGTAATATAGACCCATTGTTTATCAGATGCTAGAATCCACCATATCACACACACACACATTCAAGTCTCTCAACAACAGGTACTGCTATGAAACTGTCATAGTCCACGTTGGCATGAATGACTTGAAATGTACCTCCCTGGACTATATGAAAAGAGACATGATTGAGCTCACGGAATATGTGTCCCAAGGAGGTATGTCCCAAGCCTTAAGCAGTATTCTACTGTCAGCCAGAATGATGCCTCAATACAAACAGAAAATGATTGACTTTAACAATTGGCTTAGTTTCTGGTGTCATTCCAGGGGGATCCAGTACCTGACAGCCTGGGAAAATATGATCGACAGACCATGGTGCTTTGCTAGAGATGGCCTGTATCTGTCTCACTCTAGCTTCAGGCTTATGGCAAAGGCCCTTGCCTCCCCCATAGTGCCTTTTTTGGGAAAAGTCATGAGGTCAATACTACAAACATAAAAATTTCAACAAAATGCAAATTAAAGGTCATGCTGTTAAACACTAGGAGCTTAAACATGAAACTGCACTCATTGCAAGCATTAACTCTGGAAGAGGCTGACATTTGTGCAGTCAAAGAAACCTGGTTCAATGCTGCAGACAGCACCCCAGTCTTACCTGGTTACTCATCCTATCATACATTCAGACCCAAAACTGTGAGCAGAAAAGCCAAAGGAGGTGGAGTTTCAATATATATTAATGACACACACATACCTCCAGGCTGTTCAAACAATATGACACACAGGAGACACTCCAGGTGCAGTTAACCATTGGCAAGACCCCTATTCAAATCATAACTAGCTACAGGCCCCCAAATTTGATTCAAGATGCCCAGTCCACCTAACTGGACCTCTTTGAATCTATCAAGATTCAATCCTTTACCCTGATCCTAGGCGATTTTAACTACCCAACCATAGACTGGAAAAACTACTCATGCCATAACACAAATGCCCAGAGATTCTTCAGTTTTATCAATGCAAATGCCATGAAACAGCTAGTTGATACCCACACAAGAGGTGATAATATCTTGGACTTTGTATTAACCAACATGAGTAACCACTGCAGCACCCCCTACAGTATCATCATCCCTGGTAAAATATTATCACCTCTTGTGATAATATCTGGTAAGATCCAACCATAGAGCGGTCACTTTCAATGTCACCATCTCCCCTGACTCCCCCCCTAGCTAGGGCAAACAAAAAACCTTCTCAAAAACTGATTACAACCTCCTGAGGGATGGTATAAACAGCTTCACAGCCCCTCCCTCAATGTAGGAACTGGCACGAATGTCCAAATCTACACCAAAGTACTATACGAGCATTTATATAGATGCATGGAATCGGGAATACCTGACGGGACAAAATCATCCTCCACAAGGAAGGATAAACTATTCTGGTGGACATCTACAATAAATAAACTATATAACAAAAGGATAAAAATGCTGTCCAGGACCAAGAAGGAGCAGGTGCCCAGTTGAAGCAATCTTTCCTTAGCCTGAACAAGTAAATAAGAGCATTAGTGAAATCCTATGAAGCCAACTTCGAGTCCAAATTGGTCACATCTACTAGAGACAATCATAGGGCCTTTTTTACATATGTTCACAATTTCAAAGGAAGCACCCAGATCTGTTCAGAACTGGTGGTCAAGGACACCACATACACAAATGCTGTAGATATAGCCAACCTACTGGTTGACAGATTCAGCCAAAACTTCACCCCTCTACCCCCCCATCAGTAAATCAGGACATCCCCAGTACCTGCCTCCCTCCCCTTATCTCTAGAGAACAGACCATCACTGCCCTCTCAAAGGCAAAAAATACAACCCTCATGGGACCCGATAACATCCCAGGCTGCATCCTACATGAACTCAAGCATGAATATGCAGCAGCATTAGGCACCCTATTCAACCAAAGCCTGAGTACCAGCTTTGTCCCATGGAGGACAGCTACTGTCATCCCTTTACACAAAGGTGGAGCACCCACCGATTTGGGAAATTATAGACTCATCAGCCTAACTAGCCTGATCTGCAAGGTCATGGAATGGATTATCATGGACCTCATCAACAGGGACATTGGCAACCTCCAAACACTTGACCCCACACAGTTTGGCTTTATCAAGGGGAGGTCATGTCTGTTAAATCTGGTCAACTTCTTTGAGACAGTCACGAAAGCCATGGATGAGGGGAAGATGCTGCACACCACCTACCTTGACCTGGCCAAAGCCTTTGACACTATTCCTCAGTTGAGCATAATAGACAAACTCTCTCAAACAGGCATCAATCCATATGTTACCAGATGGGTAGCAAACTGGCTCACTGACAGAACCCACCTAATCAAAATAGGGGAAGCCACCTATAGCAGTAGACCCATAACAAGCAGAGTACCCAAGGGATTGGTCTTGGGGCCCCTAGTATTCAGGATATACTTCTCTGAGGTACAGGCCAAAACCAGATGACTGCAAAGTGATTTTTGGAGGGTTTTTTTCCCAGAATCCATCTATCTATCTATCTATCTATCTATCTATCTAGTCTATCTATCTATCTGCAGTATCGGTGTCTATATTTTTCCTTCTCGCTATGTACATATATCTGTGTGAGTGTGCATGTGTGTGTGTGTGTGTGTGTGTGTGTGTGTGTGTGTGTGTGTGTGTGTGTGTGTGTGTGTGTGTGTGTGTGTGTGTGTGTGTGTATGAGAGACACAGGTAGAAGAAAGGCGGAAGCACTTCTTCTCTGACGTTGAAGCCATGTTCCTTTCCTTGTATGTTTATATCATTTCAGCCATTTTCATACATGACAACAGTGTAAAAGCATTTGCACTTGTACAGAACATTGTTAAATAATCAGTTAGGCATTCACCATTGCACTTGTTTCATTATAGTTATACATTACACTTTCAGAGGGACTATCAGCAGTTTAACCCTTTGACAATTTGACAAATTTTGGAAACCCTATATATTGACTCCTGTTGACTATCTACTCATTCCCAGTATGATGTGGAATTTATAGTGTTATTATGGCTTATGTCACATCAGAAAAGGGACAATGGTATGTAGCCTACTCTCCCAAAACAAAAAACAAGCAATCGGTTAGCAATCAGACTGAATTTTTTGTAGCCATTTCCAATGTATTTGTAATGCATGTTGAATACATTTATGTTACTAAATCACATGCATCCTGTTCCATTGATTCTACAGAATGTATCCCTTGATGTACATGCCATGAAACAGATCAGGCTAAGATACTGAATATGAATCTCATCCAAGAAGCAGATGTTAATTTGCGTTCAAAAGCACTTATATAAGTCATATGTGACACAGACCAATTGACATTTTCATAACTAAGATTTGTCGCACACAGTGGAGCAAGCAGATATTGTTTTTGCCTTCCGGCGAGAGGTTCTCCAGTTCATTTCTCGGTTGGGGTGCTGTTTGTGTGGAGTCTGCATGTCTTCCCTGTGTTGACATGAGTTTCCTCCAGGTGATCCTGTTTCCTCCCACATTCCAAAAACAGGCAGTAGGTGGATTGGACACTCCAAATTGATTATAGATGTGAGTGTGTGTGCAAGTGAGTGGTATGGAAGAACAACCATGGCAGGCTGAACCTTGGCTCTAGTTGATTGTCACTGTAGAAGTGACCCCCCCTGACCCCATGTGTAAAAAATGGGAAAAGGGGTTCTGGATGGATGGATGGATGGATTTGTGCTGCCGTTGAGAATAAAGTCATGTATGTACTTGATAATCCTTATCTCATTAACAATGTCTTTGTACCCGTACCTCTCAACTGTATAGATTTTAGCAGAATGTCCAGATTTTTGTCTCATATTTTTGGCCTGCTCCTCATAAAAATTGTGGGTTTTTTTGACAAATCACTAGGATGATTTAAGGATTAAAGTCAGTAAATAATGACATGCATTTGAGTTTCAAACTCCATATTCTTCAGAAAAATGCATCTTAACACAAATCCTGTTATTCTAGCAACTTTCTAAGTTTATAAGGGCAATATTTAAAATTTGTCCCTATTTTTGGGCCTTTGCCTACCCATTTTGTTAGGCTTTATCCAGATTTCTTGCACTAAGAGGTTGAGAGGTATGTCTGTACCTGATTTACTAATGCAACTGTGTACACATGCATGAAGCTTATTATTTTTTCTATTTATCTCAGCATTACACTATTCAGCTTTCTTTCTCATGTAACTTGCAAGTTATATAAGTAGGCGTGTAACCACATATCCTTTTATTACCTGGTCTAAATGTTGTGTATGTCAGTCTAACCTGTTTTCATATTGGAAATTTTTAAAACTGTGGGCCATCTTTTCCTTATCTGCTACACTACAGATTCATGATTATACACAGCTCCTCTTATTATCCTTGCTATACAATAGCACAATGTCATTTTGTAGGTACTGCAGCTTTGTAATCATAAAATCATATTAAGACAGATGTACTCATTCCTTACATGTATACATATTCCCAGGCAGAACAGCTTCTATAAAAAGAAATCCATGCTTGCCACACTATAATAATTTCATGGAAACACACTTTATAAATATGACCCAGCCAGGATAACCAACAAGGCAATTCCTGATGCAACTGTTGAATGGATAATTAGCAGTACTACATCAGCACTGTGCTAACGTTTAGTACAATCAGCATCACTATCACTAAAGTGACGTGCTCACTATTATAACTAAACCATATTTAATGAGTAGAATATTTGGGTCTATGACATGGCATTGAAAAGGCCTTTCATCGAATGGTTGTATAATTGAAAATTGCATTAACAGAAGTCGCTTTTGTGAGATCGTGGTACAGTGAAGATCAGAAAATTTTCCCTTTCCTCACTGTAGTGTGATCTCAAAGTTGGTATATATATTTAGCGGGGGGTGTGGGAGGTACAGCCCCCCACAAAATCGACTTCTATTAACGCAATTTTCTATTATTAAGCCATTCAATGAAAGACCTTTTTGATGTCTTGTCATAGACCTGAATATTGCAGTCCTGAGACAGTTATTATAATTTGCAGTAATAAATCTTTTAGCAGTTACATTCTTTTATTCTGCAGCCTCAACCTGCCCAACACTGCAGTCTGCACATTGTCATGGTATTCTCTACAGTCCATGTGTAGGGCATAAACCTTGTGTCAGTTACATGGATGTAGTAATTCTATAACCATGAGTCATTCATTAATACATAATAAAATTATCATCTTTGTGCATTGTGCCAGCATTCTCCAGTCTTCGAAGCATGTATGCACAAATTACTGGCATTATTTAAAAAAAAGATAAGAAATCTCTGCAACATGCCATTTCTATCAGCTCTAAAAGGATATGACTTCTAATAATAAACTTATTACACCAGATAAAAATGATAGAACTACAAGGGTAGCAGAGTACATACACAATTTCTGAGAGGTGGATTCGCCTGTGACTGATGCACTTGTTTGTATTGCCTTTGTGCTAAATATTTCACTGGCATAGCCAAAACTAGAGTCATGCACATCTGATGTTTTAATGATTTATAGATGTCTCTTTCTTCCAAACATCACGCCCACTGCATGTGAAGTGGAGTGGCATATGCGGAGGTGGACCTGGACATAAAATTCTTACAAGCAGTCATAAAACACACCTATATAATCTGTACAAACTAACAACTGATTGGAGAGCACTTTGATGTATGGTGCTCTGGTTATTGAACCACAGCATTTGCCAGCTGTTATCAAGTTTATTTAGCTCATGCCTTATCCTTTTTCATACTATAGTCCTCTTTAATGTTATTGCACAATTCACTGTAGCAAACAGTTCTTTAGAACCTTTTGCCAACAGTACAAAGAAGCCAACACTAACAGGACCACGCTATCTCTTGAAGGGTAGCTGCAGCATTCCCATTTCTGACTTTACAGGAGTCACAGAATTACACTACACCTCAGTTACTGTCACGCAGACAGCTGCTCTGTCTAAGTTATATGCCTCCTCTTGTACATGCAAGCGTCTGGATTGTTAGACAGAAGTCACATGGATGGGTCAAAATGTAAGCTTACTCTCAGAAAAGCAAAACCCCTTCTATTCTGTACAATGGATTCTCTTTTTTTGTCAGTCAACACAAGTATCACATATGATTTTTCTTACTTCTTATTTCTGTTTGATTTACGTTACTTAAATAAGGAGACTTTAATAAAGCAAATGCTTAATAACTAGATTTTCAAGGAACTGGTGTTTAACAGCAGTGACTTAGTGATAATTTTCAGTTGTGTGAACTATGTTATAGCAATATCACCGTTTGTTATCACAGTAAATTCTTAGCTGCGACATTCATATACCAATGATTCCCAGTTTGATAAATAACACAGCATGCTAAATGCAAGACTTTCTGTCTGAAATTTACAGACTGAGAAATGCATGCTAAAGAAAAGGATAGCAGATTCTATTATATGGAAAATCTGAACAAATAAGATTCTATGTGTCACTATGATGAATTATTTCATTTTACCCATAGTTGTATAATTAATAAGACTTAACAGGATATAGGGCAGGCATTTTCCTGAGCAATGAAAATCAGTTTCTTAAAATTTTCATAGCTGCCTTACTTTTATATAGACAAAGGACATTTTCTGAGCACAGTCTTTGCAAGCATTTTTTTAACATTGCATCATGCTAACAAAGAGTTCTTCTAAGCATGTTTAAACTGTTTATGGTTTTAATAAACTAACAAAATCAATGGCAAACAAAGGTTTCAAAATGTGAAAATATATGCCTACAGTTTACACAATGATTAAGCATTGTTTATGATCAGCTATATTAAATAAGGATGATTAATTATATCTATCTGCATAGCACTATGAGTATAGTGAAAAATAAAGAACAGAAGCATGAATGCCATTTATAATGAAAGTTTAGTAAACAGCTTTAAATTATTTTATATCTTGTAATGTTCACAACTTGCCTAGATATTAACACTATGCAGTAGATAGTGTGCAAGCACGATATTAAAACTGTTAAAATACTCAATTTTCCAGCACTAGCAGTGAAACAGCAGTGAAACAGTTAATACATGCATTATTCTAATTGCAAACATTAGTTTGTAATAGCTCTTAAAGCACTCACACACACACAGACAGTATATACATATATATATATATATATGTATATATATATATATATATATATATATATATATATATATATGTATATATATATATATATATACATATATATACATATATATATATATATATATATATATATACATACATGTGTGTGTGTGTATATATATATATATATATATATATATATATATATATACATACACACATATTATATATATATATAATAAAAAGACGTATTACCTTTAGTTGAATGGCCAAAATGCTGATGTTCTAAATGTCAACATGTTAACATCAAGTGCAAAACATTCATATGCTTCTATGCATGTTCTGAGCATCAACCTCAGAGCAAGACAATAAAGAAGCCCCTCTCACCTCCACAGTCTCAGCTAACTATATATACTAAGTCCACGGCAGCACAATCCACAGGTTAAAGACATATTACCCTTCCCCAAGGATGGCCAGTCTTCTGCACCTGTTGACCAAATTGTGTTGACAAAACAGATATCAACATTTGAGGTTTGCTGAAAGTTACCAAGCCCATTTGATATATATATATATATATATATATATACATAAACCAAACCTATTTGATATATATAGATATATATATAGATAGATATAAGTATAAATCTCTTACGTTATCTGCTGGTGAGTCAGAGGTACAAGCTGGCAAGATAACAGAAATGACATTATACATTTTGCTAGCTATTAAAGCAATCATATTTTAAAAAGCACATACAGAAGAGGTTTAATTTTTAATACTGTATACTCACAGTCCAAGTCTGAGTTATCTCATTATGTCAGACAAAGTTTTCAGTGGTTTGATGATATTGTATAAGCTTATGAACAGGTAAAGTCATTACTCTTAAAAGAAGAAAAAAAATACTGGTTGACCTTGGTATATTCTTTCACCAACCATCAAGGGCCTTAAAATGAAGATTTAATCAGAGAATTGCTTAGTTCTATAACAAGGTTTGTATCTATCTTACAGAGACTAGAATTCTATTAGTATTAATAGCTGCAGTAGTAGTTGTATTTTGTTGTTACTTTTTGGTTCCAGTGCTCATTTTATCCTTATGGCAATACCTTTCCTCACTTCAGTCATAGTTAAGCAGTCGTATTGCACGCCATACCACCTGATATGTGGCTACCATCTCTAGTACTATCTTTAGGGGAAATCCATCTATCCTGTGACTAAGTGGGGAAGGGTAGAGTATACACAAGTGTAGTCATCATTCTGAAAGCACTATGGGGCACTTTGCATTTCTTGCCTCTAATATTGACTAAGCAGGCATGAAGACAATGCTGTGGTCTTTCTTGCCCAATATGACTATCAAGCTAGCTGTTAATGTAAAAAGAAATGGATTATTCTCTAAATGCTTCTTGATCAGTAGTATAATGGCTTGCCAATCTACTAATAAGGGCACATAAAAATTTCTACAGAATTAGATTTGAAGAGAAATGACAGATTACAATTTGTTTTGAATGAGGCTGCTTTTAGCAGCCTTGTCAACAATGGCAGTCAGTAGACAGGACAGGTCACAGACTGAAGCAACCCATGCAGTGTGGCAGCACACAGACACACACACACACACACACACACACACACACACACACACACACACACACACACACACACACACACACATTCATATATATATTCAAAATTACAGCAATTAAACTAGAATGTTAGGAAGATTTTACTGGTCTTTCCTTCTTGGTTGTGGCTTTTATGTCATGGACACCTTAATTTCAAAAGAAATGAATTAAGTTGATGATGTTCCAAGCCTCTAGTGCTATAATACTTAAAATATCTGACTGTGCTTGTTAAATTACTAATAGATTTACTCATTTTCCAAAACAGGATTTGCTTTGCTAAGGCCAACTAAAAGGCTAAACCCAAACACTAAAGTAATTGGTTCCTTTCTCCAATCCATAAATGGCACTAAAATGTAATTTAAAAATGGAGACTAAAGTTCAAATAACAACAGGAGGCTAACAACTGTAGGCCCGCTTCTTAAGAGTTGTAAATGGACTGTAACCATTGACAAACTCTGGCTGTCCCTTTCATCACTGGCACAAATATTGTCTTTAAGAAAACTTCAAGTGAATGGATCTTGTGACGGTTCATAGTATTACATGGTCACATGTTACTACTCGGCAAGAGACAAACTAAACATTTTCCGGCCTAACTACTTTTGTCCCAGTGGTACACATATGCTAGAGTAAATGTGTGGTCTTCCAGCCATCCATCTAAGTTAGATTTAACGGTAAAGATGGACATGTTTTGCTTCACAGAAAGTTGGATTTTGTTTATGAGGTGGGGGATTCTTTTGGAGAGATAATTCTCAGGCAAGCAAGTCTAATGTATGCTGCAAAATATATTTTTGTCTCTTGATCTTGTATTTATGTTACTACCAGTATTCTTGATATATATGAGATCAAGCATCACAGGTTCATTGCCACAGATCACCTTGTAGGAGTCTATAGGAGACAACAAAGAGAGACAAGCTTTTAGATGATTTGTATAACAAAGGGAGATCATTCTTGATATTTTTGCTGAGGAACTGTTGGATTTTTTTAAGTTGGGTTAGATGCTTGGAAAGGCACATACTGAAGGGTTCAGGTATTCTACTATGTGTCTGATAAGGGATAACTTGAGGAGAATGATGACCTCTTTAGCTTGAGATCAGATGCCCTTAGTAATCAGTTAAGGGAGATAAAAGGCTTTCTTAGCAATCATCAAGGTATTTTATCTGTACACACAGATCTGGTGTTTTGGTCCTGGCAAGTGCTTTTAGTATCTATCTGTAGGTGACTCCCTAGGGGTATTGACTGGATACTTTGAACTGACAAGTATGGGGATAACAGGGGGTGGGGAATTGGAGCAAAATTTATCTGTATTATTTTAGAGGCTCTTTATGTAATTAAAGAATATCTTGTGGTTATCTTTTCCTAACATAACAATTCTTAGTTCATAAGTACTTCTATGGTATTTGATCTTGCTCCTCATTGCTTTATTAACCCTTTTGAGGTTGATTATAGGTCATTAATTTTTGTTTCACATTTTAGGGCTATGAGCTTTTTCCTGTTATTGCAATGTCTGTTTATGATTGAGTTCCACCAGATGGATTTTTTTATAAATGTTTTATTTTTTTATGGCAAATAAGAAAATGAGTCTCAATGCAAGAGTTAAGCTATAAGTGCAAACTTTCGATATATGCCCAAAATACTAGTTATAGGATCATTGAGGGGTGGTAGATTTTTGAACTGACTGATATCATCACTGAGTACAAGAAAATTGACCTTGGAGACATCTCTAAAGACAGCTGAGTTAATCCATCTTGGGATCATATAGTGAATGAAACAGCATCTGATATCAGATCTGATATGACAAATGAGTGTTTGGCAATGGCAGGAAACAAACACGGACTGTGTTTATGAGGATAAGATAAAGTATGTAGGTATCTGTAGTGGAAGGGTACTATTTGTCTGAGGAAATTTGCTTTGATAAAGTCAAAGAAACACTAAGGGCAGGATTCACGAAGCCTCCGTGTAAGAGTTACAAGGCTTACACGGAGGCTGCAGTTAAACAGTGTGACGTCAGCATGTCATGCATATGCATGAGGGCATGCTGAATCACACCTAAGGCTTACACGGTCTGTGGAAGACAGTAGGGGGCGTGTCCGTAGGCCGAGCCCTGCAAACGGACATGCCCCCAGAAGAGTAAAAGTGCCGAAAGTAAACCCCCACGACAGAGTCCATGGAAATGTGAATAAACACAACACAACACATGCCCCCACAGACTATGAACATAAAATATATAAATGAACATGTTATATTTTTTTAAATTGTAAAGATGTTTGCCCGTGAGTGCGCTTGTTTGCGTGGGCGTGCCCGTAGCTTAGCCACAGTTAGCAGTAAGTGGAAAAGCATATAAGAACTAACTATGCAAAGTAAGCCAAAAAGCAATAGCATAGCGGTAGAGACGTCGGCTGAAAAGCAGGCAGTCATGGTTCGAGACCCCACAACATCAATTTTTATTTTTAGTGAAATAAGCACGAAACAAGTCCCTGACATATATGTACACATATAAAATTATATTTTATGTAAAATGTAATGAAATGGGCCATTTATTTTGAAGAAATGTGAGATAAAATAATAAAAAATGCCAGATGTGCCTATAGCTGAGCTACAGTTTAACAAGTTGAGTGCATCTGCCCGTAGGTGAGCAGTGGTTTAACAGGTGCAAAATGAGTGCCCGTAGGTGAGCAGTGGTTTAACAGGTGCAAAATGAGTGCCCGTAGGTGAGCAGTGGTTTAACATGCTGAAACTGTGTGCCCCTAGCTGAGCTGAGCGTAATATGTGTGCTGACAGCCAAATGAAGCGTAAACCAGCGTAACCCGTTTGCGCGGAGCTGCGCGCCATGCCAACAAGCTAACCGACGGGCAACGTTGAGCAAGCTGTAACAAAACTGCCTTTACACAGACACACCTCCTAGCCTGTGTAGACAGTCATAAAATATAAAAAGCAGTGGCCAGGTTCGAACCCAGGATACCATGCACCATAGTCAAGGTACTGAACCACTAAGCCATGACAGCTGTACTTAGAAATGCAGTAATAGCAAATATATAGGAATGAATAGAAAGAGGAGCATGACAAAGCAGGTTTTGTGAAGCTGATACAATTCCAAAATGGCCAATCACAGATAAGTGCGGGAAAACGGCATATATAAGCCCCATAGGCGGGAATACACAGCATAACCGATTGTAGAACTAACTTGCAGCCAGAATGTCAGGAGTAGGTGAGGGTAGTTGCTTTTGAGCACAGAGGTGGGGCATTGAGGAGTCCAAATATATGGTTTGGCTCCTTGTCCACAATCATGAGGCCCAACTCATGCAGGGCCAGGTCCTGTGGGGAGCATATAGGGCTGAGGCGTGGGACCAGTTGGCTCATGATCTTACCAGTGCCACAGGGATTCCAAGGACTGGTGAGCAGGTCCGTCACCACCATGCGGACCTGAAGAGATGGAAGCAGGACCAACTGAACCTTTGGATCCAGGAGGCCCGGCAAATGCCCAACGCCCCACTACTGAGTAAGTTACATCTAATTATGTATGTAAGAAATTAACCTAGCTGATATTATGGAGATGTGTATTCCAATATTACTTTATTTATATTACAGCTGCAGGTGTCCGGAACCGCAGAGCCTATGGCGATAGGCTGGTGCGGTTGCCACCAGGCAGGTCAGTAATCCTCTCCTGTAACTGTAAATAAATATAAAAGTATGACAGTTAGCAAAAGAGTGCAGTGTAGTCACTAAGTAATAAAATGTGCAAGTAACAGTGTAAGAGTGTTTGCAAGTATTGCTTGATTACAAAAGTGTGTTGCAGTCTGTAATCCAAACAGAAAAATGAAAATGTCTGAAATAAAGTCTGAAATAAAGATGTCCCACCTGTAATATAATAGTACACAACCTGCAGCAGGCTGAAAAGTACAGCTGCAGAAGATGAGCAAAACACATGTGTGAAATATATCCCTGTTGAAATACTGAAACATGACAGAAGTGAGACTGTTGGAAAGGATTGTAATAACTACAGGTAAAACATGTCAATAAAGCCTAGAAGTAAGTACCATCCTGAATTGTAAAAATAAAACAAGTGAGAGAGTGTGAGAAAGAGTTATGAATCCACCAATAAAGTAGTAATAACTCCTGAATAAAGTATACTGCAGTCAGTACAGAATGAAATGAATGTGACAAGCAGAACCAAACTGCGAAATGTGTTCAAAATGTTCCTGCAGCTGGAATGTGTATCCCAAAATCTGGATATGTTGCTCTCAGTCTGCAATATGCAGATAGTATGATTGTCTGAAATACCAAACATCCACAGTTGTCTATAGCTATATAAAGCAAATGTAGCAGGATGATGTAGCTGAACAGAGCCAGATATGAACGTGTATGAATAAAAATGAAAATGTATATTGATGTAGCAGTAACATTCCTATCACCAACTTGAAGTAGTTATCACATAGGAAACTGTAGGTAGAACTGTAGTGTGTATATATCTGCAGCTATTAGAAATGTACAGCATATGTATTGGTATTTGAAGGTGTTAATTATATTTTCTTCACCCTACCCTATAACCACATATAATCCATTCCACGTGAAATTGGTATGTGCAATCACAATTAACACCCCTGGACATTTGTCCTGTTGGGTCATACATATTTGCATGTACGTTGATGCATCTGCCCTGTTCATACATCCAAACCTGATGGCCTGTTGCCATCAATCAACCCTGCATGTTGTTGGACTGTGTATTGCTGTTCAAATTATGCATGTGTTATGCTCGCTGTTCAATGGTGTGAATATCTGGGTGTTTGGTTAATGGGAATACTAATGCATGCTGTTACAACTAATTGTGAATGGTATTGTATGTTACTAACCCAAACTGTCATGACATAATGCAAAACATAGGACGACAGGGAAGGCGGGTTCCAGCGGACCCACCTCTCCCACCTCAGCTGGCGAGTGCACCTGGCAGTAGTGCCCAGTCTGGACCCTCCTCCGGTGGCCCTGTGCCACCTGTGGGTGGAAGCGCTGCAGGGGATGGGGCTCGTCCCCCCTCTGCAAGTGTGGCTGGAGGAGAACCACCACTCACCCTCCGTAGCGTCCGGACTGTGGTGCGTAGGGAGATCCAGGAAGCTGTTCTTGGGCCCCTACGCCAGCTTGAGGCACAGGTGGCACAACTAACGGGCATGCCTGCTGCCCGGCCTACACAGCCCCAGCACAGCCCTGTCCTGGGCAGTGAAGGCACAGTGGCAACTGCCCATGGGTGGGGATATCAGTTCCACTGTTGCCATCTGTGGGCTCATGGGCTCTGGATATCCAAACATCCATCCCCGTCAATTGTGTAACCCCCCCACATGTGTCATACACCGCCCCTGTATGCATCTTGTTTGTCTTGTCTGTTGACCTACCCAACCTACCTCCCCAGCTATACCGACTTCCTTTACCTGACATACCACTCTCACCTGAAAAAAAAAAAGGGCACTCTGTACCCACAAAAAATTATGCCCCATACATAGCTGCCCATTTCGCACACATGTCTGCTGGACATGGAAACTGTCAATTACAATTGGCTGTACAACAAGTATTATTGTTGTCCTTACACCTCTCTCAGGGGTGGAAGGTTTCAAATGTCACACCAAATTACAAACATATGCACAGCTGTTGCTGATGAAGAAATGGGCAGCTATGGGCCTTACCTACATCCCTCCTGCAAAACCCAAGCTTGTTTCCCTACTGTCTTACCCTCTTTGTGACCCCTTTTTCACCACTTTCCTGTCTCCCCATTTTCATTTCTTTCAAAGAAAATAGCTCGGGTGTGCGCAAGAGTAAGCACTTTTAAGCAGTTGTAAGCGGGTGTGCGCGGAGCTGAATGCCAGTGCGCATGTGGGAGCTCCAAGCAAACCAGCACTAACCCAGTTACAACTGCTTAAAAGTGCCTTAGTCACTCTGAATGACAGGTCCTGTAGTCTGTTCAAAAGCAAAATAAAATCCCACTGTCAGTCCTGAACCCAGGACCTTGGAAACACTAGTCTGCATGACTTACCACTAAGCCATGACTGTTATATAAGAACATTGTGCTACAATAAATATATCATGTAATAGTAGGAATGAATGTAAAGGGAATATAGGATGTGTAGTACACAAAGCATGTCATGTATATTTACTGTCAAATCTAGTGGATTTCTATAATAGTAGTGTGCAAACAGAAACAGCCATGCTAGTTGGTAGCTAGTAGGTAATAATGTCACTGTAGCACCTTGCAAGCCACACACATACTCACAGCAGGATAATCACTGCCCATACCCCACAACCTCTTACAGGAACACATCCGGACCAAGTAGTAAAATATGTGGAGCAAAGGGCCAAAACAGGGACACATTCCAAATAATGTTACAACAAACTTAGACAGTTCAGAGAGTAACAGGTTCTGCATTTTGTTGGATGTTTGGAAGGGTATGAAGTCTGAAACTTAAATGTTTGTCACTATATTCTGACTTGAGCCCAGAGTGATTTGCCAGAAAGAGCTGTTCATGAGATATTGACCAAAATATGAGGCAGAAATGTGGACAACCTGCAAATATCTGTACACTTGAGAGGTCTGACACTGCCATATTTGAATAGTTAAGAGCCTAGACATAGCAACAGTGACTGAGTTACAGGGATGCCCCACAGACTCCATGTGAAATGTACAAACAGTAGGCAGAAAGGTGTTACAACACATGCAATGGTAACTATGAAGTCCTGAAAGTATGCACCACTTGCACGGCAGAAATAGTGTAGTAATACATATGCTCATGCTATCCCACAGTCACAACTGCAGAATACCAGACAATTTAATGGGTGTACCCCACTGATATGTACCATTCCATGAGGCAGATAACAGATGCACCTGAGAGTCTCTGGGGCCTGCTCAGCAGCATACTCAAATACCCTAATAGATGTCAAGGCCCACACCATGGCCAGACCACACTGCATGCAGTAACACCCTAGCAGATATAGCAAGCATTCCAAGGTGTGAATGTACATGGAAAATAGGAAAGCCACAGCAACACACTACAGTCAAGACACCTAGCAGGCATACAAGTAGTGACTGTAAAGGGCAAATATTGAAGCCATAGCAACAAAGTGCAAGAGCCACTGCTATACACCAGTTACACCACATGTCCCACAGGAAAGCACACACCCACATTAACAGTAGTAGTAGTCTTAGGTGTCAGTGTACATACACACTTAGTACAGGAAACTGGAGAAATGAATGGAGAAATGTTAATCTACAACACAGCCGGAAATATGAGAGAGATACTAACCTTTACACTCACAGAACAGTGTCCACAGCATACCAGCATGGTCCCTGCCCTTAAAATCTGAAAGGGCTATGCCTATCTCACATACCTTTTTATAGCACTGTCCTGAAATCACAGTGAGAACTGCAATCAGTACACAACTGGCTGCATGCAATTAGCAAATGCTGGCTAACAATTGGTGCAGAGGCCATCACATGGACATATGCAGATACCTACAAAAGCATGCTGTACTCCCAGTCCACACATGCAATACTTTCATTGCACCCTGTGGAGGTAGGGAGAGACAGAGAGAGAGAGAGAGAGAGAGAGAGAGAAAAAAATTAAACATACACAAACAAAACTGGTCAGCAACAACCACCTGAAAGCTGACAACTGGCAAGTGGAGCAGCAGGACACAAAACCAGATGGCAACACAAGCAGCTGTGACAAACACAGGTAATGTAAAGTAATACTATAAAAGTCTACATACTGTGAACCCTCCATATGTGTCATTGGTCTGTATCCATATGTATATGAAGATGTGCAAAGGGCAGGGGACATACAGCAACTATCAGTGAAGGCTGTACATACATTTGTATGTGAGAGCATCTATGTGCACATATCAATGTAGGTTGAATGTAGGTTGTAGTGCAATGTACAAAGTAGGTTTCACAGTTATGTATGTTTAGCAGTATGTTAGTGTGTGTATACAGTTTTGTAAACAAACATGTTGATATACCTATCTATCATATGGATACGTATGTATGTCAATATATGTATGTATGTATATATATATATATATATATATATATATATATATATATATATATATATATATATATATATATATATATATATATAATATGCATATATGTATACATACATAGAGAGAGATGTAGGAATACATAGACAGATGTAGATAGATAGAATATGTACAAACATATATATGTAATACACACATACAGATATAGATATATGTAGATACATATACATAGACAGACAGATCTGACTATCTACAGGTATGACTGTATATGACGATCTCACACTCCCCTGTCCCACCCCTCTGTCACTCTCACCCCTCTCTGTCACACCCCCTCTCCATATCTATAGCAATATATGTACAGCAATATATATATGTGTATATGTATACAGACATATATATATATATATATATATATATATATATATATATATATATATATATATATATATATATATAGATATATCTATATACATATATATATATATATATATATATATATATATATATATATATAGAGAGAGAGAGAGAGATGTATATATATTCTGAGTGAGGCACATGTGTACAGATGTATTGCAACAGGTGCCTGGTGACAAAGGCATGGAGTGAACACCAGTGTCAAAACTGGAGTACCATACCCCATTTCAAATCACCTACACCAGTAACCACCAGATATGTGATTGGCTGCCCACCACTGCATGTGTCAGGGGTGAACAGGGTCATAAATGTGTACAATAGTCCCCCAATGATATTCACAGTGGCACACTATTCCTGGAATACCTGCACATGGTATGTGTCACCAGACATGGTGTGTCAGCTATGGACATGTAGGTCAGTGTACCCTCCACACCACATAATGGCTGCCACGGTATGTACCTCACATGACAGCTACAGATATGGAGAAGGACACAGTGACATGTACAACACTGTGACAATGCACTCAAACACATTACCAATGCACAGTGACTGACAACACCACAGAGTACACACATACTACCCACATAGAGGTTACAACTCCTGGATTTACATACTTAAGTCACACCCATGACAGATGTCCAACAACCATAGTAACACCTCACACCATCCACAACCTAAATGACTGCTGTGTGTCGTCCGTGACACTGCAATAGAGAGCACATGGTGGAGGTACAGGTTCCTACCCACAGATAAGACATACCCTGCAATATACCACACAGCGTTAAGAAGCAAGACTCCCCATGAGTACATGTCACACATACCCCTGCTGAATGTTAGTCAGATAGGTAATATGCCATATGAGTCACCCTGTGTAACTGTTTGACAGCAGCAGGTACCATCACATCACATGTGTCACAATGGTCAGGGTAGCAGAACAGTATGCTGCTGTAGTCCCAGGGGCAATAGCATATTGTATTGTATTGTATTGTAATGTATTGTATTGTGTTGTATTGTAGTGGTATGTAGACGTGCCTCCTTTGTGTAGTGGAACCACTGCTGCTGTGCGCCAGTGTACAGGTACATATCCTGTAGTCAGGCTAGTGTTACATAGCACTTCTATATGTGTGTTTAGCTCCTCTTGGAGTTCATGTAGCATGCAACCAGGGATACCATCAGGTCCCATTCATGTTGTGTATCGTGCTTTCCTGAGGGCGGCTCTCACCTGGACATCTGTGATGACAGGGAGGTTACAGTCAGCTGGGATAACTATGTCTTATTTTGGGGGAGAGGGAGGGGGGAAACCTGCACTGAACCTGTCTGCCACAATGTTGCCAATATCTGTGGGTTCAGGGAATTATTTGTTGTTGTGTACTAACTATGAGCATAGTGGAGGGTTTCTGACCAGGTTGCTAACATAACTGAAGAAGGCCTTGTGGTTATCTGTAGTGTCCCTGTTGATTTCCCTCTCAAAGTTGCCCATGGATGTTTGTATGTGAGAAAATAGCTCCTTACTAGTGCTGATCAGACATGCCTTCCCTTTATGGAATTATGCTCTGTCTTGCAGTAGCTTCCATCTTTTGTTATACAATCTGTCTATGGCTGGGGTCCACCAGACAGGATGCTGTCCCTTTGTGGAGAGTGTCTTGGTCTTAAATGGGATTGCATGATCCATGCATTCTTGGAGATGTCCGTAGAAATAATTTGTGAAGGGGTCAGCATTGTGGGTTGTGTCTTCCACTGGCCCAGTGGGCTGAAAGGATACCATGTCACTGTTACAAAGTGTAATGTTTGCATTTGAAATGTTATTCACTATAGTCGTTTGTGCTGGTGGTGGAGGTGGGATATGTATATCCAGGGCAATTAGTTTGTGGTCAGCTCACAGTAGTTGTTGATGTACCCCATACAGTACCTCGATACAAACCCCAGAGTGAGGAGGTGCTTTGGACCTGAATCAGTGTTCTGACTGCTGGGGTTTGGTAGTATGTCATATGGAGTGTGCCAGGTACTGTTGCACAGTTGTTGGCTGAGCACTGATACCTGGCCATTTACATGTGTATCCACCAATAGACAGACAGATGCTATATATGTGAGATATGTTGTATCACAACAGTCGAGTAGCATGTGTAGTATGTGTGCCAAATTCTGCTGACATATTTAGCTGATATCCTGTTATTTCCTTTTACAGGACTATGGCTCACCAGCGCAATCCAGCTTACTCAGCAGCTGAGGATGAGGAGATACACCAGAGCCTGGTGCGGGATTATGCAATACTCTTTTCCCGCACCAGCCAGAATCAGCAGGAGAGGGCTGCACTGTGGCAAGACCTGGTCCATCGGGTAAATGACATAGGCACGCATAATAGGACATATGAGCAGGTACGACATCACTGCAGTGATTTAATCAGAAATGTCCATCAGCGTGCGCCGGATATCCACAGGCAACAGGTTGCCACAGGTGGTGGGGTGGCTACACATCCCCCACTCACCAGACTGGAGGGACTACTCATAAGTGTTGTGGCTCCAGCCCGCCAACAACAACAGCAGCAGCAGACATGCATTATGATGGAGGCTGGAGCCACGCAGCAGCAAGACTACGAGCGTGCAGGTAATATGCCATATGTATAGTTGACTGTTGTGTACACTGGTAGTTAATGCATGTGTGAGGTGTGTCCTTGGTTTGTAGCTGTCATCATAGTATTTAATGTGCAAGTGTGATATTCTCAATATCAGCAGCTGACCTGTGAAAGGCGACTGTTGTACTACTGACCTGTATCATACTCAGTAACAATGGCACAGTTGTGCCCACTGACATTAGTTTCCTCACTTCTGCAGGTCCCTCCCGTGTAACAGCAATGCAGCCTATCCATGCTGGTGAGTGTGTATTAACAATACCTTTAATAGTCTTGATAGTAATAGTAATATTAGGCTCACTGAGTAGTGCTCTGTGTATGCATGCAGGTGTGTCTGTGTCTGTGTGTTGATATCTCGCATACTGAGTAGTGTGCAACTGTGTGCAACTGTGTGCATGTGTGCAACTGTGTGCATGTGTGCATGTGTGCACCTGTGCATGTGCATGTGCATGTGTGCATGTGTGCATGTGCATGTGTGCATGTGTGCACCTGTGCATGTGTGCATGTGTGCATGTGTGCACCTGTGCATGTGTGCATGTGTGCATGTGTGCATGTGTGGACCTGTGCATGTGTGGATGTGTGCATCACTGGTAATATTGTGTAGACATTGTAAACTGTGTTTCCTGTTTCCTCCCACAGGTTCTGGTGCTGCTCTGGTGTCATGCAGCAGGGAACCTGAATCAGGTGCCATGGGTACTGATAATGATGACATCTGTGTAATGGCACAGGAAGGTATGCCAGGGTCCATCATTGGTCAGCCAATTGACAGTACACAGCTGTCAACCCCATCAATGCACAGTTATCCTGCCAATACACCCTTTGTCACCAATGTCCCTAGGTGATGGACAGGATACAGTGGGCATTGACCAGGGTAATGTGGTATCTGTGGCACATGCGTCCCCACACAGCAGCCATGGGCATGGCCCTGAGATGGTACCACACAGACAGATGTCCAGGGGTTCTCGTGGGAGCATCCGTGGGCATACTGCCCCTGTCAGACGTGCCCACAGAGGTCTTACAACCTCAGCTATGTTTCGGGCTGTCATGCAGGCACAGTCACGTATGGAACGGTACACCAGACAGGGTCTGAGGGAGCTGACAGCATGTCGCACAGCCATGACTGACAGTATGCGTGACATTGCGGCTGCCATCCGTAATTTCACCGATGTCATAGACAGACGTTGTGGGGACATATTAGACCGGTTCCACAACTACATGTCCATGAGCCAGGGCGATGGTGGATGGTTGAGGCATCGACATGGGTGTATGCCAGCAACAGCAGCAGCTGGCAGTCGTCATGGATGACAACAGGGCCGCGGCTGCCCCCATAGTGCCAGCAGCAGCCCCAGCAATGCTGGGTCTGTGCTGTCATCAGACCGCCCCAGGAGACCACGTGCACGTGGCTCTGGCCAGGCCCGACAGGGATCTGTGTCCAGTCAATGAACACCTGCTTCTGATGACAGTACCCAGTCTGGGTTGGTACCGGATATGGTCCGTAGCACCCCTGCAAGGCACAGGTACCGTGTCCGTGGCCAGAGACACTGATCTGTATGACCTGGCAGGTACAGTCTGTGGCTGTCCACAAACACCAGTATATGGCAGCCATGAGGTGGAACTGTGTGCATCCATACACACATGCGAATTGACAACACCTAGGGCTACCGCATACATGCACACACTGCATCAACATTGCCCCACCTTGTACTGCTGTCCCTCACCAACACACATACACATACATGTCAATTGGTGGTATTGGTGGCTGACTCAGGCATACCAAGTTCACACCCTGTGCATATGATGAAACTGTGCCACCTCCTGCAATCTGTAACATCAGTGCAGGTACAGGTTAACATGTTGCTGATGCACAGGGTGACTACATAGACGTGTAGTAATAGTATCATGTTGTTAACAGTACTGTGTGCTGATATAATTGTGGGTATATCCCAGCATGCCTGATGCAGTAAGGGTATGATTGTCATGTAGTGTTGTCTACACCCATGGTAAGTACCATAGTGTATCATCTGCACATGTTGGCATACTGGTGGTAAGGATGTCAACAGAAGGCTACATACATAGGTAGCACAGGGGATAAGGTAATGAAAGTATTGATACGCAATGATGGACATGTAAACTGCATGTGGCATGTTGCCCACACTGGACTCTGCAATGCGGATGTATGAGGATGTTGATATGTGTGCAGTACTACACGACTGGTACAGGACACACAGGAGCACCCTAGCACTGCAAGCTCACATCTCATACCATGCTAGACAGCCCCAACACACAAAACTAACTGTCACAGGAGGGAGAGTCCCCATACATGTCAGGGATACTGTGGTGGCAGGCCAGGTAGCATACATCCTACTAAGTATGGAACCACTGAGTGAAGGCTCAGTGTCTGTTATTTGACATGTGTATTACTGCAGGTATGAGCACCTGGGTTTCCATCCAGTTATTGTACATCCTGACGGTACATGGTCTGTACACTTGTGTGCGCTGAGACTGGACCCTAGCCATCTGACCTGTGGATTTCCATGTACATGTGTATAGTGCCTGCATATTTGCACTGTTACCTAGTGGAAGTGGTACAGCTTGTTTGTTGTACAATGGACTACATGCAGCCCTGCTTACTGTAGCTTTGTTTGCATGCATGTTTGCTTGCAGTTACCCTGGAACACTGATCCCACCTGCAATGCAGAGTTACAGAGCTTCTGTGGACTCCTAGTGACATCTGCATAGCTTACTATATGTATGTCCATGTCTCACTTGACAGAACGTCACTGTTTGTCCTGTTCACATGTACGTTGCCTGTGACACATTGCATATGACTTACCTGGCATTTGTCCACGTGAGCAGTCATATATGCCAGTGCTAACTAATCACAGACACTACACCCAAATAAAACCAAGACCCGATCCTCCAAAGGCAGACGTCCTGTCTGGTGGACCCCAGCCATAAACAAACTATACAATAGAAGGAGGAAGCTACTAAATGATAGAGCAAATTCCCAAAAAGGGAAGGCATCACTGATCAGTATTAGCAAACAACTACGGGCACTCATAAAATTGTCTAAGGCCAGCTTCGAGAGGAAATTGCACAGGACACTAAGGATAATCACAAGTCTTTCTTTAGTTATGTTAGGAACCTGGGTGGTAATTCCCAGATATGCTCAGAATTAGTCCCAAATGACAAAAGAAACACGAACCCACAGACATTGCCAACATCCTAGCTGACAGGTTCAGCGCAAACGTCTCCCCCCCCTCCACACCAAAAGGGCAAATATCTATCCCAGCAGAGTGCTGCCCCCCTGACATCTCAGATGCTCAGGTAAGAGCCGCCCTCTCCAAAGCAAAAAACACAGCATCAATGGGACCAGACAGTGTCCCGGGCTGTGTCCTACATGAACTCCAAGAAGAGCTAAACCCAAACATAAAACTACTGTTCGATCTCAGCCTTACTACAGGATATGTGCCCAAAGAGTGGCGTACAGCAACAGTGGTCCCTCTCCATAAAGGTGTTGCCCCAACGGATCCTGGAAACTATCGCCCCATAGGCCTGACTATCTTGGTCTGCAAAGCTATGGAAAGGATCATCATGGACCTCATAAATAAAGATATTGGGGACCTACAGACACTGGGTCCTACCCAGTTCGGCTTTGTTAAGGGCAGATCCTGCCTCTTAAACCTGGTTGATTTCTTTGAAACAGTCACCAAGGCCATTGATGAGGGGAAGGTGGTCCACACAGCCTACCTGGACCTCGCAAAAGCCTTCGATACAATACCCCACTCGGGCATTATAGAGAAGCTCACCAGCTTAAATATCAACCCCTATGTCACTAGATGGATTGCAAACTGGCTCAAGGACAGAACCCACATGGTTAGAATTGCTGGAGCCATGTCAGACTCCAAAACAGTTACAAGTGGTGTCCCACAAGGCTCAGTCCTGGGACCTCTCTTGTTCGGTATATATTTCTCGGAGGTACAGGCCAACACGGAAGGACTGTGGCTGACCATGTTCGCAGATGACTGCAAACTGGCCGCCATAATCGACTCTCCAGCCGACACAAGCATCCTCCAAAAGGGCCTCATAGAAACAGACAACTGGTGCCAGAGCCATGGCCTCAAGCTAAATGCCAAACAGTGTATAGTCATCTCCTTTGGCAAAACAAAGTGCCCACAAATTACCACATAGGTGGTAATCCATTAAGTACAGAATAAGTAATTAGGGACCTGGGGACCCAAGTTGATAGCAATCTCTCATTTGACAACCACGTGGCCACAGTGGTTAGAAAATCATTTTATATAGCCCACCTCATCATGAAGGGATTCACATCTAGATCAGAGGAGGTCATTGTGCCTCTTTACTCATCCCTCAGCAGGCCCATAATTGAGTACAATGCCCCTGTTGGGATGTACCTTACCAGACACCTGCAGCAACTGGAAAGACCCCAAAAGTACCTCACCAAGAGGATCAAAGGGCTCAAACAGATGCCATATGCTGCCCGGTTAAAGAAACTCCAGCTCTACTCAGTGGCATACCGCCTGTTCAGAGGCGATCTGTGCCTGACGTATAAAGCCATGTCCAACCCGGAATTAATGGACATGCTGCACCTCAGAATATCCAAATCCCATCGAGCTACGCGCGAGAGACTTGAACCTCAGCACTGAAATAAATAGGACATGCTGGAGGGACAGATTCATAACCCAGAGGCTCCCTTCACTCTGGAATACAATCCCAGTCCAGGTTAGGCAGAGTCCCTCATTGACTCTCTTCAAGAGGAATCTTGATGAGTGGATGGGAGATTGTAGGCTTACCCCTGATATCACGTCTGTGTCACTGTTAGATGGAGGCACAGTACTAACCTCGGAAAAGGGCATGGCAAATTAATTTAAAATGGGTGGCGAAAGCCAAACACATTCTAGCTAGGCTTATAAATGCCCTAGGGCAGATAGCCTAGTATGAACCTATGAACCTATGAACCTATGTACCTTGTTCCCCATTGGCCCTATGTGCTGTTAATCACCATGGCAATCACAATACTATGGTAGCATGTGCAAAGGTCACTTGTCAGTCACCTCTATGGTACAGTTGTGGTATATGTGGGTCATGTGGCAATGTCACAGCTGCCACATGTACACAGTCAACCCTCTCCCCTACACATGGACGTACAACACATGTATGAGATGCAACCACATAGCCAAACTGGGGACTAAGCACTCCGAACCCAGTACTGGCATAACCTGTCAGGTGGCATGAAATACTACAGTGACTACAATACCAGTCTGATGTAGACCTACACTGACAGCAATCCAAACACGTGAACACACTGGGCCATTCATGGAGCCTCAGAATAGCATCCTGCCTGAGCAGCAGACACCTCTGCAGCTGGCACACAGGCATACGTTAAGCCAGAACACAGCACATGCAACACATAGCACACAAATCCTGTGTGCCAAACAGTCACAGCCTGTACGGCTAGACAACACACCTGCTACAGTTGTGTTAGGTACCTTTATTGTCCGGTACAGTGAGGTCACGCTCACCAGGCTGGACAAGGTGAAGGTCACAGTGATATGCCCGTGGGGCACTATGGTTCACCACATGACACAAGCATACAGGTCAGTCAGAGGCATGGACACATATGACTCAGTCATTGTCCATGCCACTATGGCTGACCTGTGATGTACCTCCCTGAACTACATGATAGGGAACATGGAAGGGCTCTCTGAGCATGTGGCACAGGCTGGTATGACCCATGGGAACTATTGAAGGTCACAGGTACATATGTGTATTTGGCACACACATACATCATCTGTGTCCATTGCCATTACTGGTTTAATCAATGTCATGCATTATTGTGAACAACAACCCACACACATGGGCATTCTGTGTGACAAAAACACACGTGGCATGTGTGGAATTCAAAGCCATAACTAACTGTGCTATGACAGTAGTGAGAGATGCAGTAGCAGAGCGTGCTATTTGCATTACTGGGAGATTTGGCCTCTTCCGCTGTACTTGTAGGGTGCTCACATCATCTCTGTGTAGAGATTGGTATATGCAGCAGCTGGTGTGTTGTACTGGTTGGCAAAAGGGTCAGTTTTCTCACACATGTAATTGCACACACCCTACTTCCACCCCCCACACACACTTGCAGGATTCAAACCCCTACCTAACTATGTTATGACACTCAAGACGGACGCATTAGCAGAGTGCTATTTGCATTACTGGGAGGTTTCCCTTCTCCTGCTGTACTTATAGGGTGCTGACATCATCAGTGTTTAGAAGGGGAATGTGCATCCTGTCGTGTGTTCTCCTACTTGCCAAAAGGGACATTTCTTTCATATAGAATTGCACACACTCTAACCCCCCCTCCACACACACTTGCCATTTGCAGGATTCAAACCCCTACCTAACTATGTTATGACACTTGAGATGGATGCATTAGCAGAGCATGCTATTTGCATTACTGGGAGGTTTCCTTCTCCTGCTGTACTTATAGGGTGCTGACATCATCAGTGTTTAGAAAGGGGAATGTGCATCCTGTAGTGTGTTCTCCTAGTTGCCAAAAGGGACATTTCTTTCATACAGAATTGCACACACACTAACCCCTGCACACACACTGAGCATTTGCAGGATTCAAACCCCTATCTAACTATGTTATGACACTCGAGACGGATGCATTAGCAGAGCGCTATTCGCATTACTGGGAGGTTTCCCTTCTCCTGCTGTACTTATAGGGTGCTGACATCATCAGTGTTTAGAAAGGGGAATGTGCATCCTGTAGTGTGTTTTCCCAGTTGCCAAAAGGGACATTTCCCTCACACAGACTTGCACACACACCAACCCCGCTCACCCACACACACACACTGAGCATTTGCAGGATTCAAACCCCTACCTAACTATATTATGACACTTGAGGGAGACGCATTAGCAGAGCGCACTATCCGAATTACTGGGCATCTGTTCTGCACCTGCAGTATTTATAGGGTGCTGACATCATTATTTCTACAGAGGTATGTACATCTAGTACTACCTGTCAGGTGGGGGATAGCATATATATGCATTTGCAGCCACCTACTTCAGGGTCAGTTATGCACATCGCACTGGCAGGTTATGTTCTATACCATGCTTCATGACCACAGGACCTGTAACACACAACACAACCAGTTTGGACCACCCCTCCCACATCCAGGAGACACACTTTGCTTCCCTGGGAACAGTGCCAAGATATGCAGGTGTTCACATACACCATTCCAGTTGTTAACGTCAGGTACAGGTATGTTGTGTGTGGGAACTACTCAGGCCTCTACAACATTACCCTACAGCCACTACAATTTGTGAGTCCATGTGCTATGGCAGGACCACTCACCACAGCCACAAGGGGAATACATATTGCACCTGACCATCTACAACATGGGTACTCACTGTTCCACACCAGAGGTAGACCACCATTGTTGATATGTGGCCATACCCACCTTTCCCTGGACATCCATATCCCATCCCCACCCCCAGGCAAGGTTGTCACTGCAAACAAAGTGTATTTATCAAAAGCAGACTTTACACTTGTGAAGACTGGGGTGGAAGACTTCAAAGGACCCATGCTGGGGGAGTATACAGGCCACTCTGCATAATCCTTGACAATTGCATTCTATGAGCATGTGGAAGGTTTGCATTGATCATGCTATCCCAAATATACCCATGACTGCTCCACAACAGGACACCTGTCAGGTGTACACCAGCCATATATGAGCTGTCCAACAGACAGAGTGAGCTAATACATTGCAGAGCAGTAGCCCACAGAGGGAGGACATCTCTGAACAGTACTGGCACGACACTTCAATCCCTCATAATCATCACGACAAAGTGTTGACAGTGAAATTGTCCAGACAATGCAGATAAGGCTCCCCTCAGTCTGTTATTGATGCCCACGTACTGTTAGAGGTCCTCAGCAACCCTCTTCCAGCACACACAAACAACATGGATGTGGCTTAGCAAATTCAACCCCTGGGATCTCCACTGTGTCCCTGCTTGACAGAGGCACAGCACACTAGCCTCACACGGTGCCTTATGTGACCTACTTTACAGTGGCACAGTAGCCTACTGTACTGGGGAGGCAGATGCCAAGCACACTCTGGCTAAGCTGTCATTCCCTAGGGCAAACAGCCTAGTGTTGACCTCTACACCCATATGTTTAATTGTCAGATGCACAATATTTGTTGCTGATAGACTGTTTGCAGGTCTTTATTGCCATAGCATTCCCTGTTTCTATGAACAACTTGTGTATCTGTGGAAGATGTTTGAATATGGGAGGGATCCACTATATCACGTATGTCTCTGTAGTCATTTAACTGTGTGCACTGGGCAGATTGCTGTAATGTGGTTGGTTCCTGGAATTACACGCATACAAATACCAGATATGTGTGGCCAAATGCTAAACTGAGATTTGGCCTAAGTGTGTGAGCATGCCCAGTTCAGGCTTCCCATGGCATGTTGTCTGACATATGTCTCATTTATCAAAGTGTGCGGGCATGCCCAGTGTGAGCTTTCCATATGTTGAACTCTGCAGCCCACCACATTTGTGGATGAGTGTGAACTTCAACAATATCTCACGTTTATGGTTGTGTGTTGTGTGTCATGTTGTGTAGTTACTGTCCAACTGCTTTGTGTCTGAACACAACAGGGATTATACTCTGCCTGCAGGGTTTGCATGGGATACTTTGCATACAGTTGTCAACATCCTTTTATACTGACCTAACACTGTAGTACCGTATAGTGTACTGGTTCAGTACTTTCACTGTGGTGGACAGTATCTTGGCCTTTAGTCCTATCACTGCTTTACATTTTCATAGTGAGCACAACAGCCTGGTTAGGGGCCAGTTGTGCACATCTGACCATGTTGCATTATGTTCAGATATGAACTACTTAAACCAGGCTTGTCCAACATTGGTAGTGTATTCCACAACATAGGTGTACATTGGCAAACACTAGCGATGTGCCCTAGGCCATTTCTAATGCTAGTCGGAGAGTGTGTTTGTCCTTCGACACACATTGTAGGTGGAGTTTGCCATGACATATGTCATGGTTAGTATACTGTGCCTCCGTCTACCCGTGACATAACAGTGATACCCAGGGTAAACCTACCATCTCCCATCCACTCATCAAGATTCCTCTTGAGGAGAGTCGATGAGTGACTCTCTGGCTAACCTGTACTGGGAGTTTACTCATGAGTGGGGTGGCTTCTGTGTTATGGATCATTCAGTACAGCTTGTCCTATGTATGTCAGTGCTGGGGTTCAGGTCTCTCATGTGCATAGCTCACTGCCATTCAGATTGTACAAGGTGCAGCATGTTCATTGATTCCAGCTTGGACATGGCTTTATACATCAGGCACAGCTTGCCTCTGGGTGGGCAGTATGGCAGTGTGTGGAGCTGCAGTTTGTTTAATCAGGCAACACATGGCATCTGTTCAAGCTCTTTGATACTCCTGGTGAGGTACTTTTGGGGACTTTACAGTTGATGGAGGTGTCTGCTGAGGTACATCCCACAGGGGCTATTGTAGTCAATTGTAACGCTGATGAAGGATGACTGCAGAGCCACAATGACCTCCCCTTATCTAGATCTGACAACCTTCATGGTAGGTGGGTATATGGTATGTTTCTGTAACCACTACAGCCACATGTTTGTCCAATGCAGGATATCTATCATCTTGTGTCCCCAGGTCTCTCATTACATGTTAAGTACTTAATGGGTTAACACCTATGTGGTAATTGGTGGGCACTTACTGTATATCCACAGGGGTTGACTATACACTTTTCTGCAATTAGCTTGCTGACATGGCTATGGCACCAGTTGTCTGTTTCTATGTGGCCCTTTTGTGGGATGCTTGTGTCAGCTGGAGGGTCAGATATGGTGGCCAGTTTGTAGTCCTCTGCAAACATGTTCAGACACAGTCCTTCCATGTTGGCCTGTACCTATGGGACATATATACCAAACGAGGGAGGTCCCAGGACCAAGCCTTGTGGGATGCCAGTTATATCTGGTTTGTAGTCTGACATGGCTGCAGCATGTCTGACCATGTCAGTTCTGTCCTTGGTCTGGTTTGCAACCCCTCTACTGACATAGGGGTTTATATTTAAGCTGGTGAGCCTATCTATAATGAACACGTGGGGTATTGTATGGAAGCCTTTGCAAGGTCCAGCTACGCTGTGTGGACCACATTGCCCTCATCAATGACCTTAATGACTGTTTCAAATGAGTCAAACATGTTTAAGGGGCAGCATCTGCACTTAAGAAAGCCACACTGGGTAGGGTCCGTGTCAGTAGGTCCCCAATATCTTTATGTCTGCGGTACATGCTGATCCTTTCCATAGCTGTGCAGACCAAGCTTGTCAGGATTCTGGGGTGGTAGTTTGCAGTATCCATTCAGGCAACACCTTTGTTGAGAAGGACCACTGTTGTTGTACACTGCTCTTTGGGTACATATCCTGTGGTAAGGCTGACATTGAGCAGTAGTGTGATTTGGCATTCCATTCTTCTTGGAGTCCATGTTGGACTCAGCCCAGGACACCATCTCATACCATTGCTGCTGTGTGTTTTGCTTTGTAGATGCTGGCTGTTACCTCAGCATCTGCAATGTCAGGGGCCAGCAGTCTGCTGGGATAGATATTTTGCATTCTGGGGGTTGCACTGCACCTGTCAGGTTGTATGTTGGCAATATGTGTGTGTGTTTGGTATGTTGTTTGTAATATTTGAGTGATTCAGAGCATATCCGTGAATTCCCAACAAGGTTCCTACCATCAGTTGAGAAAGCCTTGTGATTATCCTTAGTGTCCTGTACAATTTGTATCTTCATAGGTTCATAGGTTCATACTAGGCTATCCACCCTAGGGCATTTATAAGCCTAGCCAGAGTGTGTGTGGCTTTCGCCACCCCTTGCTATGTGAATATTATGGCCATTTATGATTTACTTTACTGTGCCTCTGTCTGGACGTGACACAGTGAAGACCCCAGTGTACATCTACGATCATCCATCCACTTGGCAAGATTCCTGTTGAAGAGTGTCAGTGAGGGGCTCTGCCTAACATGGAGTGGGATTCTGTTCCAGGGTGTAGGGAGCCTCTGGGTTATGTATCTGTCCCTCCAGCACATCCTATTTCATTATGTGTTGAGGATGACATCTCTCACTCTCACAGCTCCGATGGCTTTGGGTTTTCTGGGGTGGAGCATGTCCATTACTCCTGTGTTGGACATGGCCTTGTACAACAGGCATACAATGCCTCTGTGTAGGCAGTATGTGACTGCATTCAGCTGGGGTGTCTACAGCCAGGCAGCATATGACATATATTTGAGACCCTTTATCCTCTTGGTGAGGTACCTTTGAGGTCTTTCTAACTGCTGCAGGTGTCAGGTAAGGTACATCCCAAATGAGGCATTGTACTAGATTATGGGTCTGATAAGAGAACAGTACAGGGGCACAATGACCTCTGTTGACGTAGATGTGAATCCTTTCATGATACGGTGTCCAATATAGACAGTCTTCCTAGCCAGATTGGCAATGTGAGTGTCACATAACAGGTTACTGTCCACTTGTGTCCCTAGGTCCCTGATTACTCCTTCCATACATAATGGTTTACCACCTATGTGGTAATTTGTGAGTACCTTGTTTGGTATTTGGTGGGACATTCATACTGTCCAGTGTCTTCAGGATGGCTGGGTGGGGTTCCTGTGTGTGAGAGTGTGGTCTGTAGCATGCTACAGACTGTACAGCAGTTTTGCCTATGGTTAGGTGCACATGGGTGGTCTCCGATGCTTGTGCATTGTCAGTTACCTGGACGTATGGGTGTCTGTGCTGAATATGGATACTCCCCTCCTTTTATGTTTTGGTCCAGGTTTTGGGGCCATAACGCATGATATGAGGTATAACCTGGTAGTGCTGGTGTGCTGTCAGGAGGCTTGCAGCAGGTTTCTGTCACTGCACAGACATCGATGTTCTCCATACTGGGAGGGCCTCAGGAGCATGCATATTGCGGTTTACACGTCTGGCATTGGTCAGCATTACCCTTATGTTTCTTACCACTTATGTTTTCTAGGGTGGTGGGTTAGTCTTTTCAGCCTTGCCTACGTAAGGCTCTATGGAGGTGGCAAAAGCCTTATCCAATATCCAGACGCCCGGGGTAACAGGTGCAAGCCATCCCTGGAACAGCAGCATGGCTTGTCAAGCATGACATCCCAAGCAGACAGACATTAGATCCTCTTGGAATGACAGCAGTAATTGTGCCACTTGTTAAAGCTGATCATTCTGTGTTTGTACTGTGGCATCATTCTTGGTGAGGGTAGGATGCTGCAAACGGTCAGTGTCATACCGGCCTGGAGTACATACTCGGAGAGCTCATCTATGTCTCTTTTCATGTAGTCCAGGGAGGTACATCTCAGGTCATTCACGCCAGCATGGACAATGACTGCATCATATTTCTACTTGCTTTGGGGTGACCTGCGTACTTGTGTTATGTGGCGTATTGTAGCAGCCTACAGGCAGCTTACTGTACCCTTTCCCTTGTTCAGTCTGGTGAGCGGGACAGCAGTGTGTCTGACTATGGAGTCACCTATTACAACTGTATCAGGCATGTTGTTTCTCCTTCTGGCCTGTGACTGTTTGGCACACCAGCTTTGTGTACTATGTGTTGCATGTGCTATGTTTGGAGGTTGTGGTTGCTTGGGTGTCTGCTTTGGAGGCCTCTGTTGGTGTGGTGTGTTTGTAATTAGGGCCTCCGGGAATGTTTTTCTGTGTTTATGTCTTTGGTTTGCAGTTGTGATAGGTCTATGTGGGACTGGGTTTGTGGTGTGTGTGGTTACCTTCTCCTCCTGACTAGTTTTGACAGTACTGAGTTGAGGGAGCTCAGCCTCCGGTTTGGATAAATGGTTGCATCTCTCACATATATTTGTATTTCTTGGGGAGTTGAGGGTTGTCTGTGTACTTGGGGCAGGTGTAACATTGCCTCAGGATTCACAGATTCAACTTGTTGTAGCTGGCCTTAGTGGATTGTATGTGTGGACATATTTTATTGCCATACTACTGATCAGTGATTACTTCCCTTTTATGTTTGCTCTATCATGTAGTAGCTTCCTCATTCTCTTGCATGGTTTGGTAATGGCTGGAGTCCAGCATGCCAGATGCCTGCGTGTATGGCATTGTGTCTTGTTGTTATTTGGGATTGCATAATCCAAGCATTCCTGGCTGTGTTCATGGAATGCCTGTATAACAGGTTCTGAGGTGTGGCCCATATTTTGCACCTGCACAGGGCCTTTAATGGATTCCACATCAGTTTGGAGGAGTGCAACTTTTGCTTTACACATGTTTTTCACTGTGGTTTTCTGGCCAGGGACTGTGGTCAGGATGTGTATATCCAGTGTGATTACTCTATGGTCTGGTCTTACCAGTGAGGGATACACTTCTCATCTTGCCATCCAGTACCCATGTTGCTGATTATCACATCCAGTATGCTTACCCCTCTTGTGGGAGTGGTACGTTGTTCCTGGGCATTTTGGTTTATGGATTCTAGGAACTTTTCTCCTACAGTGTTGGAGCTAGTATAATGCTCCCAGTCTATGTCTGGGTATTTTCAGTCAACCAATATAATGTGGTTTGGGGGGCTTGATATATTCATGTATTCCAACATAGGCCAGGTGCAGTTCCTGGTGTTAGGATGGTAGTCTGTAGCAGGCTATAAACTGGGAAGCAGTTTTAGCCACTGTTACTTGACCATGGCTAGTCCATGCTGCTTCTTGTTGTGGTACCAACATGGGGTGTGGTTATCCTTGACAATTATTGCTAGTCACCCTCCTTTTGTAGCTTGTTCCATGTTTTGAGGCTGTACAGCACAGTATGAGGTGTAACCTGGTAGTGTTAGGGTGCTGTTGTGAGCCTTGACCCAGTTTTCTGTTACAGGACAGATATCAACATTCTCCATACTGGGTGAGTTTACACTGCATGCATCTTGCTGTTTAGACTTCTGGCATTGGGTAGCATTACATCTAGGTTCTTATCCCTTGTGATACCTATGGAGGTGGGTTTGTGTTTTGAGCCTTACCTATTCAGGGCACGCTGTGGGTAACGACAGCCTTTGCCAGTATCCATAAGGCCTGGACTGATAGGTGCATGCCACCCCTAGCAGGTGGAGCATCATGTCATGCTCAGCATGTCATCCCAGGCTGGCACACATTGGATCCCCTTTGACTAACTGCAATACTTCAGCCAATTATTGCAATTGATCATCCCATCGTCATATTGTGGCATCATGCTTGGTGAGGGTAGGATGTTAGTCAGGGTCCTCAAGTGTGCATATACTACATGGTGTTACATTACTTAACACATGGCATTCATGCCTCAGGTGGTGCTGCAGGGCTGCCTCTGTCGGATGCACATATTACACTCCCTGTACATGTTTGAGAGCAGGTTATGTCATTTTAGGCATCCATGTTATTATATGAGTGAGTCAGAGAGGGGTATCATTCCCAGGGTTCCTACTGAGCCAGTGTATGTGCTATGCGTTGCCTCTTTGCCAAGGCCAGGGCATACTGGGCATGCCTCCTTCTGCCTACTGGGGCAGGCTCAGGTTGTTCCTCCTCCGAGTCACGCTCTGCCTGTGATGGCCTTGGCAATGGTGGGGGCTGTTTGGCCCGGCCCTATGCTGGTCCTGCTGCAGCTGTTTTCGCAAGATCATATTATGTAGCATAGCACATACCATGACAATTTGGGTACATGTAGTTGGTGAGTACTGCAAGGCTCCACCAGATGTGTCCAGACACCGGAACCGTGACTTGAGCAGCCCAAACACACGCTCTATTACATTACGTGTTTGTGCGTGTGCCTCATTATGGCGTTCCTGTTCAGGTGTGTGTGCATTTCTGATGGGTGTCATCAGCCACGGCTCCAGTGCATAACCTGCATCCCGCACTAGGTGTCCATGTGGGATGTCCCCATTGGCAAATGTCTGGTACAGCTGCGTCAAATGCCAGATATGGGAATCATGGTAGCTCCCAGGGCAGCCAGCACACACATTCATTATTATGCCCTGGGCATCACACATGACCTGGCAGTTGATGGAGGGAAGCACTTGCGGTTAATGTAGGCCCTACCCGCTCACCGGCTGGTGCTTTGATGCATATGCGTGCAGTCTATTGCACCCACTACCTCAGGGTATTCCGCTATTTGCTGGAAGAGACGCATATTGCTGGCCAATACCTCACGGGCATTGGGGAAATATACATGATCACCGACATGTGCTGACATGGCATCCAGGAACTGGTGCAGTACCCTGGAGGCTGATGCCTGTGATATCCCCATCATATCACCAGTTGGTCTCTGGAAGGTACCTGTTGCTAGTATTCTTATGCCAACACATACCTTGGTTTCCACTGGGATGGGTTCCCTCTGTTGGTTCTGTGTGTGAGGCGTGGCCTGCACAGCTCGACAATTTGCTGCAGGAGGTCTCTGTCCACTCTATAGCGCTCTACTATCTCCAGCTCATGTAACCCATGGTAGGTGACCCTGGGCCTGTACACTCTTCTCCGTCTCCTCACTGTGGGTTGTCTGGCACCATCTGCATTGTCACCACCCTCAGCAAGTAGCCTATGTCTCCTTATGACAGCTATGGCAGCCCCTAGCATTTCTGCTCTGAGTTCAGCTTTTTCAGTTTTCACTTCTAATAGCTTACTCCTGTCTTGCAGTGTCTCTTGAGAGAAACATCCTGCACTGCTGTTTGCAGAGTTTTAAGTGCTTGGCTGAGCTACTATTCTGCCTGTGTAATTGCCTGCTTCTAATTGTTTTCACCTGCTAGCTCCAGCAGTATTCCCTGCTAGCTTCCTACTAATTCTGTTGCTTCCTTTTTCCTTTCTGTTTCCTCAGGGGGGAGCAACGTGCATACTAGCAGAAACACGCTCACAGTGGCTTACACGTGCACACACATGCTTACACGGTTCAGAATCTGCTTATTCGGGTTAAAACACGTGCACACCAGCGCAAACAGTCTTACAAGTCTGCCAACAGGCTCCCACATGCTCAGTCTGCCTTACACGCACACACTGCCCTACTCGCGCTTCATGGCGCACACACGTGCGCATGCACGCCCAGCAAGAAACTTTGGTGTAAGCAACAGTGTACACCTTCCATTTCTTGACTTTCCCATGCTTATGTTGTGGCACTCCTCTTTCCATGATATGTGTCTGACATCTGTCATGTAACACTGACCTCCAATGAACTGCATTTCTTTCTACCATTCCCCCCTGTGATGTCACCTATCTCCTACTCTATTCCTCCCCCTTATGTATCTCTTACACTACTCAGAATGTGCTCATTTGCTATGTGACAGTGGAATTCAGTATCCTAACACTCATTTACATCAGATTGCCTACTAATGCTTAGTTACATGTCTTAGACTCAGCTTCCCCCCTTAGCAACCACTAAACGGTGGCCATGTTGTTTTTGGTCTGCTGGTCCCTGCATTGTAAATCCATGTATTGCATAAAACCCACATTTGTGGGTTTATAACCTTCATTTTATGTTTTATACAGCGCAGCCCGTTTGCTGGGCTGCGCTTAAACATCGGCGAAAAAAATTATTTATTTTTCATATTTGCATCAGGGTACCTTGCCAATGGCCACATATTTGGCCATTGGCATGCTGCCTGACACATATGCACCCTTTATTTGGAGCTGACATGGCTCCATTGTGGTTTTTGCAGAAACGTACTCAGTTGTCAACTGAGTACATTTCTGCAGCTAAAACGGCTCTTACACGGGCTGCTTTGGGCTTTGTGGATCGCTAATCTACCTCATTTGCATGCCTTTGGGCTGCAAGTGAGGTGATTAGCATATCCACGCCCACTCCGTGTAAGAGATGTTTTAGCTGGTCTCTTACACAGACTTTAGGGCTGTTCCTGGATCGCGAAGGCTGCATGGAGTCTTACACTACTCTTAGACTCCGTGCAAGCCTTCGTGAATCCTGCCCTAAGTGTATTTATTTGTAGAGGTGCTTGCATGATAGTTTATGAAGAGGCAGTAAAGTCCCCTAGAAAGATGGTATTTGGGTTAGCAGGGAGTGAGTCATGTTTAAGATATGTTTTAGGATTTACTGATGTTATGGACAAAATTCTATACTTGGATAGGATATGGTATTTATTTATTTATTTATCTATTTTACATTTGTTTACTGGGAAAGTCCAACTGGACACAGGTTCGTTTTTAGCAGAGGCCCAGGGAGAAAAGCTCCAATTATACATTATAGAAACAATACAAAAGAAAAAAATACATGGAAGAAATAATAGCAGTTCTCACAAAAACAATGACATACTTTTGGCAAGTACAGATTCTGGGAAGTATACATTTAAATTTACAATGTACTTATAGCAAATCAATGACATTTACATTTATAATGTAGTTATAACAATTTGATGATGGAGAGAATATATTATTCCTTGCAATTAAGACTGATAAATCTACCAAAAAATAATTCATAAGGAAATTCTAATTACAGAGGCAATGAAAAAAATGCAGAAGGAATTTTTAGTTTCAGGGACAGAAGAATCAGGCTATCCTGGAGAAATTGCAGGGACAGAGCCATGTATTTGAGAGATGTGTTTTTAGGAGTTTTTAAAATTTTAAGGAAGAACAGTTATAAGTAAGTGAGGTTGGTTGTTTATTCCATAATTTTGCAATATAGTTTGAAAAAAGCGATTCACCAGCTGCATTGTTTGCTTTGGTGATGTCTAGGAGGGGTTTATTGCTAGAGGGGAGGGATCTAGAGGTGCTGTATGGCAGTATGAGCTTTTGGAGAGCAGGGGATTTATCTGGTTGATGGAGGATTTTGTTGACAAAGGTTAGTTGATTAAAGTATTAGCAGTTGAGGAAATTCAAGCCATTTTAGCTGTTAGAGAAATGTACAGTGATGTGACCTGTATGAAGCATCTGTGGAAAATTTTATTGTAGCATGATTCATGTTTGTCAAGATTGGTTTTTCAGAGGTTTGTAAGTATTGGGGAGGCATATAAGAGAGTTGACAAGGTGTGTGTGAGCAATAATTTTTTTTGTGTTATTTGTTAGAAATGTTTTGTTCTTGTAAAGGAGGTCAAGTTTTTTGTGCACTTTTTTAATGGTTTGGGCAATATGCACATCAAATTTCAAGTTGTTGTTGATTTCTACACCTAGTAGTTTGATGTAGGTTGTTGGGGTGATGATGGTTTTATTTTTGGATAAAATGCTGAAGGATGAGGAAGGAAACGTTAGCCAAATAGAAGAGAAGATAAGAAGTTTTGTTTTGTTGGGATTAAGAATGAGTTGAGAGTTTGTGAGCCAAGTTTCATCAGATAGAAAGGACTCTTGGGTCTTATTGAGGAGTTTTTGTAGAGAGGATGCTGAGCATATCAGAGTTGAGTTGTCAGCATATTGAACCACGGTGGCATGAAGTGTTAAGGTGTGGAGTTGTTTAGTGAAGACAGAGAATAGAAGGGGCCCAAGGATGGAACCTTGTGGGACTCCTAAGGTAACTGGGAGAAGAGGTGAGAGGTGCTGTTATCAGTGGATGGCCTGTTGATGCCCTGCTAGATAATTTTGGAACCAGGGGATAGAGGAGGTACTGAGGTTTAGGGAGGAGAGAACATTGATTAATTTAGAGTGCTTGACCATATCGAAGGCCTTGGATAGTGTAGATCAATGTATGTGTATGTACCTTTAAGAAGCTATCCAATGGCTTGCACAAGTCTATAAATACTGAGCACGTGTGAGCCTGACTGCCATTTTGTAGTAAGCTGTTGAGATGTAAGCATGTATATATATATATATATATATATATATATATATATATATATATATATATATATATATATATAGTCTGTTTGTTAGCCAGTTCATTTGTATTTTATGATGCTGCTATCCATCCTGATGTTTTTCTATGTATTAAAGGATCTAAACAAAATACCCCACCTGCTTTTCATCTATGTTAGAAAAGGACGAGCGAGTCAGAAGCAGCATGTCTAAAACAACTTGAAATCTGCATGGAATCCAAATTCTTCAGTTTGAGTCCGAGAGGCACTTGGTTGGAACTGGAGGACTATAAAGGAGTGAATCATCCCTATTGTACGCATACTTCGCAAAACAGGTCAGTAATGAATTTCAGATGTTAAAACCTACTCAGCACTATTTCTTATTAGCAAAATATGAAACGAGGCTCTAAACAACATTCCCATAAACCGATATGTCCATTACTATGGAAAATGTTTGAAATAAAGTCCAAATTGCATAAAACAAATAAAATAAGAGGAAATGACCACATTTTTGCTAAGCACGTATTTTTTGTATTAATTAAAGAAATTCATGTTATTAGAAGTGCAAAGTTATTTTGCAAGATACAGGCATTTCAGAACATATTTCGCAAAGTACAGTATTTCTAAGAGTTTATTGTGCATTTGAATGTTATTACAAGCTCACAGAACAGTTTGTTCATACAGAATTACAAGGTCCATATTTTTAATGTGTTTGTACATACTTTGTGGACATGGCAGAAGGATTTCAAACACCCAGTGAACTTGTGTTTGACAGTAATATTGCTGAGAAATGGAGAATGTTTGAGAAAAAGTACGATATTTTCATACTGGCTGCATTTTCTGATAAAGATGATTGTATAAAGGCATTTGTTCTGCTTAATTTAGCTGGGTCAGAAGCCATAGAAAGGGAACATTTATTTGTGTATGCACCTGTTATCTATACAGGAGAGGGGGATAATCATCATATTGTTGTACCGGCTGAGTCAAGGGAGGACCCAGAGTGCTTGAAATGCAAAGTCAGAGAAATGTGAAACCCCAAACAAATGTTACTATGGAAAGGCACTTATTTTACAGATGGGATCAAAAGCCTGGTGAAACTTTTGCAGCATATATAACTGACTTGAGAAATAAGGCTAAAACATGCAGATTTAGTGTTTTAAGGAACGAGTTGATAAAAGACAGACTTCTGTGGTATGAATGTAATATTAAAGATGATGCTGTGAGAAAGATTTTGCTTTGTGACAGTGATTTCACTTTGAATACGTCCTTTGAGATTTGTCAGATACATGAGCTCACAGAATACACACAAATATGCTTACAAATGAGAGCAGCTCTAGAAGGCACAGTGATAAAGCTTATGTTGATAGTATGCAGCAAGTGGTTAAAAGAAACAGGCCCAAGAACATGGCAGCACCTGTAGCCCCAGTGCACCACTCACTGGTAAACTCCAGAACTTTCTAGCAAATTCCGGAGTTCACACAGTCTCAGTGAAGCATAAGAGTGAGTCACCAAGCTCAAAGCATGGGCCCCAACCCAGTTTCATTGCCAGCTGTCATAATTGTGGTGGAAACCATGAGTATAAAAGGGAGAAATATTTAGCTTTTGGTCAGCAATGAGACAAATGCAATACATGGAAACATTTTAAAAGATTTTATAAATCAAAAGTCCCACATTCTTTTAGTAAAAGGGAACATTTTAAGAAACAAGTTGATCAGTTAGAGAACTGCAACCCTACTCTTTAAGATGATAATGTGTCATTGCTTCATGAAACAGTCAGTGCAGTAGATTTAAGGGCAATGAATGAAGTATTTTGTACTGTTCAGATAAATGGCAAATGAACCCATAGAGCTCAAAGTTGATACAGGTTCCAAGTGCAATGCTATGTTAGCAGAAACATTTGCTAGAGTCTGTCATGGTGAAAGGCTTGATTTGGCAAGGTGTGCGAAGCTTGCTGCTTATGGAGGTGAAGAAATTTATACTGAAGGCTCAGTAGTGCTTTCATGTTACTCTGCTGGAAGAAGCTATGACTTGTTATTTTATGTGGTCAAGAGACACGTCCAGTCATTATTAGTGCTTAGAGACCATTTGAAAATGGGACTGCTTTCAATTAATAAGGAATTCCACATAGTTAGCTTAAAAGACTACTACTCTAATTTTGCCCAGTACATTTTTTCTACCTATGCTGATCTTTTCCAAGACAAATTAGGGAAGCTTCCAGCTATGTTCTCCATGAAGTTAATCCCAGCGGACAGTCCAAGTATCAGGCCAGCATGGAAAGTTCCAATGGCGATGCAGGACAGAGTCAAAGCTGAGCAAGATAAAATGGTGTGACAAGGTGTAATTTGTCCAGTTACAACTCCAACTGAATGGGTATCTTCCATGGTGGTAGCTCATAAGAAAAGCTCAGATGACATCAGAATATGTACTGACCCATGAGATTTGACCAAAACACTAAAAAGATTTTATCATCCAATGTGCACAGTTGAAGAAGTCTCAGCCTTGATACCAAATGCCACTGTTTTTTCTGTCTTAGATGCAAAGAGTTCATTTTGGCAAATTTAGCTTGACAAAAAAATTATTACTGCTCACTACATTCAGTACTCTGTTTGGCAGGTACAGATTTTTGAGAATGCCATTTGGGAAATATTCTGCAAGGGAAGTCTTTCAACGTGCAATGGAGCAACTTTTTTCTGGGTATCCCTGTGCTATTATAGTAGGCGACATACTAATAGAAGGTAATGGTGAAGCAGAGCATGACAGACACATCAGAAATGTTCTGAAAAGGGCATGTCAAGTGAATCTTAAGCTCAATCCACACAAATGCAAATGCAAATTCAGGCTACAAAAAGTTACTTATGTTGGTCATTTATTTACTAATACAGGCCTACAATTAGACCCTTCTAAGCAAACAGCTATTCTCAAGATGCCAGTTCCAGACAATGTTCAAGCCTTGCAATGTCTTCTTGGCGTGGTTAACTACCTAGGCAAGTTTATTCCAGACTTGAGCCAACTTTCAACACTGCTTAGAGAGATGATAGGTAAAGATGTAGCATGGTCTTAGTTATAGCAACACCAGAGAGCATTTGTTGTTCTGAAACAGAGAATTGCTAGTCCACCAACTCTCAGATACCATGATGCTCACAAGCCAGTAACACTTTCCTGTGATTCTTCAAAATTTGGTCTTGGTGCTTTCATTCTACAAGAAGATCAGCCTATTGCCTATGCATTGAGAACTCTTAGCCAAACCAAAATGCTAAGATTGAGAAAGAGGTTTTGGCAATTATGTTTGCATGTTTGAAGTTCCATGATTATATTTATGGCTGACCTATCCAGATCGAAACAAACCACCAACCTCTAGTCACTATCTTGTGAAAGCCTATGCATTCAGCTCAAGCCAGACTGCAACATATGATGCTGAGATTGCAAAAGTATAATTTTAATCTCATCGACAAGAAAGGCAAACTTCTTCATCTTGCTGATACATTGTCCAGATCACCCAGAAACACCACTGGACAGCATGAGAATGAGAACCTTGATTTTGAAGTCATGGAAGTGAGAAATTTTTCTTCCACACATCTTGATTTGCTGAGAGATCACACAGCCACAAAGCCAATTTTACAAAGGCTCAACCACGTTATCAATCAAGAATGGCTGTAAAAGCAATCTAGTTTACCTCAAGAAGTGCAACCTTATTTTCCATACAGAAATGAGATTTTGTCTGACTTGGTATCATTATAAAAGGTCCTAAAGTAATTGTTCCAAAATCCTTGCAACAACAGTACATTGATATCTTGCACTGTGGTCACCTAGGGACCGACTCTACCAAAAGAAGGGCGATAAGGCTAGTATTTTGGCCTTCTATGTCACAAGACATTGAGAGATCACTTTTATCTTGTTCCCCGTGTAATAGTACTAAGCCACATCAACAGAAGGAACCACTTCAGCTAAACCAGATTCTGAAACTACCTTGGTGGACAGTAGCCACTGACATCTTCGAGTGGAATGATCAACATTATTTGGTGTTATTAGACTCTTACTCCAATTAGTCCGAGATTGACCTGCTTCCTAACCTAGCATCCACTACTGTCATTACTAAGATGAAGCATCATTTTGCAGTACATGGTAGTCTGCACAAAGTTATTTTTGAAAATGGCACATGGTTTATAAGCCAACAGTTAAAAAGATTTGTCGGAAAATGGGATTTTACTCATGTCATGGGTAGCCCTGAATACCTGCAGTTAAATAGTTTGGCAGAAAGCGCAGTTCAAAGTGCAAAACAGTTACTAGAGAAGTCAAAATGAGATAATAGTGATGTTTTCCTGAATCTTTTGAATCTCAAAAATGTTCATTGTGCTAAATATATTGGGTCACTTGCCAAGAGACTTCTGTCGAGACAAACCAGAACTACATTACCAATCAGCATGGGTGGCTCGTGCTATAGGACTGCAGCCCCCCCGCCTGTAAAAAGAATAAAATAAATTCCCCCCACTGTAGAAAATAAAACAAATTTCACAAGTTGTCCCAGAACTCAAACTCCACACATGAATGCTTAGTTCCTGACTGCTGTGTTAGGCAGTCCAGACCTCCACGCATGCATGCATGTGTCATTCCTGAACTCCAGACTGCTCTGTCAGATCCAGATAGTGATGGCAGGGAACTCCACCCTGCCAGCCCAGAAGTCTGTGTGGTACCGGAAGAACACCAGACTCCATTGCCCGCAGGCTGGACTCCAGCCTATTCACATCTTGCAGGGAGACCCAGAACAGCTTGTGCAGACTGTTATAGAGGACAGACAGGTGATCAGGCTGCTGTAGAGGACAGAATCACTACAGAAGACTTAGCTGCCATGGAGGATCTGCAGTGTGTGTGTGTGTGTGTGTGTGTGTGTGTGTGTGTGTGTGTGTGTGTGTGTGTGTGTGTGTGTGTGTGTGTGTGTGTGTTACAGAGGACTTAGCTGGCGTGGAGGATCTGAAGTGTGTGTGTAATGCCCCAGTTTCTACATGGTGGTGGGTAGAGAATAAAGCTTGAACCCTGTACCTTGGGCCCAAGTGACAAGAGCTTGAATTCCCTACCCACCACCATTTGTAAAACAATTGCAGATTTTTGCCTCATATTTGTTCTGTTCTGTTCCTCATAAAATCTGTGGTTTCTGTATTTTTGTTACTTAACACAGGCAGTAGTGTAGTGGTAGCATTATTGCCTGTCTGCTACAGGTTGTCTGGTTTGATTCTTGGCTGGGGTGCCTTCTGTGTGGAGTCTGCATGCCCTCCGTGGGTTTGCTCTGGTGTCCTCAATGGATATTTGTCCCTATTTTTTTGGACTGTATTCCCCCATTTTTTACTTTGTCCAGGTTTTTTTGTGCCAAGGTTGGGAGCTATGGTGATAACTGAACTCACTGAATATGTTTGGGGGGCTGTATTCCCCCATTAGTGGCTTTGTTCAAGTGTTTTGTGCTAAGATGGTGAGGACTGAATTCACTAAATGGTAGCCATTTAAGTTTCAGTCCTTTCTTTTATAAAACAGATGTTGCTCTGACTGTTTTGCACAGGGTCCTGGGTCCAATACTTGGCAGTGAAATGTATGGTGGCAATACAGCATTTTATTCTAACAACTTTCCAACATTATACAAGCAATGTTTAAAATGTGTCCCTATTTTTTGGTCTTTTGCCCCCCCTCTAAATTTTGGATTTTTTCCGATTTCTTGTGCTGCAAATTTCAGAGATGCAGCTGAGTGTCAAGTAGATTTTACAAGAAGCTGAGAGCTGCAGGGGAACAAAAGTTTAGTGCTGCTTATGCCAAGTCTGCTTGCATTGTTAATAGCATGATAAGTAGTGTACTTGCATTTGATGCCGAAGGCTGTGGGTTCTACTCCCACAGTAGGTAAATGCATTGCTTGTACTGTATTGCAAAGGGGGTGGATGCTGCAGTCTTTTTTGGTGAAGATACCTAGTAACTATGAACCTGTTATCAGTTTGCCATCCATTCCCTATTGCAATATTACTAGCTTATCATTTTTTTAATGCAACTTAGGCAATTTATTCCTCAAGGTCAACAGGCACTTTATTTGTAGATGAAACAATGAAATATAAAGTTGTTTGCTAGCAGCAACCTCTTCGTTAGTTACAGATTTCTTTAATGTGGAATTACTTAGATGACTTTTACTTCTTCAGAGATTGTGTATGTTTACTGATATTGGTGGACTGTAGAAGTTTGAGTAGACTTTTATGATATAAATGTTCTGAATTGGGCAGTTGTGTCGTTATTGGTGCATGCATTTTGTTTCATTGTTTACTGGAAAAATGTTCAAAACAAATTTAAAACGCCCTCTAACAACTGTACTATATTGTACAAGGAATATCATTTAATACAATCAGGAAGGTGTATCAAAGACTACATGTATGTTTCATGTGCAAGGGGCCTATAATTTGAAAACAGCCCAAAGTTAATCTTTATCTGTCACTGGCAAAATGTATTTTCTTAGAATGTGGGTTTCAATGCTGTTTCAATGAATGTGAGTCAGTTTCAAGGCCAGAGAAGTTTTAATGCTAAGTCTGTTTTCATTGTGAGATTGCATTGCTTTATTTAGCAGATGTCTTAGTGTTTGTGCTGGACAATGCAAAATAAAATTTCAAATGAAGTCCAAATTATCATAGAAGTAAAGCAGTATGCACATTTTTTATGGTAAATGGGGTGAAATAGCCAAGTAATGGTTCATTGGAATGGCTGCAGGGGAGAAGCTCCATTCGACCATGATTTTGTGAGGGGGAAGGGCGGCAAACTCAGAGACAGCCCCTGCTGAACTATACCTCTCAACTGTCCAGATTTTCACAGAATGAATAGATTTTTGCTTCTTATTTTTGGTTTGTTCCTCATAAAATGTTTGGTTTTCTGGCAAATAGTTTAGGAATTAAGTCACTAAATAATGACAAACACTGAGTTTCAGACTTCATAACCTTCAGAAAAATGCATGGTAAAGCAAGATCTGTTATTCTACCAATTGTCTCAGTTTATACAACAATTTATAGTACTGCTTATATGTTCCCCCAGTATATTTGGCCTTGTCCAGGTTTCTTGCATAAACAGGTTGAGAGGTATGTGCAAATAAATTGCTGTATAGAATTAGGCATATCCAAACCTCTCAACTGTCCCCACTTTTGGCACAAAATGTTGCTCTTCCCCTAATAATCCCACCGCAAAATGGCAATTTTGGAAGAAAACGTGGAGGGCTTACAATTAAGAAATAACTGTAATAATCAGAGTTATAGAGTACTTTTATTTCAGAAATGCATGTAGATTCTTTTATTTTGTCAGCTGCTCAAGTTAGCAGTACTAATGTTAAAAAAGTGTCCCTTCTTTGGCAGATTCCCAGCTGTATTGTGTGGCTATTTTATATTTTTGCATCATATTTTTGGTCCATTTTTCATAAAATTGTGTTTTTTTTGGCAAATTAGTGGCAAATCATTAAAGGCTAAAGTTAGAAAATAATGACAGACATTTGAGTTTCAGATTTCGTACCTTTCAGAAAATTCATACTAATGCATGACCTACTATTCTATTATCTTTCTAAGTTTGGGCCTTTGTCCCACTTCTATGTATGGCTCTGTCCATATTTCTTGTTCTGAGATTGAGAGGTATGACAAATGTGTCAGAGCCATCACAGTCAGCCAGAGACATTTCAAATTGTGACATACTTGTTGCACCGACTCCCCCATGTAGTGACTCTGGATGTGTCCAAGCAAGGCAAGGAGCAGTTATGCAATGTAAATGTGCAGAGTATCCCCCCATCCAAGGTAGATACAAGTGCTACTTTTATTCTGTGCTTGATTTTGCAGAATGTTCTGATTTCTGTCATATTTTTATACTGTTTATTTATGCTTATTATTACTCAAAAAGTGCCTGTTGCTCTCTGTTTAAGTAGCAATGTTTTAATGACCATCGGGTAAGCTTGTCTGAGATTGTAAGATGCAAGTAAGCTTTAATAAGCATACTCTTAAAGAAATGCCAACATTGAAAGCCTTTCTGTTGTTGCCATGTAGAGAATACTTACATAACTACATAATGTATAAACCTTGGGTATTGAAATGCATATGACAGTATTTGTACTAAAGGACAGGATTACATTATTTTAAGAAGCTCATTACATTTGTTGGAGATTTGCAGTCATCTTTGCAGGCTTTACCAGCTGTAAACCAAACAGAATGCCAATCTATTGTGTGTGGTCCATTACCTGTACAGTAATCCTTTAAGCAATGTATCTTGAGCTTGTTTCTTGTTTGCATTTCATTTTTTACTTTGATCATGTTTTCCCCATGAAACAAGTAGATAGTTGTCAGGCAGCAGGTCTTTTTTGGATAAGAAACATTTTTACAAGTGAGGGTATCACAGAGATTGCTACATTCAGCATGTTACTTGGTACTTTAATAAAGCTGAATATAAATTATAATTAGAACTGCAGTGCAAGGAGAAGTGGTTTGAGTTGAGTGCTGCTTGTTTTTCTTATACTAGATTTTGACTGGCATTCCAGTAATGTATTTAAAAAGTAATTTATTTTTTCATGCTTCACAACCTTTGTGTTTCCATCTAGATATCAAGTAAGCTGTCATGCAGCCAATGTATTGAAATATTTTTTTTCTACACTTCATTTTGTCTTGATTGGACTCTCATAATTACGGTTTGGCACCCAGGGCAGCATATTTAATTAAAGTTACAGTTTTTGTGGTTTTGAGCATAGCTCCTCCCCTTTCTAGTTGACCACAACCCTTCCCATTGACACCACCCATTCACCTGTCTCCTGCAGCCCCCCTTTGATTTGAAGTCACCAGCCACCACTGCCAAGCAGTAGTCAATTGTTGATTCCATGTGTCAAGAACAACAGGTCAGTGAAAACAAATCTGTTGAAGAAGTGTTTAACCCAGAAGTCCTACTATGATAAAACCAGCAAACCGCTCAATCCATTACAAGAAGGAGAAGTGGTACTGATGCAAAGGTCCAAAGGTTATGATCAGATTGGTGTTGTTAAAAGTATTTGCCCAGAGCCAAAATCATACATTGTGGAATCATAAGGAGCAGACTTTAGGCAGAATTGGAAACATTTAATATTGGTGTCTGAGACATAGCTTGTGAGAGAAACTCTTTATCTCAGAGTGAGTTGTCCGGACGTTCCAGAGAATATTCACATTCCTGTGATGAATCTACAAGTTATGCACCGAAGACTGTAACCATTGCTAAATTTAGTCCAGATTGTAATGTTACGAGATATGGTTGTATCTCTAAACCTTGTAACAGATACAACGCAACTTGGACATGAAAATTGTGTTTTGTTTCTAATGTCTTTTATAATGCATGTCTGACTCGAATATTATTTTTACCAAGGGTAATCTTTTAAAGAGGAAGGATGTAGATCAATGTGTGTATGCACCTTTAAAAACTATCCAAGGGCTTGCACAAGCGTATCAATACTGAGCATGTGCAAGCCTGACTGCCATTTTGTACTAAGCTGTTCAGATGTAAGCATCTAAGTATATAAGGTCTGTTAGCCATTTCATTTGTATTTTATGACGCTGCTATACATCCTGATGTGTTTCTATGTATTAAAGCATCTAAACAAAATACCCCACCAGCTTGTCATCTGTGTTGGAGAAGGACGAGTGACAGACAGGTATAGAAATATGGCAGATAAAAATTGTCAGTTATTCCTATGTTGGTTCACTGTGTTGGTAAAGGACATTATGGCTGTGGTGGTGCTGTGAGAGGGGAGAAAACCATGTTGAGTGTTTGATAGTAGTTTATGTTTGTGAAGGTAATCCATAAATTGAATATGAGCAACTCTTTCTAGAATTTCAGATAGGGGGATAAGATGGCAATAGTGTGATAGTTTGTTAATTCAGTGGAGTTACCTCCCTTATGTAAGGGTAGGATATGGGAGATTTTCCAAATAGATCTGTTAATGAGTATGGGTACTGGGTAGGCTATTCCTTTTGTTGCAATTTGCAGGAAGTCAGCAGGGAAGTTGCCTGTAGCTATGGTAGTTGGTTTTAGCTTTTTGAGTAGTTTTTTGATAGTATCAACAAACACTGGTTGAAATGTAAACTGGTTGAAGGAAGTTTGTGTGTGGGTGCTGTTTAGATCTGTGATATGAGCAGTGTGGTTAGGGGTGCTCTGAGAATTGTGAGGCCTTGATTTTTTTCTGTAAAGTATTTATTGAACTGGGTTGCTAAATTATCAGTATTGTTGGGTGTTGATGGCGTGGGAGTAGCTGATTTGCCTGGCTGTAATATGTTGTTAACTGCAGCCCTGAACTTTTTGTGGATTGTTTTGATGTTTTTTTTTTCTGAATATTATGGTAGTAATTGATTTTATCCTAGTTTACAAGGTTTTAGCTTTATTATGAAGTTCTAGGAATGTTTATCATATTAGATGAGTTTTGTTTTTGTGAAACTGTTCCCAGACCTTATCCTGGGCTTCAAGCAGTGATCTGCATTCTTTACTTAGCCAAAGTGCATAGTTTGATTTAACTCTAATAGCTCTAGGTGATGCACGAAAGTTCAGTATGAGCTCTTTTTTACAGACATCAAGATGCAAAAGAGTTTGAGGTCATTTTTCTGATAAATTAGTCTAGAGCTGATAATGTTTTGGATGAAGATGGATATGTCACTACCAGTGTTGTCACTAGCCATGCTTGTAGGCCTAAATGAGTGGTAGGCAGAAAAACAAGGTAAGGGGGGACTCTTGTCACTACAATGGTACAAGGTTTCAGTGATAACAATAAAAGTGCCCATGTTTTCCAGACTTAATAAAGCCTTTAGGGTAGGTGCTTTCTTATATAGTCTTCAAGAGTTGAGCAGCACTACACTGACATTTGCCAGATTGGAATTTGTACTTACTAGCTCTGTAGCCTCAGCAGATTGACATTGTCTAAAAAGACAATGTATGGGGTAGAACTTGTTGTAGCCAGTATGTGAAATTCCTGAGGACAGAGGTTCAGGCCATCCCTGAAGAAAGAAAGGTAGGACTGTCTTCCATCTCCTTCCAGGCTGACACACATTTGGGCCTCCTCAAGAGGATACCATTAAATAAGTAGATTATAAAAATTAACCATCTTTTGCTTATATTGTAACGGCATTATCAGTGATGTCTCAGACACTACTCAGGACTTGTTTCCTTCCAGCCTTACTCAGAGATCTCCATCGTTTCACTTCTCATAGGTTCATAGGTTCATACTAGGCTATCTGCCCTAGGTCATTTATAAGCCTAGCCAGAGTGAGTTTGGCTTTCGCCACCTATTTTAAATTAATTTTGCTATGCCCTTTTTCGAGGTTAGTATACTGTGCCTCTGTCTAACAGTGACACAGAAGTGATACCCGGGGTAAACCTACAATCTCCCATCCACTCATCAAGATTCCTCTTGAAGAGAGTCAATGAGGGACTCTGCCTAACCTGGACTGGAATTTTATTCCAGAGTGAAGGGAGCCTCTGTGTTATGAATCTGTCCCTCCAGCATGTCCTATTTATTTCAGTGCTGAGGTTCAAGTCTCTCGAGCATGTAGCTCGATGGGATTTGGATTTTCTGAGGTGCAGCATGTCCATTAATTCCGGGTTGGACATGGCTTTATACGTCAGGCACAGATCGCCTCTGAGCAGGCGGTATGCCACTGAATAGTGCTGGAGTTTCTTTAACCGGGCAGCATATGGCATCTGTTTGAGCCCTTTGATCCTCTTGGTGAGGTACTTTTGGAGTCTTTCCAGTTGCTGCAGGTGTCTGGTAAGGTACATCCCAAAAGGGGCATTGTACTCAATTATTGGCCTGATGAGGGATGAGTAAAGAGGCACGATGACCTCCCCTGATCTAGATGTGAATCCCTTCATGATTAGGTGGGCTATATAAAATGTTTTTCTAACCACTTTGGCCACGTGGTTGTCAAATGAGAGATTGCTATCAACTTGGGTCCCCAGGTCCCTAATTACTTCTTCTGTACTTAATGGATTACCACCTATGTGGTAATTTGTGGGCACTTTGTTTTTGCTAAAGGGGATGACTATACACTTTTTGGAGTTTAGCTTGAGGCCATGGCTCTGGCACCAGTTGTCTGTTTATATGAGGCCCTTTTGGAGGATGCTTGTGTCAACTGGAGAGTCGATTATGGTGCCCAGTTTGCAGTCATCTGCAAACTTGGTCAGCCACAGTCCTTCCGTGTTGGCCTGTACCTCCAAAAAATATATACCGAACAAGAGAGGTCCCAGGACTGAACCTTGTGGGATGCCACTTGTAACTGGTTTGGAGTCTGACATGGCTCCAGCAATTCTAACCATGTGGGTTCTGTCCTTGAGCCAGTTTGCAACCCATCTAGTGACATAGGGGTTTATATTTAAGCTGGTGAGCTTATCTATAATGCCCGAGTGGGGTATTGTATCAAAGGCTTTTGCGAGGTCCAGGTAGGCTGTGTGGACCACCTTCCCCTCGTCAATGGCCTTGGTGACTGTTTCAAAGAAATCGACCAGATTTAAGAGGCAGGATCTGCCCTTAACAAAGCCGAACTGGGTAGGATCCAGTGTCTGTAGGTCCATGATGATCCTTTTCATAGCTTTGCAGACCAAGCTAGTCAGGCTTATGGGGCGATAGTTTCCAGGATCCGTTGAGGCACCACCTTTGTGGAGAGGGACCACTGTTGCTGTACACCACTCTTTGGGTACATATCCTGTAGTAAGGCTGAGATTGAACAGTAGTTTTATATTTGGGTTTAGCTCTTCTTGGAGTTCATGTAGGACACAGCCCAGGACACCATCTGGTCCCATTGATGCTGTGTTTTTTTGCTTTGGAGAGGGCGGCTCTTACCTGAGCATTTGAGATGTCAGGGGGGCAGCACTCTGCTGGGATAGATATTTGTCCTTTTGGTGTGGGGGGGAGAAGTTTGCGCTGATCCTGTCAGCTAGGATGTTGGCAATGTCTGTGGGTTCGATGTATTTTTTGTCATTTTGGACTAATTCTGAGCATATCTGGGAATTCCCACCCAGGTTCCTAATATAACTAAAGAAAGCCTTGTGATTATCCTTAGTGTCCTGTGCAATTTTTCTCTCGTAGCTGGCCTTAGACAATTTTATGAGTGCCTGTAGTTTTTTGTTAATACTGATCAGAGATGCCTTCCCTTTTTGGGATTTTGCTCTATCATGTAGTAGCTTCCTCCTTCTATTGTATAGTTTGTTTATGGCTGGGGTCCACCAGACAGGATGTCTGCCTTTGGAGGATTGGGTCTTGGTTTTATTTGGGATTGCATGATCCATGCATTCCTGAAGGTGTTCATAGAATGCGTTTATAAAGGATTCTGTGGTCTGGGCCGTATTTTCCACAGGCTCGGGGGCTTTGTAGGATTCCACCTTGGTTTTGAGGAGTGTGAAATTTGCTTTAGAGAAGTTTTTCACTGTGGTTTTCTGGGCAGGGGGTGGGGTCGGGATGTGAATATCCAGTGAGATTAGTTTATGGTCTGATCTTACCAGTGAGGGATACACTTCTGGTCTGGAGCATAGAGTCCCCATGTTGGTGATGATCAGGTCCAGTATGTTTTCCCCTCTTGTGGGAGTGGTAACAAGTTGTTCCATAGCATTTGAGTTTCCATGTAGTCTAAAAGCATGCATCATAGGTCATTCATAATTTAATGAGCAGTGATCATGTGTAGGGACATCAGTGTCCTGGTTATATTGTGATTTTTGGCACCTGAGAGGCAGCTGTCTGTTACCTTGTCTATATTGGGACACACTGGGAGGGTGGCTTAATGGTTAAGGTGTTTGCCTTACAAAAACAAGGTGCAGGGTTTGAGTCTCACAAGGGATAATTGGCTAGGCTTACAATGCCTCACAAGGGCAGATAGCCTAGTACTAACCTATGAACCTAGGGTTGGGAGGGTGGCTTAATGGCTAAGGTGTTTGCCTTACAAACAAATGGTGCAGGTTTGAGTTTCACAACGGATAATTGGCTAGGCTTAAAATGGCTCACAAGGGCAGTTAGCTTAGTACTAAACTATGAACCTATATTCAGCCTTGTGAGTGTACTGCACTTTGGAGTTTCTTTTAAAAAAATGCATTGCAATGGTCAGTTGACTGCTGTTATAGCCAATTGTACCTGGAAAAAAAACACTCTGGTGACACTGGCTTGTGGTGGTGATGGAAGAAGGTATATGTGGCATGGCATGGGTATTGGTGTTTTACTGAGGTTTGACTACTATGCCACATATACACTGCTATACATAGGAGGTCTATGTGGTTTACAAGTGGCTTCTGGAACACCTCAGCACAGGAATGTGTTTATTATACAGTGTGTAGGTGTGATGTTAGTACAGGAAATGATAGCCAGTTCGTGTGAGAGAATTGCTTCTAGCTGTAATAATTATTTGTACCTCTCAAATGGTTGTCAGTAAACAAGAAGCAGTTTTTGCACCCTTTAGGGTACCTAGTGCAAGAAGGCTGGCAAAAGAAGAGGCAGAGACAGATTGAGGTCCGATGGTTAATCATGAAACACCTGGTGGTATGCATTATGCAATGCAATGGAATTTGATGACTGTTGTTCTATCTAGAAGTGAGGGGGAGCTGTATGATATATAAAAGTAATGCACATCCTTACAAAGTAAATTAAAATAAAGAGGAAAAATCAAGAAGATAGAAACTTATTCCTTTTTGTAGAGATCTTTTTCGTGGAGCAAATCAATACATCACCATGCAAAAACAATACAACACAGAATAATGCAGCACAGTAGAATAGGCATATGATATATCAGATGCAGCTGTCCCTTTACCTTTGAGTGGATTGTTGCATTAATGTTACTTTTTTGCTTCTAAGTCCATAGCCTATTTTAGGCATTAGTGAAACTTTTGGTCACTGGATATCCCCTTCCTCAAGGTACTGTACTTTAGTACTTTTGTTAACAGTTTGTCAAAATAACAAAAACTGAGCTGGAATATTCACTCACTAATAAGTTAAATTGGCAAACATGACTCCAAATGAATGAAGAATCTAAAGGGCTAGCATTAATTCTGTCCCTTTAAAATTCTACCACACCTGTAGTCAATGTTAAGAAATATATTCAGGTTTTTAGTTCTGAAGATAAACTTAAATATATGGGTGATTGTCAAGATGCAAGTTTTATGTTTTCAGTAAATCTGCCGTGAGTTCACAGTTCTGTTAGTGGGGAAGGACATATTGCTTTGCTTAGTCCTACTGGAAGGGGATTCTCTCTACCAAAATGATCTGTGTGCATGAATGTCTAAGTAAAGATTGTGTAGGCAATCAGTCCTTGCATGTTACTGCAAATCAAAAAATTATATATGTGAGCCAACCAACATGGTGCAAGCAAAATAGACTACTAATAAACTCCAAAAAAGGGCAGAATAACTGGTTTATTAAGAGAGGTTGACAAAATAACTGGTTTATTAAGCAGTGTGATTAGCTTGTTTTTCTCCCCAGGATTCATAAAGCTTGCACCAGGTGCAGGCGTAGCTTCAGTGTTCTAACACCAAATATGGCCGCCGAGCGATCCAGGTACGAGCTGTTCCCACATGCACTACCTGCATACACTACACCCGCACAACTCCAGGGTCCTGTATGCTAATTACCCCATGTGCAGCATGCAAATGAAGGTATGTAGTGATCCAGGAAGTGGTGCAGGCATAGTGTGAGCATGCAGAAATGTAAACCGTAGAAAACGGTTTACATTTTTGCAAACATAAAATCGGAACCATGACAGCTGACCAAACACATGTATTATATTATTAATATATGCCAATGGCTAAATATATATAGTCATTGGCATGTACAAACATGTACAAAATATAAAATTAACATTTAATATATATAGTCACACTATCGCGACATGGAAGCGCAGCGGTGCGCAAAGGGGATCGCAAGGAAAATATAAAAATATAGAATAAAATTGCAATGTAACACATATCATGATTTCCCCATAATAGTCAATGGCAGGCATGCTACACCATACTATGGTGCAAGGGTTGCTAAGGGGCTGTGACAGTGTTATACGCAGTAGCTAGGAATTAGTAGGCAATGCCATGCAAATGAGTGGAGTAATAGTGAGTCACAGATTCCCCGCTGGTGTAAGGATGCACCTCACAGCATAGCGTTATAACACTGAGATGTGCCCTTGAGATAAAGATGACATCAAGAGAGGGATGTGTCGCCATTGCTGTAAGCACATTGGAGCATTGCTAAACTGGTTTGCCCCTAGCTAGGCAAAGCTGCAGGATAGGGGTGTGTTGAACTGGTCATAGCTTTGCTTAGCTGAGAGTACACAAGGTAACTGAGTATGCATGTGAACGGAGATGAAAACACATGTAAACCCAGGAAATGGGTTTGCGTAGCGTGCACTGCAGCTGAAACAGGAAGGATATAGGAAAGATATAAGGAAATGCTGCAGCAGGGAAATTGGAGCACAAATGGCTAATTAACACCTAGGAGCCTACAGTGGGCTATTGACAACAGCTAACAAGGCTGCAAGCAGCAACCTGCAGAACAGGAAAGGGGAGGGGGCTGTACTGCAAAGAAAACAGTGAAGTGTCAAAGCAGAACAAAGCCAATTTGCAGTATATCAGCTACAAGGCACATTTTGCCATGACTGGGTAGGGAAAGTACAAAACAAGAAAGATGGTAGGTGGATGCATGTCTGATAATGGGAGGGGATCCAGGTTTAAAAGTGAATTAAAGGGCAACAGATTAATCAAGGAAGGCAAGCATAACTCCAAAGTAAAGGCCCCACACTTGCAGTACTCATTGTAAAACCCATAATTAAGATACTCTGCAGCTGGAATAGCTCATACACACCCAATGACATCAGCAGCATCCATAGCACAATAGTATAAAGCGTGAACGCACCTCACACACATTTGTGTATTCCCATACACTCTGCACCAGTGGTGTATACAGATGGGGAACTTTTAGTATGTACATGTTAGGGGCTGCCATAGCTTTGATCCACCAGCATGTGTTGGAGACTGAAGGTGGTGTGGAGGATAATGCACACGACCACCTCAGGCACCAGAGGAGGAAGAGAGTGTTCAGACCCACGGTAACCTACCAGGGGCTACATGATCTGGAGATAGTAGAGCATTACAGGGTGGAAAGGGACATCCTACAGCAACTTGTGGAGCTGTGCCGGCCACGCCTCAGAGCCAGAACAAACAGAGGGGAACCCATCCCAGTGGATACAAAGGTAATGTGTAAGCCTGAGAATACTAGCTACAGGTACCTTTCAAAGACCAACTGGTGATATCATGGGGATCTCACAGGCATCAGCATCCAGGGTACTACACCAGTTCCTGGATGCCATGTTAACACATGTCAATGAACACATATACTTTCCCTGAATGCAGGAGGAGTTGGCCAGCAATATGCGTCTCTTCCACCGTGTGGCAGAATACCCAGAGGTACTGGGTGCAATAGACTGCACGCACATAGACATCAAGTCACCACCCAGTGAGCAGGATAGGCACTACATAAACCGCAAGTGATACCCCTCCAACAACTGCCAGGTCGTGTGCAATGTCCTGGACATTATCATGGATGTGTGCGCTGGCAGCCCTGGAAGCTATCATGACTCCCACATCTGGCATGCCTCACAGCTATATCAGTTATTTGCCAGGGGTGGCATCCCAAATGGCCAACTGGTGGGAGATATTGGCTATGCACTGGAACCGTGGTTGATGACTCCCATCAGAAATGCACACACACCCATGAAGGAACGCCATAATGAGGCACACGCACAAACCAGAATCATCATACAGTGTGTGTTTGGGATGCTGAAATCATGGTTTCATTGCTTGGACATATCTGGCGGAGCCTTGCAGTACTCTCCAAGCACGTGTGCCCACATCTTCATAGTATGTGCCATGCTACACAATATGATCCTGTGGAAACAGCTGCAGCAGGTTCAGAATGGTGAAGGCCCTCATAGCCCACCACCATTGCCAAGGGCCCCACAGGCACAGAGGTACTCAGACCATGAACACCCTGAGCTAGCCCCAGTAGGCAGATGGAGGCATGCCCAGTATGCCCATGCCTTGGCAAGGAGGGAACATATAGCACACACACTGACAGTGTAGGCACCTAGGGACTGACACCTTTCTACACCTGCACACACAGTAAAACTGGATGGCACACACACATGACTACCTATAAATTGTCATGTATAGGCAGTCTACTGTGCGCATCCAACATAGGCAGCCCTCAACTAATGCATACACAACTGCCATTGGTACAAGGTAAGTCAACACCTGAACAGTAAATTAAGCTATCAGCATGTGCTGATACTGTATGTATAGGTTCATAGGTAGGTACTTGGCCAACTGCCACAGGCCATTCATGAGCCTAGCCAAAATGTGTCAGCTTTTGCCACCCCATTGATTCATTAAATGTCCCTCTGTGGAGCAGAGCTAATGGCGGGATCCCTGGGGTGTATCTACTGTTCCACATTCACTCTTCAAGGTTTCTCTTGAAGAGTGTTAGTGAGGGGCTCTGTATAATTTAGTTAGGGATGTTGTTCCAAAGTATGGGGAGTGTCTGTGACAGGAATCCATCCCTCCAGCATCTTCCAGTTATTGTTGTGGCAAGGTTCAGCACACTACCGTGTGTGGCTCACTGTGACATAGATTCCCATAGCTGGAGCATATCCATTAAGCCTGAGTTCAACATGGCTGTGTTGGCCAGCAGAGATCATCTCTGGGTAAACGAGATGCCACTGAGTAAAGCACAAGTTTATTCAGTCTGGCTGCATAGGGCATATGTGTGAGGCCAGTAATCCCCTTGGCGAGGTACATTTGTGGACCTTCCAGCTGTTGGAAGTGTCTTCTGAGGTACATCCCAAATGGGTTATTGTACCCTATGATGGGACTGCCGAGTGATGAGTAAAGGGGCACTATAACCTCAGTATGTCTAGATGGGAACCCTTTAGTAATCATATGGCCTACATTGAAGGATGTCTTAACTACTTCTTTGGAGATATGATTGTCAAAGGAGAGATCACTATCTACCTTAGTCCCCAGATTTTTATTTTATTTTATTTTATTTTACATTTGTCGACTGGGCTAGTCTAGCTGGATACATGTCCATTTTCAGTAGAGGCCCGGGTAGAAAAGCTCCATGTGCAAAACAATATGAATAAAATAGTAAACAATATATAATAGACCAAAATAGAATAGAACAAAATATAACATTTTAAGTATGGTCATGAAAAAGTCTACAGAATAATATAATAAAAACACATTTTAAGTATGGTCATGAAAAAGTCTACAGAAGAATATATGCAATGTATACAACGTTAAAGCAGTTAAACAAAGATGATAATAAAGAAGTAAATATGAAGAATTCAGTCACAGGATTCATAATAAGCAGCTTTAGAAGGGAAGGGTAGATGATGCAGGTGGTTGTAGTGAAAAGCAGCAGCAGTTAGTCAGGGATAATACAGGAACATAACCAGTGTTTCTTGAGATGAAGCTTGAGCTTCTTTTTGAAAAGTTTATGAGAGCAGAATTTTAAGTTCAGTGGGTAGAAGATTCCATAGCTTACCAACGGTGTTACAGAAGAGGGAGTCACCTGCTACATTGTTAGCTCTGCAGGTGTTAAACAGTAGTTTATTACCAGAGCATAAGTTTTTAGGATTATGGTAGGGGGTAAGTAGGCTTGAGAGTATAGGAGTATTCGAGGGTTGATACAGTCTTTTATGGGCAATAGTAAGCTGTGAAAAATGAAGATGCTGCAGAAATTCTAACCAATCAAGTTGTATAAGATTTAGACAGTGATGAGTTTGGAAAGGAGAGACAGCAGCAAATCTGGCAATATTATTATAGGATACAGTCAGCTTGTTAATGTTGGTTTTAGAAAGGTTTGTATAGATGGGTGAGGCATAGAGTAGAGTAGAAATGAGATGAGTTCTGGCTATAGCAGTCCTGGCTGTTGGAGTATGAAAGGGTTTGATTCTGTAGAGGGATCTTCTTGTTGACTGTTTTTATTGTACTGTTAATATGTGTGTCAAAGTTGAGGTTATTGTCAATAGTTATTCCTAGAAGCTTGGTAGTTGGGTCTGGAGAGATAATAGTACCATTGTTAGATGTAAGTGTAAATTGTGTGGGGGTGGACTTACGTGTTGGGGAAAAGAGTAGCAGTTTTGTTTTCTTAGGATTTAGGAGGAGACAGCGGTTTGTAAACCATTGTTCCACAGTGTTAACTGCATTCTGGGTTATGGTTTGCAGTTCAATTTGAGAGGTAGCTGAGCAGATAATAGTGGAGTCATCTGCATACTGAATGCAGGTAGAATGAGGAATTGCTGAGTGAAGATCAATAATATAGATGGGAAATAGGAGCGGCCCTAATATGGAGCCCTGAGAGACACCAAGGGAGATAGGTAGGAGATTTGATAGATTATTGTGCCAGAGTACCGCTTGTTTTCTGTTATTAAGGTAAGATTTGAACCAGCTAATGGTTAATGGGTCTAGGGACAGAGATTGCATGATATGCAAGAGCAGCTGGTGATGAACCATGTTGAAGGCTTTGGATAAATCAATGAATACTGCAGAGGAATGAAAGCCGTTGTTACAATTATTGTAAAAGATAGCAGGGCAGTGGTGGTACTATGGTAAGGTCTGAAGCCATGTTGACAGTTAGCCAGTAGCTTATTTTGGAGAAGATGGTTTAGAAGTTTTTTCTGAATAAATTTTTCCATAATTTTTGCCAGGAGAGATAGCAAGGCTATGGGACAAAAATTAGAGAAATCATTTGAGTTCCCACCTTTGTGTAGAGGAATAATATAAGAAATTTTCCAGATGGTCGGGATATGTCCTTCACTAATGGTTCTAGTGATAAGAATGGATATAGGGTAGGCTATAGATTTGGCTCCTATTTGAAGGTATTCTGCTGGGAGTTGGCAGCTGAGGGGGTGGAAGGTTTAAGTTTTAGTAGAAGAGAGCAAATAGTAGAAGTAGACACTGGTTGCAATAGAAATGAAGGAGGAGGATTTACAGAAGAATTAGGCAGGTTTGCGGTGTCTGGTGTAAGATGGCTAGTAAGAGATCGGATGGCATTGGTAAAGAAGGAGTTAAAGAAGTTGGCAGTGTGAATGTGATTATCTGGGTTGGAGCCTAGAGGGTTGGGGGTGACTGATTGTCCTGGATGAAGAAGTTTGTTAATTCTGTTCCATAACATTTGTGGTTTATTAAGATGGGTTTGCTGTATTCGGAGGTAAAAGTTCTTTTTATCTAACACTATGGCTTTTTTAGTATCATTTCTTAGTTGTCTGAAAATTAAGTGATCTAATGGGTTTTTAGTAGAACGCCATTTAACCCAGGCTTTGTTTCTCAGATGGATTTTATGCCTTGAAGTGTTTGAGAGCCAGGGTGCAGGTTTAGCTTTACATCTAGTAGAACGTAGTGGGGCATGGTGGTTCAGGATGGATAAGAATGTGGAATTAAAATATGCTACAGCTTCATCAAGTGGAAGATATTTTAGTGGTGACCAATTACATTGTTTAAGTTCTGTAAGGAATAGATCGTTGTTAAATTGTTTCTTGGAGCGAACAGTTCTGGCAATGTTGGGATGTGTAAGGTTGGTTTTCGATCTAATAAAATAGGTTAGGGATTGGTCACTTAGATCATCTGGGAGGGTCCCTACTTTGTAGGTATGTAGAGGATTATTAGTAAGTATCCAGTCCAAGATAGTTTCTTTGTTGTTGGGTTTGTGAGTTCTGGTAGAGGAGTTGATAGTTTGAGTAAAGCCATATAGGTTAATGTGGGTAGAAGGGTGTGAACTATTACAGCACTGCCAATAAATATTGAGGTCACCTAAAATTATAGTTTCCTGAGGGAGGTTGATAGTAAGCCAGTTCAAGATATTTTCAAGGGTATTTACCCCATTACCTCTTCCGTATTAAAGTGGCTGCCACGTATGTGTTAATATTTGGGTGCTTAATATTCCACAATGAAATGACCATGCAGTTAGTGGCACTTAGCTGGAGGCCATGACTTTGACACCCTGTGTCGGTCTCTGTGAGGCCCCTTGAGGGATGTCTGTATCAGCTGGACTATCAACCATGGCTCCCAGTTCGCAGTCATTACCAAACATGGTCTGCCGTAGTCCACCTGTGTTTGCCTGTACCTCTGAGAAGTATATGCCAAACAGTAGGGCTCCCAGGACTGAGTCCTGTGGGACACCAGTCATGACTGGTCAAGAGTTGGACCTGGAGACTGCTAGTCATACCATGTGGGTTCTGTGTGTAAGCCCATTGGCAACCCAACCTGTGATGTATGGATGTATGTACAGACTGGTGTGTTTATCAATAATACCTGAGTGCGGCATGGTGTCAAAAGCCTTTGGCAAGGTGCAGGTAATATGTGTGAACCACCTCTCCTCTCATCTAATGTCTTGCTGACTGTATGTAAGATGTCAAACAGGTTCAGTAGGCATGAACTGCACTCAACCAAGCTGACCTGTGTTGGGTCACGTATTTGGAGGTTACCAATGTCTTTGTTAATGAGTGCCATGAGGATGCACTCCATACCATTGCAGACCAGGCTAGTCAGTCTTATGGGGTAGTAGTTCATAGGTTCATAGGTTGGTACTAGGCTATCAGCCCTAGGGCCTATACAAGCCTAGCCATAACAGTTCCCTGGCTATTTCTTCCCACACTATTTACTTCCCTGGACCCCTGTCTAGCAGGGCGACTGACGTGATCCCCGGGTTACCATGGTCACCTTGATGGAGTGGAATAACAGTTGCCACGTGCCATTGTATGGGCATGTAGCCTGTGGAGAGGCTGAGGTTGAAAAGCTTAATTAAGTGGGGGGTCAGGTTGTCTTGTACTGTTTGCAAGATGCAGTCTGGGACAACATCTGCCTCAATTGATCCTGTGTTCTGCTGTTAGAGAGGGCCATTTCCACCTGTGTGTCTCTGATGTGTGGGATACTGTACCTTTTGGGTAGTGTTGTGGGCTCTTTAGGGGGTGAAGTATGCACTGAATGTATCTGCAAAAATGTTGGCGATATCAGTAGGGTCAGCATATTTTGTGCTATATTTCACCGGCACAGTGCAAATCTGTGTCATCACTTAGATCCTTGACATAGCCAAAAAAGGCTTTGTGGTTATCTTTCGAATCCTTGAATATTTTCCTGCTGATGTTAGCCTTGGATGATTTCATGAGGGACCTACGTATCATACTAATAGTGGTCACGGATGTCTGCCCTTTGTGGGATTTGCTGTTTGTCTGGAACACTGTCCTACTTCTGTAGTATAGCCTGTTTATTGCAGGGGTCCACCAGACTAGTGTCCTTGTCTAGGAGGAGTGAGTCTTGGTTTACCAGTGATGGCACGAGCCATACATCCACGTAGGTGCTTATAGATTGCATTTGTAAATCTGTTTGTATCTTGAGCAATGTTTCCCCTTAGCATGAGGGCTGCAAAACTCCCCACCCCTGTCTCTAGTAGTGTAAATTTAGCTGTAGGAAAGATATACACTGTGGTTTCCTTGGGTGGGGGAGATGTTTGGGTGTGGAAACAGTGAATAGTTCATGGTCAGATCTAACCAGTGACAGGTTAACTTCTGTGTGTGGTGCATCTGTTGCCCATGTTGGTGATGACCACTTCTAGTATGTTTCCACCCCTCGTTAGGGAGGTTACCACCTGATACAGGGCATATGAGGTGATAAATTCCAGGAAGTGCTGGGCCTGGAAGTGAGTACTTGAGTAAGTTTCCCAGTTAATGGTAGGGTACTTGACATCGACCAATGCCAGGGTGTGCATTATGACTGTCATATTCTCCATTGTCTCCAGATAGTTGGAGTGGTGATCCTGGGTCATGGAGGGTGATCTGTAGCAGGCCACAGTTTACACTGTAGTTGTGGCTGTTAGCTGCACATGGATGATCTCAGAGGTATCATGCTGCCCCACTAACCTGGAGGTGTAGGTATCCCTAATGAATATGGATACACCCTCTCCATGTCTGTGTCAGTCCATGTGCTGTGGCTGAAATGTGTGATATGGCTTGTAGTCTGGTAGTGCTGGTGTGCTCTCAGGAGCCTTAAGACAGGTCTCAGTTACTGCACAGATGTTGACGTTGTCCATCCTGAGGAGTGCTGTGAGTGCATGCATGTTGTGATCACAACCCCTGGTGTTGAGTAGCATAATCCTCATTGATTCTGCTATTGTGCTGTTTACAGAGCTGGTATTCACCTTTGAGACTCTCCTAAAAAAGGCACCATGGGGCCGCCAATAGCCTTGGCCAGTATTCCAAAGCCTAAGGCTGACACATAAGCCAGTATGGTATTGTTGCATGCATGTTTCTTCTGTGCTTGTTTCTCATCTCTCCTGTAGGTAACCTACTGGTAAGCAATAGAAAGCCTTAAACTTATACAAGTATTCTAGCTTCCAAGATAAGCTTTTGGAGTGACTAAGTATCAGTGTTCTGTATGTTCTTGCTGTACTTAACTGTTTCCTGACTACATGGTGATTTCTCACTGTATATTGTGATCTGAAAGTCTGTTTATTCACATGTTATAGCTGTGATGGCCTGCACTTTAGAGGTTCACAGATAGCCTACTACCTATCTGCCCAAGGGCAATTAGAAGCATAGCTACAGTGTGTTGGTTTTCTCCACACCATTGATGAAGTAATTGAGCCTCTGTCAAGCATAGCCAATGAAGCAATTTCAGGCATTGTTGCCGGAAGCTGTTAAAGACTGGGGTGGTGGAGGGTGATAGGGGCACTTAGTGATCTAAAGAGGGCATGTTAATGTGACAATTCATCACCATTCAATTTCTCCAACAGGTCTCGCACCTATCAAACTGGACAGGCTCCCCCACCCCCTGGCTGCATGGTTCTGGGACACATGATCCCAGGGATGTATATTCTGTTGCCTATTCACACAACAAGGTTTCCCTTGAAGTGTGTCAGTGAGGGGCTATGCCTAATGTAGTTAGGAATGTAATTTATTGTCTCACATTACATTTGTTATATGTTGTTATTTCAAGAGTAAGTGAAGCTCAGTGGGTTTGGGGGCCTCTGCCCTTTGCTTAGCATAGCTTACACATAGAAATCATCTAAACAGGAAACAGGCAGAAGCAACGTTAATGTCAATAGTGTAATGGTTACAGCATCTGCATAGTATCTGTGCATTTGAGGTCCCAATCCCAATAAAGTCAGGGATGTTTATCATGTTAAAAAGTATACCTTAACCACAGCTTGCATATATAGGTAGTAATCATCTGTATAATAAACATTCGAAACACCCTTATAAACCCATGTGTGCTGGAGAGTAAAGTCAACAGAGAATGTAATGTTATGTAAGCACATAGTGAGATGTTACTTCACTGAAATGTATATATCCTGAGTAGTTAGTGGATGTGGCTCTGTTTGCGAGCACAGGTTATACGTTACAAAGTTTGTTTAACTGTGTTTAACTGCTGCTATAAAGTCACACAAACACTTTTAAACATGCTTACAACTGCTTAAATGAGCCTTATTTTGGAGTAAAAACATTTTTAAAGCATCGCAGATGTTGAGATATTCGAGATGTTAAAAATAATAAAATAGAAAGTCCTATTGCCTCTCATTTTAATTCTGTACGTGGGGGAGTCTATTCAGAACTGAGAAGTTGTATTCTTGAACAAGTTAAAGCAACAAATACAACTTGTTTAAAAAACAAGTTACTCTTTAAAGAAGCAGTTTTTATTTTGAAGTATAACACTTTAACACCTGGCGGATTAAATCAGGAATGTAATTGGAAATATTTATTGTAAAGAGTTAATGTTATTAGATTGTTTAATTGTTTTAATTGCAATTGATGTACCTTTATAAGAGGTGTTTTTTTCTATCATTGTTATCTCCTGGAAGGCTTTTTTGCCGAGGTGCTAGAGAGGTTTTTTTTTTTTTTTGCTTTTAATAAAGGATATATTACTGGCTTTTGTCGTCTGGATACTTTTTGTTCTACTTCTAAATTTTGGGGTAATAAAAATGCTATATGCTATAATTTAAGTAAAATAGAATGGCAAACTTTACAAAAATGAGTAAAAGAAAAGATTTAGTCATTAAACCTTCTGACAAGGGTAATAAAATAGTGGTATTACACTTTACTCAGTATCTAAAAATGTGTATGGATCATTTGAATATGAGAGATGTGTAAAAAGTATCTAGTGTTGCTGAATATGAACAAGCTATAACAAAATTTAAGGACATTGTACTAAAAGGTTTTAGACTTGGATATCTGTCTAAAAAAGATTTGGATGTGAAATTTAACACAGATAATTGTACTATGGCTAAATTGTATTGTTTACTTAAGGTACATAAAAATTTAGTGTATCCACCAGGTCATCCCATAGTAGCAGGTAGTAATTATTTTTTGTATAATATTGGAATTATGTTGCACTGTTATTTAACTAGATTTGTAGTAACTTTAGATTCTTATATAAAAGATTCTTTTGATTTTTTAGATAAAATTAAGCATGTGTCTTGGGAAAGAGATTGTTACTGGATAACATTATATGTTAAGAGCCTATATACTAATATTAAACATTCTATAGGTATTGAGGCTCTTAGGTTCTTTTTAGGTGACAGTCCAGTTTCAAATTATATTATTGAATTAATTTATTTCAGTTTAGTTAATAATTACTTTGAATTTAATCAAGTAGTTTATCAGCAGATACAAGGTACAGCTATGGGGGCTCCTTTTGCCCCAATGTATGCTAACCTGGTGATGGGGTATTTTAGAAAATATTTTTTTATATAGATTAGATTTTTTTAGAAAATATGTAATTTGTTATTTTAGGTTTATAGATGATTTGATTTTTTTATGTAAGGGGGTAGTTCATTAATACAAGATTTTGTTAACACATTAAATTCTAATCAGTTAGGTTTAAGGTTTGAAGGTTTACAAAGTGGCAATTTGGGTATTTTTTTGGATTTGATCTTAAAAGGCAATACTAGAGATGGAAAAATTATTACTAGTATACATAGAACATTTGGGGATGATGGTCATTTTTTAGATGGACGTAGTTGCCATCCAATTCATATTCTGAATTCTCTGCCTTATGGTGAGATATTAAGAGTTAGTAGGTTGTGTAATGAACCTGCTACTTTAGAAAAATAAATTAATTCTTGTCGGATGTTTAAAAATAGGGGATATACGTTGGAAGTTATTAAAAATGCTTTAGAGAAGCTATGCTCTCCAGAGATGGATAAAAGAAACAGTGGTGAGTATAACAACAATACACTGCAGAGAACAATAAATCAAGAAGGTAAAAAAATCTATTTTGTTACTTCTTATATTATTTTGAAGTATAACACTTTAACACCTGGCAAATTAAATCATGAATGTAATTGGAAATATTTATTGTAAAGAGTTAATGTTATTAGATTGTTTAATTGTTTTATTTAATTGTAATTGATGTACCTTTATAAGAGGTGTTTTTTTCTATCATTGTTATCTCCTGGAAGGCTTTTTTGCCGAGGCGCTAGAGAGGTTTTTTTTTGTGCTTTTAATAAAGGATATATTACTGGCTTTTGTCGTCTGGATAATTTTCGTTCTACTTCTGTGGTTTTGGATGATAGATATTGAACCCAGGACCATGCACACTATAGTCATGGGGCTTACCACTAAGCCATCTTATACCATATGCATTCCACTGTAATGACCACAAATGGGACAGTCACTTTATAGTACATTGTAATGTACTGTAGTTTGTGAACCAACACATACAAGTCTACATATGTATTACTGTTACCAATTAATACAAAAAAAAAAAAAATATATATATATATATATATATATATATATATATATATATATATATAGACATGCCAGTGATGTCTGCACATAGATATAAATATAAAGATATATACATACATACATATATATATATATATATATATATATATATATATATATATATATACACAGTTACATCAATAGCCATATATATATAAACATCTATGAACACACTTTGTGACGCAGAAGCAATCCAAAGAAATTGAAGTGTACACAAAACACATGCAGCTCTGGTATTATAACTATTAATATTAACCTAATTCACCATAGAAGGGATGGTTGTCGTGTATATGAAGATTGAGGTGGGGAGGAATGATGGTTAATGAAATCAAGCATCAAGGAGAGCCTGGGTCAGATGTTCAATAAGTGAACTGGAGGGGTATACATGGAGTATGAGGACAATATAAAAAGGACACAAAACAAGTACCTTTCTCATTCATAATACACCCTGTCATGTCACATTACAACACCTAATTTCACAAACATATGAACATTAACATGTATCAGACATATGTACACCAAATGACTGTCACATTTGTTTTCAGTAGTGAGGAATGCCTATAGTAAAATGTATATTCTAAACACCATAACATTTGTACATATCTCAGATGCCTTAGGGATAAAGTCAGTGACTGTGGTGCTCATGCTCCCGGGTTCAAGACCTGCATGGGCTGTTAAATTATTTTGAGGGCCAGAATAAGGGCTGTTGGATGCAGGTGGATTAAAACACTTTTAAGCAGTTGTAAGTGGGTTTCCATGGGTTTGTGTGATGGTAAGTGGCACTTAAACATGGTTAAATGGGGAAGCACTTCACAGGTTTAACATTTGCTTAATGTCGTGCAGCCCATGGGCAAACCTGCTTACAACTGCTTAAATGTGCATTATTCACACTTTCCCTACCAGTGCCTACTCTGAGAGGTAAAATAATAATACCTTCCAGGATTAGAACCCGCACCCATGTACTCCATCCTCAGAATAACCTACCACTAAGCTACCTGAGACGTACCTATGCCAGTTGTGTATGCAGACAGGTTAAAACACAAAAGGAGGAAGGTGTTAAAATAGGACAACCCGCCATGTACACAATGAAAGGTGTATGCTCTATACATATATATATATATATATATTGATATATATATTGATATATATATATATATATATATATATATATATATATATATATATATATATATATATATAGATATATATATAGAGAAAATACAAATATATATATATATATATATATATATATATATATATATATATATATATATATATATATATATATATATATATATATATACAGAGAGAGAGAGAGAGAGATACATAGAGACATGTCGATATATACAGATCTACATATATATGTAGATATATAGATAGGTTAAAAACATCTACATATCTATGGAGGTACAGATAAATGTATGCAATAATATATATTATATATTATATCTATATACATGAACACACACACACACACACACACACACACACACACACACACACACACACACACACACACACATATATATATATATATATATATATATATATATATATATATATATATATACACTTATATACATGTGTGTAGACAGCATCCGAAGTGCTCATATCTGAGTATAACATATATATATATATATATATATATATAAATATATATATATATATATATATATATATATATATATATATATATATATATATATATAAAACATATATATAGCAATCACACATTCCACCCCCCCAAACAATATGAACATAACATATGAAGAGTATATGCCAATACACTATTACAAATATGTTCTATGGACACAATCACCAACACAACTGCAATGACTGTAAATATCCATGACAGAAATACACAGACAGCTTTAATTTAGCAAAACTTTATTACATTCCGATGTATTGCCAAAAGGATTCAAGGACTAACAGTACCTGCATGCTATACAGGAAGCATTTAACAGTGCCTTAATGAATCAGCCTGCAATTACCATAGTATTAGTCCACTAAGGGATGGGTGTTCACATAGGGAAAGAACACCCACACACATATAGAAGTTGTATAAAAGGGGTTCCTACACACCTGCATGTGCTATGTACACCCACCAACATCTACCCCACAACCAAAATAATTACATCAATACATACAGTCATACCATAACCAATTATTCAACTACTATACAACATCTGCTGAAACCTTACCATACCTGGACACAGAGACACTAACATGGCCCTATGTGAAATAGTTGCTTTTATACAATTGAACAGCTACTGATGTTACAGGGTTTGTATGAACTAATCCCATTTTAGAGGGTTGAAAGGTTTGTACACCAGGACGTGTTACCGAGTACTGATTATCAGCACAGTATGATACACATTAACACCAAACTAAAGATGTCTGGTAAGCACTCTGTAAACCCCCTAACATTATATGCATAGCTATACAGCCTTGAGCTAGTCAAACATCCTGGCCAGACTGAAACATATGCAGAAGTATTAGGTACGGACAAACCATGCACAGGTAGCAATATTCAGAAATATAACAGCAGTACTCACGTTTAGACTAAATCCTCTAGGCATTACACACAATATATTACTGATCGTCTCCATACAGCTGTTGCAATAGATTTCAAACAACTCTTCCAGGCTGTATTCCTCACAAGTAAGGCAAAGGGACAATGCCCAAGTGGAGTACTCAGTTATACTCCACTGTTGCCATGGTATTGGCTAAGGCAGTAGTAGCGCAGCTGATGTATATGTAATTAGCTACTTAGGAACACCAATTCATTATCGGGATAGCACGTTACTGATCTGTAACTATAAAAGGTTGCCTTGTCACACATTCAAACCATCTGTATCTACCTGTTGGACAGTACAAAACACTGAAAGACAAACCAAAAATGAGTATTATACTAGTCAATAACACCTCCAATTACTAAGAAGGTATGTATAACATGTAGTACGTCTGTGTATGCAGTACCTGTTCTGTAAGAATTACAGTGTAATCAATGAATACAGTGGAAATAGCTATTTTATAGTGATGTATTGTTGAGCAGTAGTAATGCTTGTAGTATTCTAAGTGTGTACTGCTGTAGGTCACAAGGCAAACTCCTCATATACCACAAGAGATGATATGGGCTTGGAACTCACCAATTCGCTTCCGGCCACTGTCAGTGTCAGGGTTGGTCCAACAAGTATGTGCTATAACAGGGGATAGTATATGTTGATATATTGTAACAGTCGACATATGTATGGGTGTATAAGTAAGATGAACATGTCAAGGGTGGGCTTACTGTGCAAATATGTTTTGCATTGTGGGGTATTGTGCCAATAACTGTGTAATGTACAATATTTTAACCAGAACTGTATTCCATTCTGCATAGCATTTCTATTATGTTATGCAAACAGTAGTTTATGTCTATTGACAATTACAATACTCAATAACAGGATACATATCATTTGTATTCATCTGACAGTTTAGCAGCACGATAGCAAAGATAATTGAAAGAGCTAGGTAACTATCCATGTACATAACACATGTAATATCCACCTCTCTAGTATCGTTTGCAAGCAATAACAGCTGTGCATGTGTACATGTTATGCAAATGTTTAGTGACCCTTGTTACAGGGCTGGACCTCTCTAGTATCATCTGCAAGCAATAACAGCTGTGCATGTGTACATGTTATGCAAATGTAAAATGACCCTTGTTACAGGGCTGGGCCAAATGGCTATGTGCACACCTACATAGAGTGGATATTGAGAGTAGAGACACACTGGCTGAACTACCAGGTTTGTGTAGCCTAACCTCTCATTGCCAACCTAACAGCCACTTGCACATACTGTATGTAAGGTAATGCACAGTACTGGTAATGAAACAGGTTGCATATCATCTTTAACTCCAGTGTAACATCTGCAGTAGGAGTGTAAGATGTAGAAGACTGCTGCCCATGTGTAATAGCTGCTTCATAGGTGATGGCTTACACTATCTGATTATATCCTGATCATGTTGATAGTGGCATCAGAGTCTATTGATACATGACTCTGTTTGGTGAGTGGGTGTCTGTGCCCAACAGAGCTCATGGTCCTGGTGGATATGTGAGTATATACCCAAAAAAGGAAACAGACCTGTAGAGACTTGCATCATCTGTAATCAACTATCAGGATGTGATGTGCTTCTCATAGGAGGATTGCTGCTAAAGGTAGCCACAATTTTTCCGTAATAGCCAGCGCTGTCACGTTCATAGCACAAATATTTACATGTGAGCATCACTGTCTAAAACATCTTCATAAGCAATACATAAACTAAATACAGTACTTGGTACTTGTAGTACTGAATGCTCATACAGGCATGTCCACTAGTCAGCTACTGCTGTTTACTAATGTCAGCTTTGTGTATGTAGCCATCATGGGGGAATGTAATCTCTATGCCATGTACACTGCCAAACCCACCTAACACCACACTCAACACATTGTCTGGGATGCAGCTACAGGGGTAAGCTGGAAGGCAGTCCAGTCTACAGCCATGACTGGACTGGACAGTCATGAGGTGTAGGTTAACACATGCATCTCATCATCACAACCAACACATACCCTTACCTAAGGACACCACACACACTACCAGAAATCACACACATTCACAGACGCTTCTAAGTATCTGGCCAAACAAGTGACCTCCCAAGCTGGAAGAGACAGACAATGAAATACACAAACTGTATGACATAGTTTGCATAATTCTGCCACACCTCAGAACACATGGCTGGAAACATGCCCAGTAGTACTCATTTGTGAATGCAAACTCTAGCACTATGTTACATGCCAACCTATACGAGGGCATACATACTTTCAGCTGCCTGTCTACCATGATTAGCCACATACCCATACACTCAGACCACCTTTTGAACTATAGACATGACTCTGGCATATTCCATGTTGTTGTGCAGGACCTATGATGCAGTAGCCTGGACTGCATGGAAACACACATGTAGGAACTGCCAGGTCTTGTAGCCCATGCAGGTATGTCCCAAAGCCTGGGTAACATTCTGCCATTGGCCAGAATGATACTGCAGTACAGGGACAAAAGGATTGTATTCCACAATTGTCTAATGTAGTGGTGCAAGTCAAAGGGTATTCAGTATCTGTCTGCCTGGGATAACATGGTTGACAGACCATGATGCTTTGCCAAACAGGGCCTGCACCTGTCATCCCTGGGAATCTGGATACTGCCTAGGGCTCATGCTTCCCCTATAGTGCCTTCATCATGCACAGTTCAAGTGAAGGTCCACTGCTGTTACAGAGACAGCCAAGCAATAAACTGCTGGTCTTGCTACTCAATGATACATGTCAGAAACACTATATGGACTCATATATATCAATCCCTAACATGGAGAACATATCTGTACAGTGGGTGAGACATGTTTCAATGCTCTGGAGAGCACACCTGCATGACCATATTATAACACATACCTCACCTCTTGCCCATTATCCTTTATTGGAACACATGGGCCACAGGTGTGTCCATATTCCTAAAGGATATGTACACCCCCACGCTAGATGTACTTGCATAACTTCAGATGCATTATGCTGAGCAACTACTTTTGTGCCAAAGTGGAATTCAAATTGCACCTTGCGACAGATCACTCACCATGCCGCGGATTTCCCAACTGTCATAATATGTTGTAATGGGGAAGATTAGGTTTGAGACAGAAAACCATAATAATGGCTACTCTCAACTATTCCATTATGAACTGGGAAGACTCCTCATATACCAACACCTGCGCTCAATGCATGTTGGATTCCATCCATCTCAATGACCTGGATCACAATAGTCACACAAACAGGGCTAACAGTATGCTACACATAGTCAGTCTCCAAAGCCAATGTTATGCTTCCTAAGTGCAAAGTGGTGACTGTCATGGCACCCATGCAGATGGACAATGCATGTGCAAATGCTGAATCCTATACAAATGAACCTTAAGCAGTCACATACGTGCAGTGATTGTGTCATTGTAACAGAACCAAGAGTCAACCAAACACAAACAAGAAGGCAAACTGGTGGTACCATGCTTTAAACTGTACCACAGAAGGTAGTAACTGTTGCAAGAGTGAACACACATGAGTGTAGGTGATCCCTGGTCAGCCTCAGTAAAATGCAGACACAACATATAAAACCACACAAAGCTACTGTGAAATTAATCAGCCACATATTATGAGGCCAACCACAGAGCATTCTATAGCTGTGTCATTAATCGTAATGGCAACGACAAGACCTGCCATGCTGCACAGCACTATGGCATGGGAAGTACTGCACCTACAAAAATAGCACCTGTTCATCCAGATAGAGTCTTGGAGAACCTAAATCCACTCCCACCTCCCAACAGGTACACATAGTTATATATCCATGTACACTACAGGGCCCCTGTAATAACAACTTTGCAGGTACAAGCTGCACTCTCTAAAGCCATACATACAGCTTTCATGGGACCTGTCAACATCCCAGGGTATATCCTACTCAAATGTAAGAACAATCAGCTCTCCACATACACATCATGTTCAATGATAGCTCTATGCCAGGCTGTGTACACACTGAATGGTGCACAGCAACAGTTATTACACCCCACAAAGGGGGGGACACCATTGATAATGGTAAATAGTGCACTACTACCCTGCTGAGTTTGGTCTGTAAGGCCATGAACCGTGATCAATGTATTTGATGTACTCAGTTCAGATGTAGATGACAGTAAGGTTGATTCACACAGCATATCATGACCTTGCCAGGTCTTAGGACACCATCACCCATACTGTGTTCCAGCTACATTCAGTAAACTAGGTGTATATTCCTATGTCACAGGAGTGGTTGGCAACTGGACTGCTGGCAGAACCAACACTACAGAAGGTGTCTGACTAATACACACACATCAAACCAGTGCCAGCCACAGTAATATAGGGTTCTTTCCTGGTGCTCCCCCTCTTTGTTGTCTATATCACACAGACTAACACAGAAGGCATCTGCCTATTGATGTCTGCAAATGACTATGAACTAGGAGCAATAGTTGACTCAATGTAGGCTGCGTTCAACATACAGAAGGGCCTTTGTGTGTCAGATGTGTGGTGTGTGACATATGGCCATAATCTGATAACTAAGTATTACATTGTCATCCCCTATGTTAAAAACCCTGTACCCATGAGCTACCACCTAGGCAGCGGTCAACGTAATGGCAACTGTGTGCATGGGATGTAGCTGGACAGTAGTCTTTCCTTTGATAGTTACTTCACCACACCAGTCAGATAGTTGTATGTGGCACCCCTAATCATGACAAGGTGCCATCCATGAATATAGAGGTAATTGTTCAGCCATACTCAACACTCATGTGACCCATAATAGATCACATATTTCCTTTAAGGGTTATTGCCCATGTGTAGATGGCCTACACTGCCCTTCCCAATCCCTAGCTCCACTATGTAGCATGCAGCCTACCCTGAATAAAGCCATGTCCAACCCAGAGATGTTGGACATGCTACACTTAACACATCCTGATCCCAAATAAACACATACTTCATGGACATCCACCTTTCTAGTACAAGGATCACAACATGCCTGACAGATCTCTGTCCCATACACTTTACATACTCTTGCCATATTATGCATCCCTGTCCAGTGAAGCTGCACATCGCCCTCTCTGTGACATGGTGTGATGACCGCATACCAAATATATCAGTAACCCTGTGGATCAGTTCTGTGGTACTGCTTGAACTGGCCACTGAAACGTACCTGTCTGTTGCCTACAGCTAGGTAACCTGTCTGCCTAGGCTCATAAATGGCCCACAGCATATAGCCTACTAGTTCACTATGACCATACATGCTATAGTTGACACCCAACCCTGCAAATACCATCAGGCTAGCTATTGTCTCATGTGTTTCACATGTGCAACACAGGCAATACATGGCAGGATGCTACACAGCTGTACAGTGCCATGTAGATGTATATGGCAAAACACATACATGTAAAACATTTTGTGAGCAAGTCTGCAGGGTCACAGGTCACGTACCTAAAGGCTGTGTATGACTATATATGTGACATATACACAGCATTAAGGTCTATTGCATTAATGTGAACACATCCAGGCATGTGCTGATAGGTAAAGACACAAGTACAGGCAAACAGACATGCCCACATCAAGACAACATCCACATGGAGTATGAGCAATGTCATCACATGACACACACATATATGGTGATAACATCACATCACCAGTAAGTGTCAAATGGGTGTGACTTAAAAATGTCAGTGTTGTTAGTGTCATGTAGATTTGCAAAGACTTATTTGTAATCTTAATAAATGTGATACACATGTATGTTCAGCTGTACTTCTGTAGTTCTCTGTGAGTTACTGTGACCTGTCTCCATCATTATGTCTTCCAGGTATGCCATGTAGCAGGCTGCCAGCATACACCTGCTTGGAGGATGAGGTCCTCATCCCATACCTCCTCAACAACCATTCAACACTCTTCAGCCATGTGCCACAGGATGCACAGCAGCAGGATACCCTGTGGGAGGAACTCCGCAGGATGTTAAATGATGTTGGCGGTCACAATCACACCTATCAGCAGGTGCACCGACACTACAACGACCTCATAAGATGGGTGAAACAGTGTGCTAATGCAATCGCCAGGGAACAAGGTGCAACAGGTGGGGGGGGCCACTCACCTAGCCCCCACCCCCCAGGTACCGAGGAGCTACTGGCTGACCTGGGGACACCTGCAGATCTCCATCCACAAGCTTTAGCTGGTATTTTGGAGGTGGGTGTCTCTCAACCACCGAGCTTGGAGTTGCCTGTTAAGTCAGTACTGCACATATAACACAACTATATTTCACATAGTTACATGTGTTGCTGTACAATATGTAATGTAACATCATATGCAAGGCATGTATGCACACATGCCACATACTATAGTCTGCTACTCTATGTATGCACAGATGTGCATACTCCATAGTATAGTGTATTGTACTGGCTTATGTGCTAACATGGACATTGCACCCTGTAGCTATTACACAGGTGTGGATAATGATCTTACTGCTGTGACACTCCTGTTTAGATACCTCTGGCATTTTGCAGAGACAGCAGCCTGTGTCAGGTGAGATTGTTATAATTTACCAGGCTTGATAATGCACAGATCATATTAATTGCATGATATCTGCCATAACAAATGCACACATAATGTATGGTGGTCCTGTTAATAGACACTGGTCAGACCTGAAATGCATCACAGTGGTTACCCATGTGAAACAATTGAAGACTATATGAAACACCTACACTAAACCTTCCAAACTGTTATTGCCAGATGTGTGGACAACTGTGAATACAATGGTGGAGGTGTGTTTCACTATAGGGACAGGTACTACATATCAGCATTACACATGTTGGGAATACAAACAATACTGTACAGAGAGCATATGTGTGCACACACTCTAAATGTGTTGGAGCTGGAGCATGACCAGCCCACAGGATACACCCTTGTGGATTATACCCTTGCTATGAATGTCACACAATGTCATGTGATATCTGACATGTCCATGACATGTAGTGGGCTGACTGCAACACTGCTCAACTATCCTGAAAAACATGATATCTCACATCCCATACATACCACTCTTTGTCTGCATAACCCTGTCCTCAGTGGAGCATATGATATATATGGGTGTATGTCACATGGGATAACACTGACATGTAAAAGATGGCCATCACAACCATTGGGCAGAACATGTGTACACATGGCCATTGAGGATGGGCAGACACATGAAGCAACACATACAGTAGAAGTGATGTACATCTGTGTACACCCTGTTGTACATTGGCTCGACACAATACAACTATGGCCTATGTGTAATGGTGATATTGCAGATATGAAACACTAAACATCATACAGGCCTGTGCACAGCTTGTGTAGGCATAACATGAAACCACCACATAACATGTCTTGAACATCTTGAGTGTGTCACGACATGAAAGCATTCATCTATACACTATCCAAATACATACATGTGTTGCACAAAATACATATACAACCACATCAGGCCACAGATACAGTACATTCACCTTGCTGGTGTCAGACATTACTGTCATGCCTGCTCCTCATGTGTGCGATGTACACAGACGGCATGTGGGACATAGAGTACTGTTAAGTCAGCCATGTGTGAGCATAGTTGCCAGGCATCAGTAATATGGTTGCAGATGTGCAGGGGTGTCATCCTTATACCCTTCTGTGACCTGTGTCACACATTCCACATTAGGGTTTAGTGTGTATACACCTCATTGAAGTGGTCACATTCCACGTTAGATATGTATTGTATGTGAACACAGTCATGGCTATGAACTGTGTCAGTAACTCACACTGTATAGCAATAGTGAAGCCACATGATGCCCTGCAATGGCTATGCACATCAGCTCAATGTGTAGTATGTCACTGCATATTTATAGGGCAGAAAGACATCACTGAGTCAGCTGAAGGCCCATGTTAGTATAACACATCCCTGCATTGGGACACCATTACCGTACTGTAGATTGGAAAGGACACCATTGTGTTACACATGTATGCATGTCATTCAACATGTCAGCAGAAGACATGTCATGCTACATGTGATTGGCAAGGTCATACGCCACACATCAGGCCGGTGTACTGTAAATCTGTGTGAGAACACTTGGGAAGGACATTCCCCTATAGTATCTTAATCTGCTCTGTTTCCTCCCTCTCCACAAAAAAAATTGCACTTCATCTGCTTTACTGTATTTGTGTTTCTTCCTACTTTATTACCTTATTTTGCATTTGCCTCTTCTTAAAAGTACTCAGTTGAATTTATTCTGCTGCCTTTATTACTGCTTGCTAGTAGCCTGATTAAATTGTAACTGTTATTCTAAGGCTTTTGGTTTAAGCACTTGGGCTTCAAACCAGTTGTTTTACATTAAGAAGGTTTGCGGTCTGTACTGTTGTGGCAGGACAGGTAGCGTACATCCTTCTAAGTTGGGCACTGCTGATTGAAGGCTCAGTGTCTGTTATTCTAAAAGGGTATTAGTTCTGGGTTAAGCACTTGGGCTTCGGACCAGTTATTCTACATTAAGAAGGTTTGTGGTCTGCACTCTTGTGGGAGGAGAGGCTAGATTCTACCCTTCTGAGCTGGGAATTTTTGGTTAAAGGCTTATTGAGCATGCTTACTTGAACTGTTTCTTTCTGAAATCAGTATGCCTTGTTTGCTGTAGCATAGACTAGATTCAGGCCTGCTGGATCTAGCTTTGTTTGCATAACTTGTGCACTGATCCAGGCCATCTTTTTTGGAGAAGGTTTCTCTGTACCCTAGTGGCAGGAGTGTGCAGTTAGAACTTGTCTGATTGAAGACTGCTGGAACAGGGCTCAGTTTTGTGCTTTTTAACTGGTTAATTGGGTAAAGTGTTGTTTTGATTGTATTTGCTCTATTTTCAGAAAAAAAATATATATATACTTGTTTCCCTCCTTTCTGAACTAGTATAGTCCAGTTTTCAGGTCACTGCTGAATCCAGGGCTGTGTTACAGGTTTCTGTGTTGCCCATACCTTACTTGATAGAAGGAAGTTTCTCTGCTCACCTGTGAGAGAGGGGAGCTTTGAGCAGCCTACCTGTCCCTGGAGGAGTGGTTTCAGCCCAGAAGTTAGTAGTTTATTGGCCATTTTGGGCTAATTTCTATCTCTTTCACTTCCCTGCTATGAAAACTGCATTTGCGCAGTTTTTGCACTTATATTCTGCTCAGCGTGTGCCTTCCACATGTTCTGCAGAGTCTACAGCAGCTGAGAGACAAAAGAGAGACTTTGGAGTGATTAAGTATCATTTTTCTGCTTTTCTTGCTGCCTTAAACTAATTCCGCCTAAAATGCCAGTTGTTTTAGCGTTTCTGTGATTTAAAAAGTTTGTTATTGCTACATACTGTACTTATTTGCTGCCTGCACTTGAATTAAGTTGTTTTTGTGTTTAAATAATCTGTTTAACTGTTGTTGGCTACACACTAAAGTGAAATAGCCTTTTCTGTGCATTGAAAGTATTGTTTTGATTGTATCTGCTTTATTTTTTGAGAAAATAAAAACAAAACAAAAAAATACTTGTTTCCTGCCTTTCTGAACTAGTATAGCCCAGTTTTCAGGTTATTGCTGAATCCAGGGCTGTGTTACACGTTTCTGTGTTGCCCATACCTTACTTGGATAGAAGGAAGTTTCTATGTTCACCTGTGAGAGAAGGGAGCTTTGAGCAGCCTATCTGTCCCTGAATGAGTGGTTTCAGCCCAGAAGTTAGTAGTTTATTGGCCATTTTGGGCTACTTTTGATTGTATCTGCTCTATTTTCTGAAAAAAAAAAAAAAAAACAAAGAAATATACTTGATTCCCACCTTTCTGAACTAGTATAGTCCAGTTTTTGGGTTATTGCTGAATCCAGGGCTGTATTACAAGTTTCTGTGTTGCCCATACCTTGCTTGGATAGAAGGAAGTTTCTCTGTTCACCTGTGAGAGAGGGGAGCTTTGAGCAGCCTATCTGTCCCTGGAGGAGTGGTTTCAGCCCAGAAGTTAGTAGTTTATTGACCGTTTTGGGCTAATTTCTATCTCTTTCACTTCCCTGCTATAAAAAATGTATTTGCATGGTTTTGCACGCTGGGCAGTGCTGGTTAGCTAGAGTTAAACTATTCTCAGCTCCACGAAGTCTACTCTTCAATTTTTCCCTTGGAACTAGACAAACCTTCAACTTTAGCACTCAAATAATTCATTTCACAGTCAAGCACTTGCTCAAAACTCATAGCAAGCACTAATTAACCCTAGCACTAGACCCCCCCTATACTGTCCAGAAGGACAAGGCTCTCTATTCGTCCCCACCAGCCAATCAGAAAAACAGCTTATTCTACCTATTCAAGTATGTCCAACGGGCAGTTTCCGGTGTACTCTCCTGTTCAACTAGTGAATCTGGGCATTTTGAGGCAATGTTACAGCTGCCTCATGTACACAGACAACCCTCTCCTCCTACCAGCATACACTACTATATGTGAGAGATGCAATTATACAGCCAAACTGGAGATAAAGCTCTTTCAACCCAAGACTGGAACTGACAGTCAAGAGGAGAAGGGAAATACTTGCAACACACCACCAGTCTCACATAGACCTAATAAACCAACACCGGCAAATAACACGCAGGAATACATGAAAACATACTCGGAGGCTCTAAATAAAAATCTGCAAAAGCAACAGAGACATCCAAAGCAGACATCCAAGCAACCTCCACACCCCATCACCAACCATGAAACACATAATTCACATAATCAGTGTGCCATGCAATCACAGCCATTAAGGCAAAATAACATATCCAACACACTAGTAATAGGCGACTCTATAGTCAGGCACAATGTCCCACTAACTAGGCTGGACAAGGAGAAGGTTACAGTTAGCTGCCTGTCGGGAGACAGGATCTGCCACATAACACAAGCACTCAGCTCACTCCAGAACAAATACAAATACGACTCTGTCATTGTCCATGCTGGTGTGAATGACCTGAGACGTACCTGCCTAGACTACATGTAAAGAGACATGGAAGAGCTCTCTGATCATGTAGCCCAGGCTGGTATGACCCTGACCCTGAGTAGCATCCTGCCCTCACCAAGAATGATGCCACAGTATAAAGAAAAAATGATTAATTTCAACAATTGGCTAAGTTTCTGGTGTCATTCAAAGGGGATCCAGTATCTGTCCGCCTGGGATGACATGCTCGACAAGCCATGTTGCTTCACAAGAGATGGCTTGCACCTGTCACTCTTAGGCTTTCTAATACTGGCCAAGGCTCTTGCCACCGCCATAGTGCCCTTTTAGGCAAGGCTCAAAAAACAAACCCAATACCATAAGTATCACAAGTAACCAAATACTGAGGGTAATGCTACTTAACGCCAGAAGTCTAAACCTCAAAATGCACACACTTGAGGCACTCCTCAGTATGGAGAACATTGACATCTGTGCAGTAACAGAAACCTGGTTTAAGGCTCCTGAGAGCACCCCAGCACTACTAGGATATAACTCATACCATACCTTTTGGCCACAGAACCAGGACCAAAACACAAAATGTGGGGGTGTATCCATATTCATCAAGGATACTCACACCTCCAGGTTAGTGGCACAGCACAATGCATCAGAGATCATCCATGTGCAACTAACAACGGGCAAAACTGCAATCCAAATTGCAGCTTGCTACAGATCACCCACCATGACCCAGGACCCCCATTCCACATTTCTGGAGACACTGGGAAATATGAAGGTCCTACCAAACACCCTAATACTGGGTGATTTCAATTACCCAAACATAAACTGGGAGAACTACTCAAGTATTAACTCCCTTGTCCAATGCTTCCTAGAATTATAAACTCGAATGCCCTAGATCAACTAATCAACACCCCCACCAGAGGGAACAACATATTGGATCTGGTCATCACCAACATGGGCAACCGGTGTTCCACACCAGAGGTCAACCCCTTGCTAGTTAGATCAGACCATAGACTAATCACTCGGGATATCCACATTCCGCCCCACCCCCAATCAAGGAAATCACCGTGAAAAACTTTTCAAAAGCAAACTTCACATTACTTAAGACCGAGGTGGAAAGGTTCACAGCCCCCATGCTAAAGGACAATGCTGTCTAAGCTGCTGAAACCTTTACAAAGGCACTCTATGAGCATCTGCAGGAATGCATGGATCATGCTATCCCAAGTAAAACCAAGAATTACTCCTCCAAGAAAAGGAAACCAGCCTGTTGGACCCCTGCCATAAACAAGCTATACAACAGAAGCAGGAAACTAGTACAGAAAAGAGTAAAATCCCAAGAAGGAAAGACATCCCTGATCAGTATAAGCAAGAAACTATGATCCTTCATTAAATCATCCAAGGCTAGTTTCAAAAGAAAAATTGCCAATGACTCCAAAGATAACCACAAAGCATTCTTTAGCTATGTCAAGAACCTAAGTGGAAACTGTCAGATCTGCTCTGAGTTTGTGCAGAATGGCACAAAATACATTGAACTGACTGATATTGCCAACATTCTGGCAGACAGGTTTAGTGCAAACTTCATCCCCCTCTCACCCCCTAAAGGGCCGATAGCCATACCAGAAGAATGTAGGGCCCTGTCAATCACTGACACACAGGTTAAAACAGCCCTATCCAAAGTCAAAAATACAGCTTCAATGGGACTGGACGGTGTCCCAGGCTGTGTCTTACAAGAGCTCCAAAATGAAGTAACCCTTCACCTAAGCACACTGTTCAAACTCAGCCTCTCTACAGGCTACATACCCACAAAATGGCACACAGCAACTGTTATCCATCTCCACAAAGGTGGAGCCACAACGGACCCCAGGAACTATCGTCTTTAAGCCTGACTAGCCTGGTCTGCAAGGCTATGGAGCGCATCATCATGGAACTTATTAACAGAGACATTAGGAACCTCCAAACCTTGGACCCTACCCAGTTTGGCTTTGTTAAGGGCAGATCATGCTTCCTAAACCTGGTGGACTTCTTTGAGACAGTTACCAAGGCATTAGGCAAGGGAAAGGAGGTCCACACAGCCTACCTAGACCTCACAAAGGCTTTCAACACCATTCCCCATTCTAGTATTATAGACAAGCTCACCAGCTTGAACATAAACCTCTACGTCACAAGATGGGTTGCCAACTGGCTCATGGATAGAACCCACATGGTTAGAGTTGCAGGCTCTATGTCTGACTCTAAACCGGTTACAAATGGCATCCCCCAGGGCTCAGTCCTAGGACCCCTCCTGTTCAGTATATACTTCTCAGAAGTACAGGCAAGCATAGGAGGACTATGGCTGACCAAGTTTGCAGACGACTGCAAACTAGGGGCCATAATTGATTCCCTGGCTGATACAGACACCATCCAGAAGGGTCTCACTGAGATGGATACCTGGTGTCAAAATCATGGCCTCAAACTAAATGCCAAAAAGTGCATAGTCATTCCCTTCGGAAAAAGCAAAGTACCCACTAACTACCACATAGGTGGTAGTCCCCTAAATACAGAAAATGTAATAAGGGATCTGTGGACCCAAGTTGATAGTAATCTCTCCTTTGATAATCATATTGCCAAGATGGTTAGAACATCCTTCTATGTTGCCCACCTAATCAGAAAAGGGTTTGCATCTAGAACAAAAGAGGTCATTGTGCCTCTATACTCATCACTCATTGGACCCATCATAGAATACAATGCCCCATTTGGGATGTACCTTACAAGACACCTGCAACAGCTGGAAAGACCACAAAAGTACCTCACCAAGAGGATTACTGGCCTCAAACAGATGCCCTATGCACCCCAACTCAAGAAACTCCAGCTGTACTTGGTTGCATACTGCTTTCTCAGAGGTGATCTCTGCCTGACATACAAGGCCATGTCCAACCCAGAATTGATGGACATGCTCCACCTATAAAAAAACAAATTCTGGAAAGCCACATGCTCTAGAGATATAAACCTCACAACAATGATAAATAGGACATGCTGGAGGGATAGATTCCTGTCCCGGAGACTCCCCATGCTTTGGAATAGGATTCCAATATATATCAAGCAGAGCCCTCACTAGCACTCTTCAAGAGAAACATTGACGGGTGGATGGGAAACAGAAAATTTACCCCAGGAATCACTGCAGTGGCTCTGCTGGACAGTGGCAGAGGGAACTAATGGCTCTGTTGGACAGGGGTACAGGGAACTAATCTAAGGGGGTGACGAAAGCCAACACATTCTGGCTAGGCTTATAAATGTCCTTGGGCAGATAGCCTCATACTTACCTATGAACCTATGAACCTATGGTCTGTGGCACCATCACAAAGTAGGGACAGCAATGTCAAATGTGTGGACAGCCACATGCACAATGTCTGTAGACTCAGCCCAGAGGTAGGTGGAATAATGTTGAACAGACATGCACTGCTTTGGGCGAAATATGCAAGCTAGGCCTCAGGCAAACATAGTATTCAGTCAACATACCCTTCTGCTCATGTCCTCACACATAGGGGCAGTGGCCAACACAAAGCATCAGTGGCAGATGTACACAGGTCAGCGATGGCCTGTTAACATGTGGTGTATGTTGCAACACCATGGCAGTGCAGTGCAACTGTGCATAGTGCATGCGTTGTGTTGCAAGCATGCGGCATAAGCTACTAACAGAAGTGGTGCAATACAGGTATGTATGCTAATCACCACTATAATTGTGTAAGGTGCATGCCATCTGCTATAACACATGCATGCTATTCTGTGCAACTCAGGGATGTATGATAACTGCCACTATAATTGTCTAAGCTGAATGCCATCTGCCATATCACCTTCATGTTGCCGTTGGGTGTCATAGCACGTGTCTGTGTTGTATAACTTGTAATGTACAGTTCTTGTCTTCCCCTCACAGGTTTTGATGTAGGTGTGTTGCCCTCATGCAGTCCACCTGATGTTAGTGTCCCCACAGACTCTAGCAGTGATGATGAAAGTATGATTGAGGCACAGGCAGGGTTGTCAGGGGCTGAAACTATGCCATTGGTTGCCATTCCACCTGTATCCCCCTCATCCTCGCACACAGTTCCCCTGCCTACACATACCCCATCACCACTGGCCATAGAGGAAGGACAGTTGGTGGGTGATAGCATGGAACAGGGAAGTGTGGAAACTATGGTAGGTGTGCCTGCACACCACAACCCCAGTCAACTGACTTGTGATGTCCCACACAGGCATGTGCCCAGTGCTGCTCGTAAGAGGACCATTGGCCAACATGCCCCTGCGGGACAAAGCACATCAGCTGGAGTCACCAGATGCATGTTTTGGGCTGTAATGGAAGCACGGGCACTTGCTGAATGGCATAACAGAGAAGGTTTTAGGCTTCAGAGGTCTGCTGTTCATTCATTAACTGACAACATCCAGGTAGTTGCAAATGCTCACCATCATCTTGCAGATGTTTTGGATAAATGACTGGTTGACATGGTGGGAGTCCTTGACCATGGCATGTCAGTCCTCGAGCGTGGAATGTCTGTGCTGGAACATCTGGTGGGACTGAGGCATCAGGCACATGGACGTAGGTCAGCTACATCGCCTGTTGAAGGTCTACGTGAACATGTTACTGCACATGCCCGCTCCCATAGTGGCAGTAGCAGCAGCAGTGCAGTTGGTGCTGTGCAGTGCACACCAGGATACAGCAGGCCACGTGCACATGGTCCTGGATGGTCCCAACCGGGACACGGGTCCAGTGGACATGTGTCATTAGACAGTACCCAATCTGGACCTCTGCCTGGTAGTGCCTGTGCAAACCCTGGCAGGCGCTGCTCAAGTGACTGTGGCTGGACACCGTGTACTGTGAAACCTGCCTTGTACAGTCTGGAGCTGTCAATAATACCCCTGCGTAGGCCAGCCACATGCCAGACCTGTGTGTATGCATACACACACACACACCAGAAACAAATGTAGGGCACCTCAACAGACATACGCATAACATCCACACACGCCCAATGATATCACAGGCCCTAACACACACACATGATGTCATCCAATGGCACAGCCTAGGCCTCTGGCAGACATTATCACCATGTGCATACGATGATGCTTGTGCCGCATCCCTGTCATCCACACCATTGGTGCAGGGACATGCTCATATGGTCTGATGCTCAGGGTGAACATACTAGGTAGACAATTGTAGATTAATATTGTTGAGTAGTGTTGACAGGCAGCAGACATAAAATGTATTACAGTTTTAGAATGCATTTTGTACGTTTGACAGTATGTATCGTGTAACAACACTAACAGCATGTTGATCTTGAAGTTCTGCCTTCCTCTTTCAGGTGTAGTTGCATGTGCTGGGGGATGTCAGTGTTTGCAGTTAGTGTCCCATATGTACATGTTGACTACTCACAGGTTGTATGACAATACCTGCATTCAATTTGTAGCTTCCACATCACAGTTATAATCTCCCATGTTTCAATTATGTTTACTGTTCTAATGATCCAAGAGCATGATAGCTGTATAGTAAGCTACTGTGTTCAGAGCCATCACATCCATAGTGGGTGACATTACAGGTATAGTTACCTGGAGTGGGGAGGAGGTAAAAGATTGGTATAACGGATGACAGGGGTAAAGGCCAGTGGAAATAGTGGCTTCTCATTGGGAAGCAGTAATACCCGCTGCCATGACAGGATGCAAACACAGACACACCCACACACTCAGGGATTCACAGACACAGTAACACACACTCACAGTTGCCAGTATCCAGATGAGAACCCCTGCCTATGTGCAAATCATCATTATAGTACTACACAATTACAAGATGTGCCACAGAGATTACACATGTACAGGTAGTTGGAATGGCCTAAGATCGAGGACATTGACAGGGATACTACAGTGCAGTGAGTGTATGTGGGGAGGGGGGTTCGTCAGCAGGCTATGTAACAACAAGTCAAACCCAGGGTGTACATGTTAATAATGGTTAGAATGCCCATCTAAGACTGATGATATCAACAGGGATACTAGATTGCATTGTGTGGATGGGGGGGAGGGGGCATTAACATTTCACTATGGTAAAATACAGCCTCAGTCCAGGGACCGGACAGCCCAGCCATACACACACACACACACACACACACACACACACACACACACACACACACACACACACACACACTGTGGCATTCACAAAGATATACACCTGTGTCACACACATACAGACACTTGACATGTGTGAGGTTCAACCACCTGCCTATGCCTTTCTTTCTGCACTTCACTCTGTACTGATGTCAACAACAGTGTTCAGGAGAGTGAAAAACATGTGGGATGCATTCGCAAACATACGTGACATATATGGACACACACACACCCACAGGTGCCAGTACTGTGAATCAAACACCTGCCTATATCATGATAGGTATTACAGAGGTACAGCACTATCGCATTTGCTACAAAGTGTACTGACTCTTTCCTTTGCCAACTGTGCTGATATATGCACAATATATGCACAGGGGAGGTATTACTGTTACAGGTGTCAAGAGGTTTGCCTTCAGTGTCACCCTTACTGCATTCTACATTGTCTGTCTTCCACTTCAATTAACAAAACAAGACCTTAGCAGTTACACAGGTTATTGTAGGAATGGTTGTAACACACCAGTGAGCTGTCCTCAGTAATCATTCATCTGCAATTTAGCCCCACCACTTAGTAGTCATGTCCAAACATCTGTCCATACCTCATGCACAGCTTACTGTACTATGAGCATATCACCATATACAGTTGGCAATGTTGAGGCTGTATTGCAACAGCATGATGTATTAAGACAACAGACACCTTCAAACATCAGACACTGCACACGCATGGAATCTAAACAAACATCAATACATGTACACATATGCGGTCTACATCAGTAAGTGGACTAGCAGGTCAAGAGGATACATTCCACACCTTCCCCACACCATGTGTGAAACATAGCCAAGCATTACACCATAATAGATGCTGCATTCATGTACTTGTAGGACACAACCACCTTCACCGAGTAGCCAAGTGTACATATATGGCAACAGCACATATCAGCAAGACACACACAGCATTATTCCATGTCATGCTTCTACAAACTGTTACTTGACAGTTCCATGGTGAAAACGGACGTCAAGCGAAGAGCCACCAAAATGGAGAAATTAGAATTTATTTAAACAGTGAAATGTATTAAAACAATGAAAAAGTTTCTCTATAATCCACAAGTAATCCACAAGTAAGCACTTTTGTTTAATATGTATTAAACTTCTTCAGACAATGTACCAAATTACATCACTTCCTTTTATACTAAACCTCATTCATAAAAAAGGAAACACAATGACTCTACTAAATCTTAAGCATGCCTATACATCTACAACTAAAATAAAAAAAAACAGATCTAATCTAAACAGCGGCCAAAAAGCATCAAAACATATGATTTCATATATTACATGTTATGAGCATAAAAAAAAAACGTTTAGCAATTGCATATGCATATATGCCTATTACAATGTTAATATATATGTGCTTAATAAAATACTATACTAAAGAATTTTATATTATGTTTTATCAATCCATCAATATGTTTTTTTAAAAAATGTAAAACATGATTTATAAAAAAGTTTAAAATGTTTTATAAACTTCCCTAAATAAATATCATATTAAACAGGTTTTGAATTTTTTGCATCCTATATATATATAATATAGCCATAAAAATATGTATTGCTATATATAACAACTTATAGATTATATTATATCAGCTTCATGATGGACTTATATATTAATAAATATTTTAAAACAGGAATCAGATTGATGTTTAAAATAAATTATAAAAATAAAAATAATCTACCTATAAATATTAAAAATGAATATAAATAAATAAATTATTATCATATCTCAATCTATTATTTTATTTCTATTTAATGCTTTTAGTTTTAAAATAGGAGCTATTGAACTATGTTCATTTATGCCTGGCCATGTATCGGCCTGTGTTCTAATTTGCCATTGTAACTCTTTTTGTTCTAAAAATAAGCCCCAAGGTCTTTTATCTTCTATTTCTACATGATCTATTGCTATAAAAGAAAATTGATGATTTCTATATTAATTTATGTGTTTTGCTAATGCATTATTACCTTTATTTTTCTTAATAGCATATTCATGCTCACAAATTCTTTGTGCTAGAGCTCTCTCTGTTTTTCCTATGTAGAATGTGGGGCAGGAATTGCACATGGGTAGATATACTACTGCTTTAGATTTGCAATTGCATTTTCCATTCAAATATTTCTTTTTCCTAAGATAAAAGGAGTCTCCCACTCTAATTTTAAAGCACCAATTACAGGCTTCACATTTACTCATTTCTTTAATTTTGTTACTTGTTAAGTGGATTCCTGTTTTTAATATGTCCTTAAAACTTTTCCTTTTTCGATAAACAATCTCTGGTATTTCTCCTAGGTGTTTTTTACATTGTGGGTCTTCCATAAGTATTGCCCAATTATTGGTAATTATTTCTCTAATTATATGATGTTCTTGAGAAAAAGTGATTATTAAGGCTTTTGAAAATTCATTCTTCCCATCTTTGTTAATAGATTTATTTATTATTATGTTATCCTGGCTATTTGTTCTGATATTTGATACATTTTGCTTTTATAAATTGGGCCTAAAGTGCCTGCTTAATCTTTTTTTAGTAACTTCAAGTATTAAGGCATCAACTAATGCTGCTGGACAGCTCCTTTTTTATGAATGAGGTTTAGTATAAAATGAAGTGATGTCATTTGGTACGTTGTCTGAGGAAGTTTAATACATATTAAATGAAAACACTTACTTGTGGATTACTTGTGGATTATAGAGAAACTTTTTCATTGTTTTAATACATTTCAGTGTTTAAATAAATTCTAATTTCTCCAGTTTGGTGGTTCTTCGCTTGACATCCGTTTTTACAGTTTGTTTAGTTTTAGTTCCATGATGAAGCCAGGGCACTGTAATGGTCAACAGTGAGCACATCATATTTGCCATACACACCTCATGTTTACTGGAAGAGTGCCAGCAATGTGCTATGTTAGAGCTAGGCAGTATACTCATTCAAGCGTGTGCGAGGTCTGTGGCTTGTAAACATTTCACCCCAGCACATACTGGCTATTGTGGTACTAAGGCTAATGTCCAGACAGCACACAGCATGCATGGCTTCCAATTGTTGACATGAGGTATATGTACAAGCTGTGGGCACACATAGCTGTACATGTCATGGACATATCACCTGTGACTACTCAGGAACATACAGAGCAGAGCTGGATTTCCCTGAGTTTGTCAATACAGGCCTTGTGTAGGTCCTATGATCTTGCTATTTGGGTATGTGTGTAGGCATTGCATTAGGTGGATATGTCTAATGACATACATGCCACATGGATTGTTGTATGATATAATAGGTTCATAGGTTCATAGGTAGGTACTAAGCTATTGGCCCTAGGGCCTATATAAGCCTAGCCAAAGGTACCCAGGCTTTCGCCACCCAAGAAAATTATTTTCCTGTGCCACTGTCGAGCAGAGCCACAGAAGTGATCTCCGGGGTGAATTTCCTATCACCCATCCAATCATCAAGATTTTTCTTGAAGAGTGCTGATGAGGAGCTTTGTTTGATATAGATAGGTAGTTTGTTCCAGAGTATGGGAAGTCTCTGGGACAGGAATCTATCCCTCCAGCATGTTCTGCTTATTGTGGTGATGAGGTTTAGGTCCCTAGAGCATGTAAGCTCGTAGGGATTGGGATTTCTTTAAGTGGAGCATGTCTAAAAGCTCTGGGTTTGACATAGCTTTGTGTGTCAGGCAGAGATCGCCTCTGAGTAGGCGATATGCAATGGAGTAAAGCTGCAGTTTTATGAGATGGTCTGCATAGAGCATCTCTTTGAGGCTGGTAATCCTCTTTGTGAGGTATTTCTGTGGCCTTTCCAGTTGTAGTAGATGTCTTGTAAGGTACATACCAAAAAGGGCATTGTACTCTATAATGGGTCTAATGAGTGACGAGTAGAGGGGAACAATGACCTCTTTTTTCCTAGATGAGAAACCTTTTGTGATGAGGTGTGCCACATAGAAGGATTTCCTGACTACTGTGGCGATGTGATTATCAAAGGAGAGACTACTGTCATCCTGTGTCCCAAGGTCTCTTATCACACTTTCGGTGTTAAGTAGACTACCACCTATGTGGTAGTTCATGGGTACTGAGTTTTTACCAAAAGGAATGACACTACACTTTTTGGCATTGAGCTTGAGGCCATGGCTTTGACACCAGGCATCTGTCTCAGCAAGGCCCTTTTGTAGGATGTCCACATCTTTTGGAGTTTTGATTATGGCTCCTAATTTGCAGTCATCTGCGAACTTCATTAGCCAAAGACCTTCTGTGTTGGCCTGTATTTCAGAGAAGTAGATACCAAACAGGAGAGGACCCAGAACTAAACCCTGTGGTACTCCACTTGTCATTGGTCTGAAGCTGGATTTGGAGTCTGCTACTTTCACAGTGTGGGTTCTGTCAGTAAGCCAGCTGGCAACCCATCTTGTGACATAGGGATTTATACCTAGTTTAGTGAGCTTCTCTATAATTCCAGAGTGGGGGATGGTGTCAAAAGCCTTGGTGAGATCTAGATAGGCTGTGTGAACCACCTTACCCTCATCTACGGCTTTGGTGACTGCTTCAAAGAAGTCTATTGGGTTTAAGAGACATGATCTGCCTTTTACAAACCAGAACTGGGTGGGGTCCTGAGTTTGGAGTTTACCAATGTCATTGTTTATAAGTTCCATTATGATATGCTCCATAGCCTTGCAGACCAGGCTCGTTAGGCTAATGGGGCGGTAGTTTCCAGGGTCTGTGGTGGCTCCCCCTTTGTGGAGTGGGATAACTGTCACTGTGCACCATTCAGTGGGCACATAGCCTGAGGTGAGGCTATGATTGAACATGGTACTTAGGTGGGGTGCCAGTTCGTTCTGTAGTTCATGTAGAACACAGCCTGGGATGTCATCAGGTCCCATGGATGCTGTGTTCGTGGCTTTGGATAGTGTGTTTTTTACCTGTGCAGCTGTGATTACAGGAACTTTGCATTCTTCTGGTATAGAGCTGGGCCCTTTAGGGGATGACAGAGGGGTAAAGTTAGCACTGAACCTATCTGCCAGGATGTTGGCAATATCTGTTGGTTCTGTATATTTAGTACCATTGTGCTGTAACTCAGAGCAGATCTGAGTGTTGCCATTGAGATTCTTGACATAGCTATAGAATGCTTTGTGGCTGTCTTTAGAGTCAGTGGCGAGTTTGTTTTCATAACTAGCTTTGGAGGATTTTATGAGGAATCTCAGCTTCTTACTGAAGCTGACCAGGGAGTTTCTCCAATCATAGGATTTTACTCTTTTTTGCAACAGTTTCTTTCTTCTGTTTTAGAGTTTGTTTATGGCAGGGGACCACCAGATTGGCTTCCTTTTTTTGGAGGATAGCATCTTAGTTCTGTTATGGATTGCACAATCCATGCACTCATGTAAGTGCTTATAAAGTGAATTTGTGAAGGATTCAGCAGTCATACCTCTATTGTCCATCAGCATGGGTGTCGTGAAGTTTTCTAATTCTGTCTTAAGAAGCGTGAAGTTGGCTTTGGAGAAATTTTTTACTGTGGTTTCCCTAATGGGGGGTGGGGGAGGGATGTGAATGTCTAGGGTGATTAGCTTATGGTCGGATCTGACCAACGAGGAATTGACCTCTGGTGTGGAGCACCGGTTGCCCATGTTGGTAATAACCAGGTCTAGGATATTGCTGCCCCTGGTGGGGGTGTGGATAAGTTGATCCATAGCATTGGAATTTATGAATTCCAGAAAACGTTGAGCACAAGAGTTGGTACATGAGTAGTTTTCCCAGTTAATGGTAGGGTAGTTGAAATTGCCCATTATTAGAGCGTTAGGCTGTACCCTACTATTTTCCAGTGTATTAAGAAATGAGGGGTGGGAATCCTGGGACATGGTGGGGGATCTGTAGCAAGCTACTATTTGGATTGCAGTCTTGCCCAGAGTTAGTTGCACTTGGATAATCTCGGATTCATTATGCTGAGCAACTAGCCTGGAGGTGTGGATATCCTTAATGAATATGGACACTCCTCTGCCTTTAGTGTTTTGGTCCAGGTTAGGTGGCTGAAAGGTGTGGTGTGAATTATAGCCTGGTAATGCAAGGGTACTCTCTGGAGCCTTGAACGAGGTCTCTGTCACTGCACAGATGTTGATGTTCTCCATTTTAAGGAGTGCCTCGAGAGAGTGCATTTTGAGGTTTACACTTCTAGCAATGAGTAGCAATACCCTCAGATTCTTCTTGCCTGTACCTGTTAGGGTGGTGAATTTGTCATTTGGACCTTGCCTAAAAAAGGCACTATAGGGGTGGCTAGAGCCTTAGCCAGTATCTGGAATCCCAGGGGCGACAGGTGCAGGCCATCTCTGGCAAAGCATCATGGCTTGTTGATCATGTCATCCTAGGCAGACAGATACTGGATCCCCTTAGAATGACACCAGAACCTTAGCCAATTGTTGAAGTCAATCATTTTGTCCTTGTACTGTGGTATCATTCTCAATCCAAAAGAGAAAGAAAGGCAGGACACTGCTATGTTCCGTTTGTCTTTATTAAAACACAAAATTCCAAGGATAAGCGCTTTTGGGTAACAACCCTTCTTCAGATAAAATAAGAGCAATCAAGCAATCAATTTAAACTAACCTTCAGCCAATGAGCTGTCAGTAAACTACCCACCTTTTCTGGAGGGCGGGTCTCATGGATACCATATCATTTAAACCTGGGCTCCTATGAGCCATCAGCTCTAAAATCCATTTGGATTCTGTGGCCTCTGTAAGAAGCTTAATGTCACCCCCCCTATTATTTAGCCTTACATTAACTATAGCTCTAAAAAGAAAAGTGTGTGTGGGATTGATTTCAATATGCCTATAAAGGGCATTATGTATGTCCTTATTTCTTATGGAGGACAAATGTTGAAGCACCCTCACTTTAAACATATTGTTGGTTTTTCCCACATAGAAACCAGCGCACTGTACACATTCTGCTATGTAAACCAAATTAGTGGTCCTACAAGTGGCCCTAGCCTTCAAGTTAAAAACTTTACCACTAACTGGATGCCTAAAGATGGTATCCCTATTAATGTGTGAGCATGCTTTACAAATTCCACATGGAACACTGCCTGCTGTGTCCTTGAAAGGTTTTTTAGCAATTTGTGTCTTTTCCCCACAAAGTAAATCCTTTAAATTTTTATTCCTCCTATAACCAAAGCTAGGCCTCTCTCCTATAATATTCCTTAACTTATCGTCACTCCTCAAGATGTTCCAATTTCTATATACTATCTCCCTTATGTCACCAATGTTACTACTATAAGTAAAGAATAGCTTTGGATCCTCTGATTTACCCCTTATTGTGGGAGAAATCTCCTTTTCACCCTCCACACATCTTAACCATGGTTTAAACCTTCTATCCCTTTTTCGGTTGCCACTGTCCACCATCTTGTTAACTAGTCCTTCTCTATAGCCCCTGTCTCGGAAACATCGTTTCAATCCATTCACCTCTTTTTCATATTGGACATCATCCAGGCATAGCCTGGATGTCCTACTAATCTGACCCTGAACAATATTGGGAAACGTAAAACGGGGGTGCATACTGTCAAAGCACAGCAAGGTGTTCTTTCAACACTCCTTTCTGTGTAGACTGGATGAAAAACCTTCCTTGTTTTGTGAAATACATACATAAAGGAAGTCTATCTGCTTCTCAGAATAATTTACAGTAAATCTAAGAAATAATGTAGTGGAGTGCAAATATTCAACAAACTGCTCTAACAGTGCAATACTCCCTCTCCAAAGAATAAAAACATCATCCACAAAACATGTGTATGTGTGTACATATTGCATCCATTCCTGGTTATTAAAGATGGTGGCCTTTTCCCAATATGAGAGGACAAGATTAGCATACGTATTAGCACAGGGGGTACCCATGGCTACCCCCTGCGCTTGTCTAAATGTTTGTTTGGCACCGGTATGGTATCATTCTGGGTGATGGCAGGATGCTACTCAGGGCTAGGGTCATACCTGCTTGGGCTACAAGATCGGACAGCTCCTCCATGTCCCTTTTCATGTAGTCCAAGGAAGTACATCTCAGGTCATTCACACCAACATGGACAATGACAGAGTCATATTTGTACTTGTTGTGGAGTGACCTGAGTGCATGCATTATGTGGCGGATCCTGGCACCTGACAGGCAGCTGACAGTAACTTTCTCCTTGTTAACCTGGTGAGTGGAACATCAGTGTGCCTGACTATAGAGTCACCTATGACTAGAGTGTTGGGTACGTTGTTATGCCTTATGGGCTGTGGTTGAGTGGCACACTGAGTTTGTGGGCTATGTGTCATTTGGGTTGTGTTGGGGGGTGGAGGTTGCTTGTGTTTCTGCTTTGGAGGTCCCTGTTGCTTGCGCAGGTTTTTACTGAGAGCCTTCACGAATGTAGGTGTGTGTTTTGTGTTTCTATGTGTGTGTTTTGGTGGTGTAGGTTTTGAGGGACTATGTGTTGAGTGTGGTGTGGTGCAAGTGTTTACCTTCTCCTTTTGACTGTCTAGTCCAGTCTTTTGTGAAGAGAGCTTCGCTTCCAGTTTGGCTAGATAAGTGCATCTCTCACAGGTTGTAGTATTGGGTGGTAGGAGGAGAGGGTTGTCTGTGTACATGAGGCAATTACTGCATTGCCCCAAGATGCCCAGATTCATCAGGTAGACACGAGAAAACACAGGGGGCTGACCCTTAGATATGCCGGGATAGGTGCTTATTTGTAAAGTACTAGAAACTGTTTCCCTCTAGACAGTGAGGAAAGTTGAGTGCTGTAGTAATTTGTAGCTTATTTAGTGCTTACAATAAGTTCTGAACAAATGCTGAAACAAAAACTGGCTAGTTCGAAGAAACAAAATTAAGCCAGAAGGCTTCCCACCAACACAGAAAAGCTTGGGGCCTAGAAGCCAACAGCAAATCTATATCCAGGCTAGACTACCCACAGGAAAGGCAGGAAAGAAGCTTAGAAAAAGTTTTTTTTTTTTTTTAGTGGAAAGAGAGAAAGGAGTAGCAGAAATTAAGCTGATTGGCCTTCTCAAATGTTCTCCCTGTACTGGGTAGAATGAGGTAATGACACTAGACTGGGCGGAGGGTCCCAGATCAAATTTACACTAGGGGTGGGTAACTGCAAAGCCACCAACTATAAAAACACTATACCAACAGGGCGGGAGGGTGGGAAACAAACTGCAGAAATATTTCTCACAGCTGAAAAGCAGCAGTGAGCCTTTAAATGAAAGTTTTAAACAGCTAAAGGAGCCTCTAGAAAAAAAGAGTTTAACTGCAACAAGTTATCAGAAACAAACAACCCAACAGATGCTTAATAAAAGTGGACAATTTCCAGTTAATACCTCACACACAGTGAAACTAGCTAGAAAAATGCACAGTACACAAAGTGCTATACATAACGAAGAAATAAAGAACAAAATAAGCAAAAATCAGGATACTTAATGTTATATATTATAGTTCCGAGTTTGCTCAGTGTCCTTCCTTTGATTAGCTCAGTGTGAAATGGCAGAAACACTCACAACTTAAATTCTTAGGTAACAGAAAGTTGAAACCTGAGACAGCTTTTAAGAAAGAAATATCAAAAGAACCAGTGAGGTGCTTAGTCTAAGCTGTAGTCCAGGTGACCTCAGTCAGCCAATGACCTCAAACAATTCTCTCTCACTGAAATGCCTGATGGCTTTGGCTAAACCAAGATGTCCCTGAATATGTGCTCAGACACACAGCCTCCACAAACACTAGGCCCAAATACAAGCCTGAATATGGAAATGCTACAAATATCCCCACTACTTAGAAGCAAACTGCAGAAATGTTTCTCACAGCTGAAAAGCAGCAGTGAGCCTTTAAATGAAAGTTTTAAACAGCTAAAAAAGCCTCTAGAAAAAAGAGTTTAACTGCAACAAGTTATCAGAAACAAACAACCCAACAGATGCTTAATAAAAGTGGACAATTTCCAGTTAATACCTCACACACAGTGAAACTAGCTAGAAAAATACACAGTACACAAAGTGCTATACATAACAAAGAAATAAAGAACAAAATAAGCAAAAATCAGGATACTTAATGTTATATATTATAGTTCCAAGTTTGTTCAGTGTCCTTCCTTTGATTAGCTCAGTGTGAAATGGCAGAAACACTCACAACTTAACTTCTTAGGTAACAGAAAGTTGAAACCTGAGACAGCTTTTAAGAAAGAAATCTCAAAAGAACCAATGAGGTGCTTAGTCTAAGCTGTAGTCCAGGTGACCTCAGTCAGCCAATGACCTCAAACAATTCTCTCTCACTGAAATGCCTGATGGCTTTGGCTAAACCAAGATGTCCCTGAATATGTGCTCAGACACACAGCCTCCACAAACACTAGGCCCAAATACAATCCTGAATATGGAAATGCTACAAATATCCCCACTACTTAGAAACAAACTGCAGAAATGTTTCTCACAGCTGAAAAGCAGCAGTGAGCCTTTAAATGAAAGTTTTAAACAGCTAAAGGAGCCTCTAGAAAAAGAGTTTAACTGCAACAAGTTATCAGAAACAAACAACCCAACAGATGCTTAATAAAAGTGGACAATTTCCAGTTAATACCTCACACACAGTGAAACTAGCTAGAAAAATACACAGTACACAAAGTGATATAAATAACAAAGAAATAAAGAACAAAATAAGCAAAAAACAGGATACTTAATGTTATATATTATAGTTCCGAGTTTGCTCAGTGTCCTTCCTTTGATTAGCTCAGTGTGAAATGGCAGAAACACTCACAACTTAACTTCTTAGGTAACAGAAAGTTGAAACCTGAGACAGCTTTTAAGAAAGAAATCTCAAAAGAACCAATGAGGTGCTTAGTCTAAGCTGTAGTCCAGGTGACCTCAGTCAGCCAATGACCTCAAACAATTCTCTCTCACTGAAATGCCTGATTGCTTTAGCTAAACCAAGATGTCCCTGAATATGTGCTTAGACACACAGCCTCCACAAACACTAGGCCCAAATACAAGCCTGAATATGGAAATGCTACAAATATCCCCACTACTTAGAAACAAACTGCAGAAATGTTTCTCACAGCTGAAAAGCAGCAGTGAGCCTTTAGATGAAAGTTTTAAACAGCTAAAGGAGCCTCTAGAAAAAAGAGTTTAACTGCAACAAGTTATCAGAAACAAACAACCCAGCAGATGCTTAATAAAAGTGGACAATTTCCAGTTAATACCTCACACACAGTGAAACTAGCAAGAAAAATATACAGTACACAAAGTGCTATAAATAACAAAGAAATAAATAACAAAATAAGCAAAAAACAAGATACTTAATGTTATATATTATAGTTCCGAGTTTGCTCAGTGTCCTTCCTTTGATTAGCTAGGTGTGAAATGGCAGAAACACTCACAACTTAACTTCTTAGGTAACAGAAAGTTGAAACCTGAGACAGCTTTTAAGAAAGAAATCTCAAAAGAACCAATGAGGTGCTTAGTCTAAGCTGTAGTCCAGGTGACCTCAGTCAGCCAATGACCTCAAACAATTCTCTCTCACTGAAATGCCTGATGGCTTTGGCTAAACCAAGATGTCCCTGAATATGTGCTCAGACACACAGCCTCCACAAACACTAGGCCCAAATACAAGCCTGAATATGGAAATGCTACAAATATCCCCACTACTTAGAAACAAACTGCAGAAATGTTTCTCACAGCTGAAAAGCAGCAGTGAGCCTTTAAATGAAAGTTTTAAACAGCTAAAGGAGCCTCTAGAAAAAAGTGTTTAACTGCAACAAGTTATCAGAAACAAACAACCCAACAGATGCTTAATAAAAGTGGACAATTTCCAGTTAATACCTCACACACAGTGAAACTAGCTAGAAAATACACAGTACACAAAGTGCTATAAATAACAAAGAAATAAAGAACAAAATAAGCAAGAAACAGGATACTTAATGTTATATATTATAGTTCCGAGTTTGCTCATTGTCCTTCCTTCGATTAGCTCAGTGTGAAATGGCAGAAACACTCACAACTTAACTTCTTAGGTAACAGAAAGTTGAAACCTGAGACACCTTTTAAGAAAGAAATCTCAAAAGAACCAATGAGGTGCTTAGTCTAAGCTGTAGTCCAGGTGACCTCAGTCAGCCAATGACCTCAAACAATTCTCTCTCACTGAAATGCCTGATGGCTTTGGCTAAACCAAGATGTCCCTGAATATGTGCTCAGACACACAGCCTCCATGGGTGACAAGTAGAGAGGGAATATTACCTCTGTTAACATAGATATCAAACCTTATGTACTGTTAGCATGCTATCTGCCATGTGCATGTGTATAATGACTGTAGCCACCTGTATGTAAAAAGGATAACGGAAGGTATTGTAATGTCATTTATGTTGTATGAGTGTGGGATATACATATCCAGTGCAGGTACAGTTAGGTCATATACAACCATGAGGGTGTTGTTTACTGGTGTACAGCAACAGTCGACTGTGTTAATGTTGACAACATCCGAGGGATCCTGGTATGTGTACAACTGAGCTGGTTACAAACAGTGGTATTATTGCATTGCATAACACATTATGCATCTTTGTCTGTACATGGGTTTTTGCACAGCTGATGTAGGTCTAGGTACAGTTCACCAATCGAACGTTATCTGGTGGTCTACCATACTATGTCATACCACATATGGATGTGTGCTGGTAGTCTGGGGACAAGGTGGTGGATGTATATGAGGATACAACCTAGAATGCAACGTTTGCCACTGTCACCTGTACCCGACTCATCTGTGATGAGTTATGTCGGAGTAGTGGTCTTTACATATGAGTAGCCTTTATGAATATGTGGACACCACCACATGGAATGGTCCATACCAGTGTTATGGCCCACATGTCCGGATCTGAGTTTTATGGTGGTAGTGCCATTGTGCACTACAGAGCCTTCAGCTAGGTGTTCCTCACTGCACAGATGTCGGTATTCCCCATTGTAGGTTCTACCTTGAGCAAATGAATTACAAAAGCCACACATCTAGCACTGGTTAGCATAAGCATCCAATGCAACTGTCTTGTAGGTGTCAGGGTGTTACTTCTGTGTGTAGGACTTTTGCCTTGGAATGTGACTATATGGGTAAATGTGACCTAGGTATTATCCACACTCACTTGAAACATGGATGCATGTGCTCTGTGTTGAAGGCTTGTCGTTCAGTCATGACAGCCCGGAATAACAGACACTGGACAACCTCATAATAACAGCAGGACATTGGCTCATTGTTTTGGTACAAGTCGCAGCAATGTGCTTGGTAGCAAATGCCACATGTAAGGTGACAGACAGCAGCAGACATTGTGCATATAACCAATGTGAGATATACTTAGTGTAGCAGTCTTGCTAATAATGACAACTACTAACACAGCCAGGAGAGGTCATCTTGACACCTGCACCTCAGTACCATTACACAATGAGGCTCACACATTATGCTTGCACATGCCACTGTTCCAAGTATAATGTCACTGTCCACAACTTGCTATCAATGTATGCCTTTCAGGGCAGCAAGGTAGTTTGTCCCAGTTAACCTATTGTCTGTCACATCCACACATATATATATATATATATATATATATATATATATATATATATATATATATATATATGTATATATATATATATATATGTCAGTACTTCATGTACATGTATGCATGTGTATCACACAGCACAGACACAGATATATAATTTACGGGCCACATACAGGTATCTGGTAGTAAACCAGTATGATGTGCATATATACTGACAGGTAAGATGTACATAGCTGTAAACCTGTGTGTTTACAATAGGAGTCCATTGCAACATGTTCTGTACATGTACGTGTATGAGCATGCACACTGTGGCCTTCTGTGGTTAGAATCGGAGTGCATCCCAAACAGCCCTGTGCTACTAAGTGCATGAGTGTACCCACTGCCACCTTGTTTAATTTGAGTCAGTGCATCCAAACAAGCCCTTTGTTTCTGTGTATGAGCATGCCCAGTATAACCTTGTGTAGTTATAGTCATAGTGCATCCCAAATGGCCCTGTGCTACTAAGCCTATGAGCATGCTCACTGTCATCTTGTGCAATTGGAGTCAATGCATCCAAACAAGTTCTCTGATTCTATGTGCATGAGCATGACCACTGTAACCCTGTATAGTAATAGTAGTTGCCCATTCCACAGAAGGGCATACTCCAGTTAAGGGCTTGTTGTGCTACAACTATCCCTCTCAGGCCTACCTATGTCTTACCTGCAGATGATGTGTCTTGTGTGCACATACAGGTTGTAATGGACACCTACTTTAAACCCAGAGGTTTAAAGCTATGTACATCTTGACTGTCAGTATCCCTGTTGTTGTCCTCAATGTTAGAAGGTCATTCTGATTGCCTTGGAATGTGTAATCTCTACGGTGTGTCTCATAACTGCGTAATACTGTAATAGTGATCTATAAATAGGCAGAAGTTCTGTTCCCACCCCTGGCAACTGTGTGTTTGTGTTTGTGTGTATGTCAGCAAGTGGTTGTGTGTGTGTGTGTGTGTGTGTGTGTGTGTGTGTGTGTGTGTGTGTGTGTGTGTGTGTGTGTGTGTGTCTGTATCCTGTCATGACAGCAGGCTGTGCTACATTCCAAAGAGATACCACCTTCTGCACTGGCCTTTATCCTTGTCAATTGCTAAACCTCTCTTTTCCCCCTCCCCCCTGCTCACTGCAAGTAATCAGTCCTGTGATGTCACCTAGCTCAGAAGTGGAATCAGAGTAAGTGTAATTGTATGTGTTCTGTGGCACATACCTCAACTGCATACCACTGTACTAGCTATCTTTACATAGGCAAGACGTGTATGCACAATGCTGGCAAGTGTGTGCGTGTTTGTGTGTGACTACCCTGTAGCCAGGCATACACATGTGTAGTGTCTTTTAACATGCTTCACACCATGGTAGCCATCTGTGGTGACTGGTGTCTACAAAGTATTGCATAGTTAAGAATGGAAAGGAATACACAGTCAAGAACGACTACAGTTGGGTATGTTATTTTCCTGTGCCACTGTCAAGCAGTGACACAGAAGTGGTCGCCGGGGTGTAAGTCCATACCCATCATTCCCCCACCCAAACTCCACAATCCCCAAGGTAGATTACATTAGCCATCATTCCCCACCCCAAACTCCACATACACAACAACCATCCCTTCTCTGGTGAACTGATTAAGATTTAAATGTTATAAAACAAGAGATGCCTCTGTTTTGTGTACACGTCAGTTCCTTTGGAACCCTTCTGTGTCACAAAGGGTGTTCAGACATGTGTGTATGTGTGTGTACATATATATGTGTGTGTGTACACATCCCGTAGGTATATATATATATATATATATATATATATATATATATATATATATATATTTAGTTATGACAGTTGTACAGATGTAGAATTGTCTTTGATGTTTCACAGCGTACAGTACATTCAAGGGTTCTGTGCATATGTACACAAAGTAACTGTCCCATTTGTTTTCAGTACTGTGGAATACCTGTAGTAAGATGTGCATTATAAAATCCATGAAACATGTATACAACCCTGATGGCTTAGTGGTAAGCCCAGTGACCTCCGTGTGCATGGGCTAGGGTTCAAGACCTGCAAGCCTTGTTGATACTGTTAATTAGGACTAAATAAGACACCTTTAAGCGGGTGTAAATGTGTTTTCATGACAGTAAGCAGCGGGTACACACAGGTAATAGACATGTACAACTCGCAGTGCACTTGAAATGCCCTTCTTTGGCAATCCTGCTGATGTCACCCACCTATGAATACACCTCTGGGGCTGTTGCAGCCCATTAATCTCCGTACCGCGTACTGTAACTACATAATGCTATAGTGTGATAAACTAGTTTGGTAGGTGTTCTAATCTCATACAGGTCAACTCTGTGTGTGCCTGAGAAAGAAACAATGCTTTTTAGAGTATGCACACTCTTTACAATTCACTTACTCACTTTTGGAAATCCTGCTGATCTCACCCACCTAGAAATACACCTCTGGGACTGCTGTAACTTACTAATCTCCATAGCACGTGTTGTGACTGCATAATGCTGTAGTGTGATAAATTAGTTAGATAAGGGTTCTAGTCCAAGACAGGCCAACTGTGTCTGCCTGAGAAAGAAACAATGCTTTTTAGAGTATGCACACTCTTTACAATTCACATACTCACCTTTGGCGATCCTGCTGATGTCAACCACCTAGAAATACACCTTTGCGACTACTGTAACCCAGTAATCTTCATAGTGTGTTCTGTAACTGTATAATGCTATAGTGTGATAAACTAGTTAGGTAGGAGTTCTATTCCAAGACATGGCAGGTGTGTGTATGTGCTTGACAGTCAGAGCCTGTGTGGAAGTGACTGTGAGTGTTTAACCACTGGACATGTTGGGGAGTGTTTTTTGTAGTTTTACTATGTGGTGTCCGTATTATATGTCACAATGTCCACCTTACGAGGAGTACAGATGTCAATCAGCCAAGGGACTGTGTTGGCAAGTCATACCCCTACATCTGGCAAAAGGCCTGGTGAACAAAGTATGCAACCCTACTATTACCCGAAATACGTTCTGAACCCATGTGTCATACTCAAACACACTTGCCTAGAATATCCCGCTATGTTGCTCATACCCTGCACATTTATGACAGATAGTAGGCATGGTGTGATTGCAGAGGGCATGGCACCCTGTCCAGCAGTACAATAGGCACATAATTGCAGACAATGTGCCTTCACTATGTTCTCCACTGGATGCCTGCAACATATGTGGTGCCATCAAATGTGATCCATACAATGCCTTACACACATGCCCTGTATGGACAGATGCCACTGACACCAGGGAATACCTGTATCTTGCTATCAATGCAGGTGCAGGGCCAACCTGCTGTCTATTAGCAGGTCCTGCCACACCAGGCCAGTATTGGCATATCTGATGATAACAGTCTGTGTACACAACATGTGCCAGTCAAACCAGTTACACTTGTACATGGCACTGTACATTATTGTGGGACGTGCACATCCCAGGCAATGTCCATGTCAAGGACTATCAAACACAGACATGGGATGCATTGCAAAGCAATGGCCATACACAATGGTAACCAGGATGACAGGACAGTTCATACAATACCCATCTGTGTGGGACATTGGAGACACTACACCCCTGAACCAGACTGCACACCATTGTTGAGTGGCGTGATGCCAAGGATTACCCCTCACCCAGCCTTGTACAGCCGTCTTACACAGCCAACCACTAGACACCCATGAAGCAATGCACACATGCATGTCAGTACTGGCACCTTGTGTCTGCATGTGGGGTATGATGCTCCCAAACACAGTCACATCCAGTATAACTCCCATTGGCATACTGACTGATGTCAGACATGTTCACATGCCCTAGCCCATAGAACCTCAGGATATCCCCTGTTATGCATTTAGTACCTGTGCATTACTGCAGTGTGGCAAACTAAGTAGTTAGGAAGTGTATTTGTGAGCCTGGCAATGTGTCTGAGTCCCTTAGAGAGTGTGGTTGTGTTGACAATGACATCTGTTCATGTGGACAGCCATGTATGCTACATCTAATGTTTGTCTACTATATCTCTGTTGCAGATGTCGTGCACCAGCACACATATATGTTCTTACAGCATACCAACATGTCAGCTATGTGGCACATGGAGTAACTGCATGCACTTGTAATAGTAATGGCTAGTCAGTCAGGGGTTTGAACCCCTGTACTGATAGGTGTGTGACAGACAATGCTTAGGTTTTAGTCTCCAAGCCCTTCCCTGATGTACTTTGCCTCAGTCTGTCCCTCCCACACACCCTCTGGTGGATGTGGAGTTGTACACCTGCTCAGCAGCAGCTTGTGTTTTGTAAGTGATGGTCATGATCAGGTGATGGCCTCTACTCCTATTGCAGTCCTCCTCTAGCTGATTGCATGTGTAACAGCTGTGGTGACGTTCCCATAGCCAATCGCATGGAAACCCAGTACAATATCTAGGAACATCATGTTGGTGTTTGCCCATGACAATCGCTGTGAGTGGTACCTGGATCTGGTGTTTGGTAAACAGCATCACAAATGATATCTGAATATTCCTCAAATAACATACACAGTGGAAAATAGCCTAAAGACAGGAGGGTGATGTGCCAGACATGACTACAGCATGTAAGTGTAGCTATGCTTCATTGAGACTACTGCCAGTTTAACAAGTTATGTGTGGTAATGGCTATTCTGCATGCTTTAAAACATTCAAGACAGTGCTCTGTTTGTGAGGGAATCCCCATTTGTAGGGCCATCTGTGGACTGGTCAGTGTGTGGAACCATTTGTTTCTTGTGTTACTCACTGAACACACATCTGTGAACTGCAGAAGCATAGTGTGAGGATTGCAGTCAGTACATGGTGATAGTGATGTGAGTTACTGCCATCACATCCCTGATTGGACATATATCACATGAAACAGTGGTATGATAGTCACTGTCTGAGGTTCTCACAGTGACATGCCAATAATGGGCCACTGTTCATAGCTGCAGTCACAAGTCTTCTACACTTTGTACAGATGCCATGCAGTATATATGCATGTGTTGTGCTCCCTCTGCAAATGTATGCCATCTGTTGTGTTGGGTTGATGGTCATATCTATGCATGCTGTTATAAGTAATCCTGAATGCTGTTGACTATTACTAAGCCATATCTGAGTTAAAACTGCAACACCATAGGCTGTATGGGATTAGAGGTCCTGGCGGAACCTCCTGTCCCACTTCAGCTGGCCATGGCACCGAGCACAAGGACGTCTGTGGCCCAGTCTTAGACCTCCACTTCTGTTGGCTCTGCACCACCTTCTGGTGGAACCGTCACTGAGGATGGGGCTTGTCCCCCCTGGGAGCAGGTCCAGACAGGAACTTGTCTGCCGTTGTACAGTCCCAGATGTGGTGCATAGGGGGTTCAGTAAGGGGTTTTGAGGCCAAATACACCAGCTCGAGGGCAAAGTGTCACATTTAGAGGGTGAGCCTGCCCCTCCTAGACATCCCCCAACACAGCCACCTTTGCGGCTGTTTTGGTGCAGTGGTGGCTGCCCATGTGTGGGGACCTCCATCCCACTGTTTCCATCTGGGGGCTCAGTGAGTCAAGTACTTAAAGGAATATTTACTAAAAAAACACATATACTCATAAAACCTAAATACAAAAGCTGCAATTTTGTCAGTAGTAATATCATTCAAGATATTGTAAATAGTTTGTCAAAAGGTGTAAACTGTTAACCTCAAAAGCCGACATAGTTAAACTAGACTACCAAATATGGTACAACCAACTGGGTGATGTTTCTCTAGAATGTTATAAAGCTGGACTAAATAGAATTATATTCAAACATAATACCAATTATCATCTCAGACTTCTTAATTTCAAAAGACAGGAGATGTTACAAGCATCATTTAGACCTGGTGCAACAAAAGCATTCAAACGAATTTGCCATTCCAGCTCGTGTTCCTCTAGAAGTAAATTCAGTGGTCCACCTCTCAGATTAGCTTGGACTTGATCTATAGCTTTGAGATTAGCTTGGACTTGATCTATAGCTTTGAAAATAAATTTGTCGCCCACATTATTTACTATATGTCTTGCTAGTGGATTATCAATTTTATTGTCCCGTCCCGTCCAAGGTGTATCCCCCCACATGTGTCATATACTGACCCTATATGCTGTCTTGTTTGTCATCCTACCTAACCTATCCTCCACAAGCATATCTACTCTCCTTCCCCGACATCCCACTCTCACCTTATGGAAACAAAAGGCCAATCTGTTCCTAGAACAATATTTGCCCCATACATAGCTGTCCATTTCACACACGTGCCCACTGGACACATAACCTTTTTAATTTGCACCACAACATACTACAGTTGTCCTCACCCCTGTCTCTCAGGCACACGATCCTGGTATGCACATGACTCCTAAAGGTTCCAGGTACACGTGATGCAGACAACCCCATTGTACACACAACACTACTGGTCCCTCTATGGTTACCCCATTTACCTTTTTCATGATGATGATGTCGCACACAGCACCTTGCAAGAGTACTGTTTTCACATAATGATTGGACAGGAACTGTTGTGTTCATGTAAATAAAATGCACAGAGTGATGTATTTGGCCAATGTACAAATGTTTGTGTGTATTAATAACACATGTCTGTCTGAGAGAGTCTTGATATTGCATAGGACAACACCACTACATAATACAGGCATTACTGTTGTTTCCCTTTTCATTCCTTTTTAATGATTTGTTGTCACATGGAATGTTCTTGACATATCTATATATATATGTAGGTATCTATATCTGGACATAAACACACACACATGCATCTACATGATGGAATACATTTCCTATACTGTTGAATGACTGTGCTGGATGATATGTTTGTGATAACATCCATGACTGTATATCTGCCATGGCTTAGTGGTAAATCACATTGTCTGTGGTGTACAGGGTCCTGGTTTCGAGCCTTGCAGAGGCCATTTATTTTGTTGCTGGGCAGAACAAGGCTGTTGGATACAGAGTGACTGAGGCACTTTTAAGCAGGTGCGAGCGGGTGTGCGCGGATTTGCGTGACGGTAAGCAGTGGTTACTTTTCATTACAGTTCCTTACACTCAGTTACCTTCTTGACTGCTTAACCTGTGTAGGCAGTGCTTACCCCCGTGCAAACAGGCTGAAACCCACCACTGCTGCTTAAAAGTGCTTATTCCATTTACCCTCGCACTAATTTCTTTAAAAGAAAAGAAAAAAGGGGTGATAGGAAAGTGGTGCAAAAAGGGGCACAAAGAGGGAAAGACAGTAGGCAAGGTAGCTAGGGATATGCAGGAAGGGTGTAGGGAAGGTCCATAGCTGTCCATTTCTTCTACAGCAATGGCTGTGCATATGCAATAAATTTGGCGGGACATTTGGACACTCACAACCCTGAGAAAGGAGTGAGGACAACAATAGCATGTTGTGATGACAATTAGAAACATTTACATGTGTCCAGTGGACATGTGTGCAAAATGGACAGCTATGTATGGAGCGTGCTTTTTTTGCGGGAACAGATTGCCCTTCTTTTCTTTTATGTTTAGGTAAGAGTGGGATGCTGGGGAAGGACAGTAGGTATGATCAGGGAGGATAGGTTGGGTAGGATGGCAGCCAAGACAAACAAGATGCATACAGGGGTGGTATATGACACATGTAGGGGGGAACACCTTGGACGGGGAAGGGTGTTTGGAAGTCACAAGCTCATGAGCCCACCAATGGATACAGTGGGACTGAGGTCCCCACCCATGGGCAGTCACCACTGCACCTTCACAGCCCAGAAGGTGGCTGTGTTGGGGGCTGTGTAGGGGGGGGCAGGCTCACCCTCTAGTTGCACCACTCAGCTCTCAAGCTGACATAGGTGGGCTCGAATCTCCCTGTCGAGCTCCCTATGCACCACGACCCGGAACGTACCACGGGTGACAGGTTCCTGTCCACTCCTGCTCCCGGGGGGGTGAGCCCCATCCCTGCAGCGGTTCCACCCAAAGGTGGTGCAGGGCCAATGGACGAGGAGGTCCCAGGCTGGGTCCCAGATGTGCTGGTGCCCGGTGCCATGGCCAGCTGAGGTGGGACAGGTGTGTCTGCTGGAACCGGCCTTCCCATACAAGCTATGCTGTAGTATGTTTAAGGCAGATATGGGTTAGTAATAGTCAACAGCATTCATGATTAGTTATAACAGCATGCATAGGTATTTCCATTACCCAGGGCACCAGATATAACATAGTTGCAGAGCAGGCAGAACACATGCATATATGGGTAAACAGTGGCCATTACAACAACATGCAGGTTTCATTAATGGCAACAGGCCACCAATATGGGTGTATTTTAACATGGCACATGCATAGAAACAGATGTGCATATTTATAAACCAATAGGACATATGTCCCAACAAAGAGTAGGAGTGTAGACATACCAAATGAGTTGTGTAAAATGGTTATGTTTGCACATATGGTAGGGGTGAGAGAGAGAGAGACTTCAATTAACAACTAATACATCCTTGTAGTTTCACAACATTTATAGTCACTGAAGAGGTCTGTCCCATACATGTATTATTGCAGTACCCAATGGCGTTATATTGTACAATGGTATGTTTGTAGATTAGTATGTACGGGACCTGTGTCTTATGTACAGGCTTGACAAGATGCAGGTGTTAATGCAGCATGTTTTGAGACTGCTGTCATACACTTTGGGTGAGATGCTGTGATGACAGGTATGTTTGCATGTACATTTTCTGACTATGTACAAGTCTGACTATCAGTTATATGTCATTAACAGCTGTCTACATTTCTTGGATCTTCACACTAATTTGTCAGGGGAACAGGGCAAAAGGCAGGTGATGTGGGCCATTTATCAGCACATACTGGTCAGACTGGAACAGTTGAGGGGTATGAATATGCATACCACTCTCTAAGCATTCTAGCAAAATCTGTACAGTTGTTAAGTGTAAATATGCATACAGCTTTCTCTCTGAACATTCTAACAGACTGTGTGCAGTTGTGTGGAATGATTATGCATACAACTTACTAGTGCTACTGGGATCCAAAGCCCTGCTGTGTGTAAAAAAAGCTTTACAGTTAAGATCACTGTACACTATGCTATCAGGCAATTGTTGTGAGGCGTTGCAATGTATTTTGTGCAATATGACTGACCTGTTTACACTTCTGACATTGTTATACAGCACTTTATACACATTGTATCTGGATACCACAGTGTGGGTAACACTGCTTACTACAACAGTACTATTTAATAACTGCAACAGTAAAACAACATATGACTGCAGAGTAAATAGAAGCAATGCAGGGGTTACACCTTTATTCAGAGCATATTATACTATTCTGTATACTGGTACAACACCTTCTCAGGCTCTTACATTTATTTATGACATTACGTGCAGGCTATTTACTAACCTGCCTCATGACGCATCCTTTGCAGCCTGGCATCACAGGCTTGCTGGTTTGCAGCATGCTCATCTGCAGCTGTCAGGGAAGTACAGTGATATTTAGCCATACCTTTCCATAGTATACACAAGCTAGGCAATTATTAACTACATAGTGGAAGGAGAACTTACTCAGTTCTGAGGCATTCTGCAACTGTCTTGCTTCCTGGATCTACTGTTCCAGGACATCTCCCCCCCACCACTTCAGGTCTGCATGGTGGTGCCTGACCTGCTTACCAGTCCAGGAGATACCTGTGGTACTAGTGAGGTCATGGGCGAGACTGTCCCAGGCCTCCATTTTGTACTGTGAGCCCTGGTACTGGCCATGCAGTAGTCTCCTGTCATGGTGATTTACCAGGAGTCATACCATGAATTTGGACTCCTGGATGCCCCAGCACTGCGCTCTAAAGTGAGTGCCTTCTCCCATTCCAGCCATTCTATCTGCAGGGGGATGCTACAACCAGTTATGAGCCATATTCCCGCCTCTTTGGTTTATGTAGGGCCAGATTCCCGCACTTTTCAGTAATTGACCATTTTCAAAAAGGCTAAGCTATGGGCACACATGCTTACTTCAGGTTGGCACTGCTTAAAGAGGTGTACCTGTGGGCATATTGTACTGGCTTTCCCACACATTGCTTACAATTACTTAGTTGGGCTGTGTGGCAGTTAGCATTGCTTATTGGTTATCTAGCATTATATTTTACTTTTATCTATGATGTCTTACTCATTACAGGCTATATATGTGTCTGGTATCCATCGTTCATGTGTTAATACACTGTATGGGGTCCTGGGGACTTCTAAACCTTATTACAGTGACACCTCAACTCTATGTTTACTGCAGTACTCCAATTCACATATGTGTGGTCTGTGGCAGGTTATAGAACATTACACTGCACATAGATTCAGTTCACATATTTGATTTGTTTCCCTGTTGTAAGGATTAGTTTGCTGATACCTCCTTTATATGTATGGCTTTCATGGTCTAGTAGTTTAATACTATGACTGTGATGTACAGGGTCCTGCATTCTAGCCTTGCAGAAGCTGGTTCTTTTGTTGCTGGCCAGAACATGAGCTGTTGGGTACAGAGTGACTAAGGCAATTTAAAGCAGTTGTGAGCAGGTGTGCATGGGTTTGCATGGAGCTAAGCAATGTTAACCTCTGGTAACAGTTTCTTACACTCGGTTAGCCTCTACATTGCTTCACCAGTGTGATACTCGCATACCGGCGGCCAAACAGGCTTACACCCGCTTTCTCCCACACTTGCAAATGCACTGTATTTGGTGTTTGCATCTGACATTCACACCCCTGGGTGGGAGTGAGGACTACGATATTACCTTGTGATGCCTATTACATGGCATGCCTATAGTATTGGGAATGACTGCCCATTAGGCGTAAGCATGCCGTTTGACTGTACGGAATCCGCGGCCTGTCCAGGGTTTGATTCATTCTATTGGTGTGTTCCTCTTACAATCTGCACCTGTCTGGCTAATACATGGGAAGTGACACCATTCAATACAAACAAGTAATTGGGTTTTGGAACCCACATTCTTCAGCCGAGTCATTTTACCGCATACCTATTATTCTATCATCTTTCTAAGGTTGTAAGTGGAATATGTGCTTTCTGTCCCTATCAGACCTCTCAAACGATTGGGGACAAATATCAACTGAATCAGGGACAAGTCATGACAACATCAGGGATAATCAGGGACACATTTAAAATATTAGTGCTACTAACTTGACACATTGACAGACTCAGAGCACATGAATTAATACACATTTTCTGAGGTAAATGATGTTTCTAGCTCTTAATTGTTGTCATTATTCATTACATGTAATTCACCAACTTTCCTCCAAAAGTCACTAGTTTTAGGAGAGATTAAGTGGGACAGAGTCAAATCAAAGGATGTGAAATCAGGGACAGTTGAGAGAGGGTATGGTCCTATTTGTTTCCCCAATGGTTTATGTCCTCAGTAGATTTTTTTTCTAGGCATTGATTATGGGCATAAGATATGCCCATTTCAGAATATTACTTACATCCCCGGGGCAGTCCTAATATGACTGCGCCCTCCAACACCTGCATGCCTAGGCCCATAATTGCATACCCATATTTCCCCCACGTGCCCCTCCTCAACAGCACTCATCCTTACTGTGGGTGCAGGTGGGGTATAAACACACCACTACACACTGCCCACTCTCCGCATGTCGGGACACATTTACCTTGTGTTGACCCATGGGTTATCAGGCTTGCACAACCCACTGGTCTGCGTACGTCTACAGCCTGGTTTGATGAATCATTACAGGGACTGACTCCGATGATCAGTAATTTTTGGGGTGTCCCACAAGGGCTATTGATGTCTTTGTTTCAAGATTAGGCCTGGCAGATCTCTCCCACTAGTAATATCCTGCCAGTGATCTGGGAAGCAGTGGTGTGTTTACTTTTATTGTGTGTCTGTATGTCTCACCAGCCTAGCTGGGGGGTTGATGCTATGTGTTCATACCTCTCAACCTGGAAACATCAAAAATCTGGACAAGGCCCATGAAAAATAGGTAGAAAAATCATGCGCTGATTAAAAAATTTATACATAATTGTGTAACCCCACCCACTACAATGGAATTGTGGGATACCAACTTTCAAATGCAAACTGAAGAACAGACAACCAAAATATGGCACCAGAGTCCTCCTGCAGCCATTCCAATGTCCCAATCCCTGACTATTTTGCCCCATTTACCATAAACACTAATGTGCATACTGCTTTACTTCTACAATGATTATTTGGATTTTATTTTTACATTTTATGGTACAATCCACAAACACTAGATATCTGCTAAACAAAGCAATACTGTCTCACAATGAAAATAGATTTAGCATTAAAACTTCTCAGCCCTTGAAACTCACATTCATTGAAACAGCACTGAAACCCACAGTCCTTCATGGACCCACTGGAACTGTCAGCATTTACCAACAAGTATTTTCACACCAATAGAATTCACTTCATCCAATACACAGATGAAGTAACTCTAATTCATAGTGCATACATTTTTATAACTATAAATGGAAAAGCTACATGATGGTTTCAGTACAACAGGTGGTTGACAGAGAGGGAGCTATGTCTCAACAAGGAAAAAAATATTGGAATGCTATAATTGCAGCTCAGCAGATCCTCTTAAAATAGGATAATCATGGAAATATCTAAGAATGATACTGGATTATAAAATATAATTAAAAAAAAAAACAAACAACTGTATGTCCTCATTTTTTAAGTAATATCTCCTACCAAAACACTAAACACTCAGCTGCTGAAACTCTTCTTTTACCTAAACTACTATAGGAAAAGTAGCTATGAACAAACTTAAGCATATCAGAACAAAGCTTGCACCCACTTACAACACAAAAGTGAAAGTCATACTGTAGCTGGTCACCTTTACATCGCTCTTTGTCCCTCATAGATTTAGGCTAGATGATTCTGCAAGCTAAAATTCAATCTACTGAACTATCTTTCTCCACAAGGACCTGTGCACTGTTTCAGCTGATTTTTTTTTATCCTAATATACAGTCTGTGGAAATATACGGTCATTTGATCAATGCTACATTGTTTGTGTCTTTCGGCTTTTTCCCGGTTAGGGGTCGCTGATCAATGCTACATTACTGTTCAAAAATCTCATTCCAGAATGTGAGAAAGAGCTCCTACAATTTTTTTACCTGCATTGTAGAACATACTGCCTTCACATACCAGGTCTGTCTGTCTCCAATACAGCATTGTTAAAGTAACTTGAAAATCTCATTCCCTAGAGCAATCTCAATGTTCCGATTATGATGTGACTTTGTGTTACTAACCATCTAACCTGTGCAGCCCCTCTCATTTCTGAAGTAGTCACAGATTATATAGCACAAGCTCTTACCCTCTGTTATAACTACCCTCCACTTTCTTATCCTTTTTCCTGATACTTAAATGCCACTTGGCGCTTGCATGATCAGCTTCCTGTTACAAGTTTTCTGCTCTGTTTGTTTTAGGTACGCTGCTTTTAACACACACACACACACACACACACACACACACACACACACACACACACACACACACACACACACACACACACACACTTTCCAAACCTGCAGCATAATGTACCTTCCAAATCTGAAGCATAACACACATTTCCAAACCTGCAGCACAATGTACTTTAACTTCCAGACTGTCTCTCCTCTCAGTATAGTTTCTCTTGTGGGCAGCAGCATAATGTTCTGTTTCTCTCACAGACAACTCAGCAGCAGCATAACATACGTACGGCAGTATAATGTTCTGTTCCCACGCGGAACCATCATTCCCTTGTTCTGGCTTGTATGTATGAGCTAGCTCAATTCCGACAGGCTGGCAGACCATTTCACATAGGTGATGTCATCGCGCACGTGATGACATCAGCTCTGAAAGCTGGAACAAAAAAATTAAAAATAAACTGCCGGGAAATTCGGAAATTAGGGGTGCCACTCGGGAATCGTGGTACCCCATTATTTAGACGACAAAACTCGGTAAAAACCGAGTAATTCGGGACGGTTGGGAGGTATGTATGTGCTATATATTTGTTGATTGGACCCCTCACCCCATATGCACGGCCTATGAACATATGTAATTAGTAACTGCTGTATCATATCCAAGCTATATACATGTGTATATTTACAGACACATATATATATATATATATATATATATATATATATATATATATATATATACTATATACAGATATATCTGTATATGTATGCATACATGTATATATTTATATATTGCTGTCAATATATATCTAACAAATTATGGGTGTCTGCATATGTATATATCTATATGTGGGTATGTATATGTATTCTGCCTCTGTATGTATACATTTGTACTACGGACAGAATGAGGTATATCTCTATGTCGCTATGGGTAGATATACACACACATACCTCTACATATATACATCTACATCTGGTTATTCCGTTCTTTGCCAAGTAGATTACACTTTGCTGCAGTGGGACTAGTAGCAGGTGTGGCTGCTCATTGGGCGACGCCTCTGCCCAATGAACACTTTTGCTTACATCCATGGATCAGTCTATATAGGCCCACATCAGCCAACACCTGCACACCTAGACCCATAACTAGCTACCCATAGTACCCCCACCTGCACCACCTCTACAGCACTCATCCTTACTCTGGGTCATGGTCGGGTCTGAACACACCACTACACGCTGCCCACTCTCCACTTCACGGGACTCATGTCATACATTGTCTCGACCCATGGGTCATCAGGCTTTTCCACCCTTGTATTCCAGGTATGCACACACCCCAGCCAAAATGGTCAGCGTATCATCTTCTTTTGGTCTTATGTCAATTTTTGGGGTGTCCTGCAAAAGACGCTCCTGTCTGTGTTCTAAGATTAGATTCATCAGGTGCACTGTGTACCCCCCCGGTTGTATCCTGCCTGTGGTCTGGGGAGCAGTGGACTATTTACATTGTTTGAGGGTTTGTGTGTATGTTTCCTGTGTCCGGCTGGTGGGGGGGGGTGGAAGGTCATGCTACGTGTTTCAAGTTTCTTGCTTGGGCCCCTCACTTCCATTGGCATAGCCTGTGAACATATGTCATTCTTGTGTGCTGTTTCCTATCATAGCTGTATATCTGTGTATATCTACACACACACACATATATATATATATATATATATATATATATATATATATATATATATATATATATATATGTATGTGTATATATATATATATATATATATATATATATATATATATATATATATATATATATACAAATATGTATATGTCTGCAACTATATATATATATATATATATATATATATATATATATATATATATATATATATATATATATATATATATATATATATATATATATATATATATATATACATATATATATATATATATATATATATATATATATATATATATATATATATATATATATATATATATATATATATATATATATATATATATATATATATATATATATATATATATATATGGTTCCACTTGAAAACATCGAAATTCATATGGTTGAGACCATATCATTGAGTGTTTAGAACATCGATGTTGTCAAGAGGAAGAAAAAGGTAAGTAAACAAGGGAAAAAGCTAGTGTTTCTGCAGGGCAGCAAGGTGCCTTGCACACTGTGTCTGTGAATGTGCCATCTCTGTGATGGCACTGCAGACAGGGTATGGGAAATCTCCCATTTAGCGCGTCGGCATATAGCGTTAAAACAGAGATTTCCCTTTACCCCACTGTAGCGCGATCTCGGAGTTGGTATATTAAAGTTGGGGGGTGGGGGTGCAGCCCCCCACATGTGGGATGCAGGGAGGCAAAGCACCCCTGCATAAAATAATTTTTAGAGGTTTTTTCATTTTTTTAACGTTCCCTTTGAATCTTCAATGGTTTGAAACTCGATGTTTCAAGCTTTCGATGATTTCAAGTGGAACCATAAATATATATATATATATATATATATATATATATATATATATATATATGTCTGTAAAGCAATGCATACCCTGTGCAAATGGACTTACACACGCTTACTGGTATTTATTTTAGAGTTTTTAGAGGTTTTTTTTTCATTTTTTTATGTTCCCTTTGAATCGTTGATGGTTTGAAACTCGATGTTTCAAGCTTTCGATGATTTCAAGTGGAACCATAAATATATATATATATATATATATATATATATATATATATATAAATATGTCTGTAAAGCAATGCATACCCCATGCAAATGGACTTACACACGCTTACTGTTATTTATATATGCTTAAACTTGCTTACTAGTGCCTTATTCATTATGACACTGACACTTCACTCCAGTTCACTTTTACTTTTATTTTGCAGTTATACAGTTTACCAGATGTCGAAATATGTTCATATACGGATTACCGATAGAAAACGGTATGTGCTGCAGTGGTATTCAGAACGGGAATGTCTGTTTGCTAGGTGGATGCTCTAACCAATACCCTATTGCTGTGCTGCTTCATTTGCATATATACCCATATACCCATGACTTCTGGTTCCCCAAACATCCACCCCAACACCTCACTAACACTGCAGTCATCCATTCTCCAGTTGGATTTGCAGTGTATCCACACCACTACACATTGGCCACTCCCTACTCCTGTTGACCCATCCATCAGTTGACTCACTCCACGTATCCTCAGAAATCCCTAACTTTTAGTCCACAAACATTGGTGACATGAGTGACCAAAAGGACACTATTCTCAATTTTTGGGTTGTCCCACATGGGACACGCATGTCTTTATTTCAAGATTAGACTCTATACTTCATTACATCCTTACTCCCGTTAACATGACACTGCAATAAGTTAATAAGTATGACTATGTGGTAATGCACACATTACACATGAGAGCTAATTTTGTACGAGTTCTGCGTAATTCTTTTACAAATAGACCATTTTAGCAATTGGCGTTGCCATAGCCGGCAGATCACAGGAATGATTCCATGTGTGAGAAAGTCCTTACATTTGATTTTTTCAGCACAGCACTGACTTCGGACATTGTACACACTTCTGCGTTTTAGCTGTTTCGTCCCTTCCCTCTTATGCACAACCTATTGTTCTATCTACTGTCGAGGTTTGTAAGGGCACACTCGTGTTATTTATGTCTACAAATGGAATGAATGTGTTACAGAGAATGTACTTCTACATATAGATGTATGCATGTGTGTATGCATATATACTTATAACAAACTCGTTGACCTCCATGAAGCAGTCCAATTAGAACCAACCCATCCAACCCTGACATGCCTGGATCCATAATTTCATACCCATAGTTCCTCCACCCCACCCGAGTTCAACATGCACGCATACCATCCATTGTCCAGTTGCTATCACAGCCATGACACACCTCCACACATTGCCCTCTCCTGAGCGTTAGGGGCCCTACACGTATGTTGTCCCAACCCATGTATTCTCAGACTCTCCCACAATTTAGTCCTTGAACATACCTGCCCTTGCTTGTATAATGGTCGAATGGCCAAACAACCTATCAATTTTTGGGTAGTCCCTCCAAGGACTATCCTCTGATTGTAAAGTAGACTTAGCAGATCAACAATGTTACTCCCACTGGTAATATCTTGCCTGTGGTGTGAGTAGCAGTGCTTTGCTCACTCCTGCCCAGCTTGATATGACATACGCTGGCAGCCACACAGAAATGTTGTGAATTGCACTCTCCACCCAACAACACACGGTGTCAACAATAAAACGTAGTTCCAAAGTAGTGAAACAAGTAATATATTTATTTGTTGATTAAAAATCCACATAAAGTTAAGTGCTTTTCGTCTCACTAGATAGTGGGACTTCCTCAGACAAAGTTCAACTCCTGACTGCTGTTAAAATATCCTATCGTCATAGTCACAAGGACACAATCATGGTTTTGATAGGGTAACCCCTATTAATGCAACTTGAAACCATATTTTTAAAAAATGATTTTAAAAACCACTAAAACTACTGTGGTAAAAAAGCATGTATAAATCATGTCTCAGCATGCAAATTTTAAATCCGGCAAGTCTAGACCAAAATAAAGGTTTAAAAATAAAAGAAAACAGTTTGTCTAGTAGTTCCATGGAATTATTGTATCTATGTTAAATAAACAATAATGCTAAGCTGGAAGAAGCATTCATAGAGAACAACAAAGAGTCCCCAACCAATACATGTATATGTAACTACATGCCTATACATATAACTGTAAAAAATGTAAGTGTTAAAATATTCTAAATTGTATAGATATGTATAAAATTAATGCTGGCACATAATTAAAAGATATATACATATGTTCATGTAGTTGATGATATTCCATGAATAAGTTGTATATACAGTATAAAATATGTAAAGTGTGTGCAAGTATATCAAAGGCAACTAATAAGTAAACAGTTAATAATCAATAAATATATGCATAAAGTTAATACTGATGCATAGTTAAGGAATGTATACATGTAGTCATGTAGTTGATAATATACCATAAATTAATTATATATACAATATGAAATGTGTAAAATATGTGCAAATATATCAAATATAATTAAGTAGACAATTAACAATAATTAATAAATAACGACATAGTATTAACATCAAATACACACAACAAAGTGTCTATCTAGTTAAACTCGAAAACTAAGTCAGTAGCACCAAGACCCACCACAAGTAGTATCAGGAATCCAAGAATGTAAAATAAAACAATTTATTGAAGCGCTTTTCGTTGCTTGTAATATAGCAACTTCTTCAGAAAAAATACACAATATCAAACAGCAATTTTTAAATAATTGAAACATGTCACATGATGACCACACCTCCAGTGAGTCAAGTACTTAAAGGAATATTTACTAAAAAAACACATATACTCATAAAACCTAAATACAAAAGCTGCAATTTTGTCAGTAGTAATATCATTCAAGATATTGTAAATAGTTTGTCAAAAGGTGTAAACTGTTAACCTCAAAAGCCGACATAGTTAAACTAGACTACCAAATATGGTACAACCAACTGGGTGATGTTTCTCTAGAATGTTATAAAGCTGGACTAAATAGAATTATATTCAAACATAATACCAATTATCATCTCAGACTTCTTAATTTCAAAAGACAGGAGATGTTACAAGCATCATTTAGACCTGGTGCAACAAAAGCATTCAAACGAATTTGCCATTCCAGCTCGTGTTCCTCTAGAAGTAAATTCAGTGGTCCACCTCTCAGATTAGCTTGGACTTGATCTATAGCTTTGAGATTAGCTTGGACTTGATCTATAGCTTTGAAAATAAATTTGTCGCCCACATTATTTACTATATGTCTTGCTAGTGGATTATCAATTTTATTGACTGAAATAGCATAAGTGTGTTCATAAACTCTGTCCCGCAGTCTACGTTCAGTCTTCCCCACGTAGAATGCGGGACAGCAAAGGCATCTTGCTATGTAAACTACCAGTCTAGAATTACAATTAAGTTTAAATTTGATCTTGTACTTGTCACCTATACAAAATGTATTGCCCACTTCCATGAATCTACACATCCTACAAGATTCACATAAATTCATTCCAGCATACCTATGTGTTTTAAATTGTTGCCCCCCACATTCAAGTAAGTTTTTAAGATTCTGGCCTCTCGGAATACAATGTTTGGAACTGGACCTAGTTTACTGAGTAGTAATACATCGCTCAAAATAAACTGCCAGTTTTTACTTAAAATACGTTTAACTTGGCCACTATCATTACTAAAAGTGGTAATAAATCCACTTTTGAAGTTAGGAGCTAAAGTATGTAATGAAGTATGTGTGGCAACAAAAACACTATTATCACAATCTACCATATAAGGGACTGTACTGTCCCTAACTTCAAAAGTGGATTTATTACCACTTTTAGTAATGATAGTGACCATTGTATTCCGTAGAGGCCAGAATCTTAAAAACTTACTTGAATGTGGGGGGCAACAATTTAAAACACATAGGTATGCTGGAATGAATTTATGTGAATCTTGTAGGATGTGTAGATTCATGGAAGTGGGCAATACATTTTGTATAGGTGACAACAAGTACAAGATCAAATTTAAACTTAATTGTAATTCTAGACTGGTAGTTTACATAGCAAGATGCCTTTGCTGTCCCGCATTCTACGTGGGGAAGACTGAACGTAGACTGCGGGACAGAGTTTATGAACACACTTATGCTATTTCAGTCAGTAAAATTGATAATCCACTAGCAAGACATACAGTAAATAATGTGGGCGACAAATTTATTTTCAAAGCTATAGATCAAGTCCAAGCTAATCTCAAAGCTATAGATCAAGTCCAAGCTAATCTGAGAGGTGGACCACTGAATTTACTTCTAGAGGAACACGAGCTGGAATGGCAAATTCGTTTGAATGCTTTTGTTGCACCAGGTCTAAATGATGCTTGTAACATCTCCTGTCTTTTGAAATTAAGAAGTCTGAGATGATAATTGGTATTATGTTTGAATATAATTCTATTTAGTCCAGCTTTATAACATTCTAGAGAAACATCACCCGGTTGGTTGTACCATATTTGATAGTCTAGTTTAACTATGTTGGCTTTTGAGGTTAACAGTTTACACCTTCTGACAAACTATTTACAATATCTTCAATGATATTACTATTGACAAAATTGCAGGTTTTGTATTTATGTTTTATGAGTATATGTGGTTTTTTAGTAAATATTCATTTAAGTACTTGACTCACTGGAGGTGTGGTCATCATGTGACATGTTTCAATTATTTAAAAATTGCTGTTTGATATTGTTTATTTTTTCTGAAGAAGTTGCTATATTACAAGCAGCGAAATGTGCTTCAATAAATTGCTTTATTTCACATTCTTGGATTCTTGATACTACTTATGGTAGGTCTTGGTGCTGCTGACTTGGTTTTCGTGTTTTAGAAGTTTGTCGTCCTTTTTCCTGGTTTATTTGTAGTATGTCTATCTAGTTGAACTCTTCAGTTTCAAGATAAAATACAGAGAGCAGGTTTCT